>NC_088224.1:70291309-70891309 GCF_036934945.1 Oncorhynchus masou masou | reverse complement strand
AGAGTTTGTCAGTGAGGGTCCTCCTCAGGGCAGAGAGAGGTCTGATGGTTCATTTTCAAAACCTCTGTCCATACCACTCTCTCCGAGCTCAGAACTAACAGCCCCTACTCACCACCAGCCTTCACAGCATGCAGCCTTTCAACTCATTGAGATGCAGAACGAGGAGGTGATAAGAACCCGCAATGTGGACACCGCAATCAGACAGGAGGACCCTAGTCTGCCTCCAACCACTGTGGGTAAGTCCAAAGACAGAAAGTGAAAATTCATGGAACCCACACTACAATTTAAAACCAGTGTGAAAATGAATTCAAATTCATTAAAGTTCTTGGCCCAAGGGTTTTGTTATACATGAACGTGATCATTCAATATTTTTAGGCCACTGTTGAAATGTCTAATCTTTAGTTCTTCAGCTTATTTTGTCATGTATCATAACACTTTTATTAACTTTTTTTTCTTCAGATCAATGGAAACATCATGATCTCCATAACTCTGGGGATAAGCCTGATAAGCATGTTCATAAAAAAACAGTAAACCACAAACCTGCCTCGAAATCAGCCCCTCGTAGTCCCCAGCCCACAGCGGAGCAGGGCGACTCCATTTCTAAAGTCTTAGAGTGGTTCAGCCGCAGCACAGACAGCAACGACTGGCTGAAGACTGAGAGCGATCAACCAGACATGGAGGAAGACGTGATTAACTCTGTGAAAACAGATACAGATGACCGGCCTACCTTTGAGAGCAGATCTCAGCAGACGGAGAGGAAAGCTCCTGAGGTGAAGAGAAAGCTCCTACATGTTGACCCCAGCCTGGATATGCAAAGTATTGGAGGAGGAGTGTCAGTGTGTTTAACACCAGAGGTAAAGGATGGATCTCAGTCGGAATCCTCTATGGATCAACCTACGGACCAGTCACCTTTGAATACATTAAGATCATACCAGCTCAAGTCTGAGGGGCTGAGAGCAGCATATTGGAAGGAGTTCAAGCAAGTGATGTTAGATAGAGAAGAGGATGTGATAGATAGGCAAGAGAATGTGAAGAAGGGCAGTGGCCCTCCAGCCAAGGCTGTTGGACCACAGTTCGCAACACAAGAAGTCAAACAGAAAGAGGTCCAAGATGAGAACCAACCACCCAAAATCACCCACCTGAAGTCCTTCTGGGAGAAGGGCAACACTGGGCCCAAGATACTCATCAGTAGATCAATCATTGACAAAAGACAGAAACCAATGGAGAAAGAGAGAGCACTAGCAGAGAAGTCTCATAGAACTGTTGCTGTCCCAGAGTCAAACGGTGTGGAGGGGTCTTTGAGGAAGAATCTCAGGGACGAAAAAGGAGATGAACAGTTAAACCTAGATACTCAACAAAGCACTGCTAGTCGAGATATGAGAAGTGTTCAGCCGAGTGTTAGCCCTTACAAACAGGAGGTATACAGACCCCAAAACAGTGTTGTTATTGCTCCCTCTATAGAGATACGTACACTGCCAACCTGGGATGATAGCTACACTCATGGGGCTCAAAGTGAGGAGGACAATTTGACTTTAACTGAAGAAGATCTCAGAAGATCCCCAATGACAGTAGACAGAAGAAGCTCACAGGCAGAAATACTCTACCTAAGTAGACTCCATCCTCAGCCTGACACGCTGTCCCAGTCCAGACTCAGCCCAGAATATCAGAGATTCTCCCCATCAACACTCAGTCCTCAGCCTGAATTGCTCATCCAGCCCACAGTCAACCCTCAGCCTGTGAAGCTCTCACCTGCCATACCAAAACCCCAACCTGAAATGCCATCCAGGGCCAGGTCAAAGCCCAGTCCCAGCCCACTGCCTGAACTACTCTCCCAGCCTACAAACAGCCGAGACTCTGAGAAGTTTAGACACAAGGTTGGAAAAGAAAGTGAACAGTTTTCCCCCAAAACTCAGCAAAGCAATGTCAATATACAGTCAAGTGTGTCCACTAAAAAACAAGACTACACCATTAAAGATCAAGGAAATAGCCCACACACCCTGAAACAGGTTCCCCCTCAACAGGACAGCAAAGCATACCGTATAAAGCAGCTCAAGTCCTTCTGGGAGCAGGAGAAGAACAGGCCTATATTTTACACGGGTAAATCAAAAGAAGCAGGCGACGCCAGCGTGACTCAAATTCCATCATCGGCCATAGAAAAGCTGAATAAAAGGTACACCAAGTCTGAGTTTGACCTGAGGTCAATCTGCAACGAATCTGACGGCGACCATGAAGGGGATTCCAACCTTTCCTCTGACAGAAAAATACAGAATTTCACAGTCTTCACGATGGATCAAAGACTGGAGAAGTCGTCCCCAAGCCTCGGTGCCAAACGCTCACAGTTTAAGAATCTCTGCAACTTCTGGGGTGAGGCCACTTCGAATAACAGAGGGCCGATCTCTTCTGACGAACTCAAAAGCCCCAAAAATAAGGAGCCAATGGATGCCCAGAACTCAATACTGGAGTTAAAGCAATGTGTTGACCCTGATTTCTACAGCAAATCTGCCCCCAGCCAACCACAAAAGGTCAGTGCTACACTACCTTTGGATGAGAGCCAGCTCAAGAAAACATCTTCACCATCTTCTCCATCTCCCCTGCCATCTTTTGTCAGGGGGAACAAAGACAGAGAGCACCAGTCAAGGTCTAAATCGATTGAACTGGGTTCAGGAGCTATGATTGACACTAAAGAGCACCAGTCAAAGTCTAGATCAGTTGAGGTGGGATCAGGAGCTATGATTGACACTAAACCCAACTTCCCACCTCAAATCTCCATAGAGTCAGAGCAGCAAAGAGCCCCTGGTGTCCCCCAGGTAACAAGGGGCTCAGAACGGGACTTCACCACAGATAAAAAGGCCCCGAAGCCCCAAAGCACCTCTGGAAAGGAATCTCGGTCTCATAAAGCTAGAAAAGACAGTTTTGGAAACTCAAGTGGAAGTGGACGTGCAAGTTCACTTCAGCGCGCCACCAGTATGTACACATTAGACATGAATGAGGAACAGGCCCAAACTTCTATGTTGTACCCTGAAAAGACATGGGATATTAGTCATGTCCAGCCCAAGAGAACACAGGGTAGACGACAGAGTGGTGACAAGCACGCTCCTCCTGGTCCAAGGAGGCCCTCAAAATCATTGGATGAGTCTGAATCTCTGACCCCTCGCACTCGGGTCTTTGTTCCTAAAGACTACCCCTATTACCTGGAGTTTTCAGAGACCAGCGTCCACACTGCTCTGGCCTCGGCAGCAGGCCCGCCTGGGGCTGAACTTGACCTGAGTGGTGGGCTTGTCAGATCCAGCACCCTAGTGGACTCAGAGGAGCGCTACAGTAGGAGGAGCAGCAGGATAACCCAGCGGCCCCTGGCCCTCTGGTCAAACCAGGGCAGCACTGACACTGGGCGGGAGTCATCATTAAGTGCATCTGAAATAGCATCGAGTAGCGCGTCTGAAACTTGGTCCAACTCCAGGACCAGTTCAAACCGTGAGTTTTGATGATCAATACGGTAGCGCCTTGTTGTTTTAGTACAAGTGTTATGTGACCTGTGATATATCATGAAAACATATAATAGTTATTTGTTTATCTGGGTTCCCTGTGAAGTAATCTTCTGATACATGTTTTTCTAGATCAGGCAGCATCCAGGATGCAGGGTCCTATCTGTTTCATTGTAAATAGAGTGTGTGCAGGGAATCAGCTGCCTGTGTTTCATTTGTGGGTTGGACGATACTCTTTTGTAACTTTATTGACATCACATAGTGCTCTGATAGAGCCAGCAACTAAGTAGCCAAGTTTTGCTTTGTTTGAGTTAGGCATTCCTCTCCAGGATACATTCCGGAGTTTACTTTTATGAGTAATGATATAATATAGCCAGTAAAAAAAAAATAATTCTACAACTTCAAACATATTTATCTCTTCCAACTTAACTCTAGAGACACTTTGGCTATCTGTAAACAACATACTACATACACTGAGTGTACAAAACTTTAAGAACACTTGGTCTTTCCATGACATAGACTAACGAGGTGAATCCAGTTGAAATCTATGATCCCTTATTGATGTCACTTGTTAAATCCACTTAAATCAGTGTAGATGAAGGTGACAAGGCAGGATAAAGAAGGATGTTAAAGCCTTGTGACAATTTTGACATGAATTGTAAGTCGCTCTGGATAAGAGCGTCTGCCAAATTACTTAAATGTAAATGTAAATGTGTTTGTGTGCCATTCGGAGGGTGAATGGCATTTTTGTAGAGTCCATGCCCCAACAAATTGAGGCTGTTCGGATGGTAAAAGGGGGGAGGGGCAGGAGGGGTTGCAACTCAATATTAGGAAGGTGCTCTTAATGTTTTATATACTCCTTGTAAATGATCAGTGTAAAGAGGCCACATGTAATGTTTTTTTAACATGTCTATGTGTGGTCTTTGTTGAAGGCATCTACATGTACAGTATGAGCAACTCTTTCTCTAATGTCTGATGTTTTAGGTGAAAATAATGATGAGGATCAAGACCCTATACAGAAGGCATTGAAAAGAGCTCAGGCCCGCTCACAAAATCTGGCCAAAAGTCTTGAGGATATCACAGCATCCATGCCACCACGTGAGAAATGTCCCTTGTCTCCTCAACCACTATACCAGCATTATAGTGTTGCTGTCAGGTTGGCCCAGATACCAGAATTAATGCATGTTGGGATGAAAACGTAATGTTGTCTATGTTTTACATAATTCCCAACAGGACAAGAAAGAAGTCTAGCTCCCCTTGATGTCCTCAGGCGAAGCAGTGATGGTTAAGAATTGTTTTGTACCTTTCTTGGAAATTTAATTAGCCTTTGGGTCGATATTGGGTTAGACAGTTTATACCAAATATAATATAGAATACAGGCTTTTTATTCTGTGTTGTAGAATGCTTGCATTGCTGGGTAATTCAATAGCTACAGTAAGTGATCAGCTACAGTAAGTGATCTGTAATAAGGTTATGAGAGTATTATGGAACCTTTAGCCTCTCATCCTTCTCTCTGTTCTGTCCTCCCACAGCATCCACCATCCCCTCTCCCTCCTCATCCCTCTACTCTGACCCTGAACATTTGAAGAAGATGAGCAAGTCTGTTCCCTCGTTCCTGCAGAACGAGGTAAAGCCACAACATCTTTATTCCATGCGAGCTCTTTAGGTCAAAGAACACTGTATGTCTGTATGTGCACTGGGCATTCTTGCGATGCTGTCTGTATTCTAGAATGATTGCAGAGAAACGGACTCCGCCTCTGAAGACAGTTCTCATGGAGGCAGGCAGAAGACGGGCAGATCTATGACTAACCTCAGCAGCTCCTCTGGCATGGCATCTGTGTCCTCTGTATGTTCACTTCACGCATGCTCTGCTAACACGCAACCACTGTTCACATTTAAAGCACACACATGTTCTGCCTAACCAAACTTAGCTGGCATTTTCTATTGGCAACTATCATGATTATACAATATTAACAGTCTTATTAAATCTCTTAATTGTCCCATTAACCACACATTTTATAGTTTTTCACATCATGATTTTAATGAGACCTGCCTGAAAGGCTAAGGTTTTATGTAAACTGTTTAGAAGGTTTTAACTGTGTGTGTGCGTGCATGCGTGCGTGCGTGTGTGTTAGCTGAGTGGCAGTGTGATGACCATGTACAGCGGGGACTATGGAGGTGTGGAGGTGCAGGGGAACATCCAGTTCTCCATCAACTACGTTCAGAAGCTCAGGGAGTTCCACATCTTTGTGGCTCAATGCCGAGACCTGGCCGCCGTCGACCCTAAGAGGGGCCGCTCTGACCCGTAAGTACAGTGCCAACTATTATACGAGGCCCCTTCCCCTGTTTTCAGGACCCTGTCTTTCAAAGATAATTTGTAAAAATCAAAATAATTTCACAGATCTTCATTGTAAAGTGTTTAAACACTGTTTCCCATGCTTATTCAATGAACCATAAACAATGAATGAACATGCACCTGTGGAACGGTCGTTAAGACAGTAACAGCTTACAGACGGTAGGCAATTAAGGTCACAGTTATGAAAACTTAGGACACTAAAGAGGCCTTTCAACTGACTCTGAAAAATACCAAAAGAAAGATGCCCAGGGTCCCTGCCCATCTGCGTGAATGTGCCTTAGGCATGCTGCAAGGAGGCATGAGGACTGCAAATGTGGCCAGGGCAATAAATTGCAATGTCTGTAATGTGAGACGCCTAAGACAGAGCTACAGGGAGACAAGACGGACAGCTGATCATCCTCGCAGTGGCAGACCATGTGAAACAACACCTGCACAGGATTGGTACATCTGAACATCATACCTGTGGGACAGGTACAGGATGGCAACAACTGCCCGAGTTACACCAGGAACGCACAATCCCTCCATCAGTGCTCAGACTGTCCGTAATAGGCTGAGAGAGGCTGGACTGAGGGCTTGTAGGCCTGTTGTAAGGTAGGTCCTCACCAGACATCACTGGCAACAACGTTACCTATGGGCACAAACCCACCGTCGCTGGACCAGACAGGACTGGCAAAAAAGTGCTCTTCACTGACGAGTCACGGTTTTGTCTCACCGAGGGTGATGGTCGGATTTGCGTTTATCGTCGAAGGAATGAGTGTTACACAGAGGCCTGTACTCTGGAGCGGGATCAATTTGGAGGTGGAGGGTCACAGCATCATCGGACTGAGCTTGTTGTCATTGCAGGCAATCTCAATGCTGTGCGTTACGGGGAAGACATCCTCCTCCCTCATGTGGTACCCTTCCTGCAGGCTCATCCTGACATTACCCTCCAGCATGACAGTGCCACCAGCCATACTGCTGATTCTGTGGTGATTTCCTGCAAGACAGGAATGTGTTCTGCCATTGCCAGCGAAGAGCCCGGATCTCAATCCCATTGAGCACGTCTGGGACCTGTTGGATCGGAGGGTGAGGACTAGGGCCATTCCCCCCAGAAATGTCTGGGTACTTGCAGGTGCCTTGGTGGAAGAGTGGGGTAACATCTCATAGCAAGAACTGGCAAATCTGGTGCAGTCCATTAGGAGGAGATGCACTGCAGTACTTAATACAGCTGGTGGCCACACCAAATACTGACTGTTACTTTTTATTTTGACCCCCCCCTTTGTTCAGGGACACATTATTCAATTTTTGTTAGTCACATGTCTGTGGAACTTGTTCAGTTTATGTCTCAGTTGTTGTCTCAGTTTATGTCTCAGTTGTTAAATATTTACACATGTTAAGTTTGCTGAAAATAAACTCAGTTGACAGTGAGAGGGCGTTTATTTTTTGCTGAGTTTATATAGCCTTGCTTTCTTATGTTCTCCTCCATGATTGATTGGACACTGCTGAAATACATGGTGCTTTGTGTGTATGAGTCTTGTGTTTCTTGTTGTAGGTATGTTAAAAGTTACCTGGTACCTGACAAAGCCAATATAGGGAAGAGGAAAACATCTGTGAAGAAGAAGACTCTCAACCCCATTTTCAACGAGCTCCTCAGAGTATGAGAGTTTCTAAAAACTATATATAATTTAAGTTGAATAGAGAAATGTATCATTACATGTACATCAGGTCTGACATAAAGTGCTTTTAACAAAAAGTATTTCCTGTTCTTTTATCAGTATCGGCTTCTTATGGAGCACCTCCGAACTCAGACCCTCATTCTCTCTGTCTGGCACCACGACACCTTTGGCAGGAACAGTTTTCTGGGTGAGGTGGATGTGGACCTGTCCAAATGGGACTTTGACCACACCCAGATGAACTACTTAGCTCTGAAATCCAGGGTGAGACAACATCACACCTGCTTTGTCTGTGTAATGGTCTCAGTACTGTGCCAAAACATTCATCCAAGACTGAAATCCATCTCTATGCTTTTGCTATTTATTTAAATGGCTGTGCCTGTTAGCATTGTGTGACATGACATGCTATCCATGTTAGCATTGTTGGCCGTCATTGTAAATAATAATTTGTTCTTAACTGACTTGCCTAATTAAATAAAGGTTAAATAAAATAAAATTGTGTGACATGACATGCTATACACAGTGGGTTGTGGAGGTGTGAGTGTAGTTTGGAGTGTGTCCAGTAATGTGGTGGTGCTATTTAGTAAATTAGGGTGTTCTCACTGTACTCTCTGTGCTGGCGGCCTGGTCTCCTCAGCCCACCTCCAGTCTGCAGCCTTCAGATTACAGAGGGGAGATGAAACTGGCCATACGCTTCCTGCCTCAAGTCTCCCACAGTAAGAGTCTGCACGCCTCACATGTCTTATTCATCACCAGTGTCTATAAGCAATTTATTAAATAGAAAAGGTATATTTTATGAAGAAAATGTATTGCTTTCGTTAACTAGTTACCATACAGTCATATCAATTTTGTGCAACAGAAAGATACAGTGTACACAAGTTCACTGAATCATGCTTGATTATAACCACTAGGCCTAGGAAAAGATCCCCCCTCTAACAAAGGTGAGGTTCATATTTGGATGAAAGACTGCAAGAACCTTCCCCTCATCAGAGGGGCCACCATCAACCCATATGTCAAGTGGTACGTACAACACATGCCATAAATAATATCAACATTTGAAATGTATGAATTGCTCAATATGATCAAGGACAACTACAGCATCTGGGGAGAACAGAAAATGTGGAAGCCTATCATAAGACATATCCCCTTAGCCTCAATTTCCATCCTTTCACATTTACTTTGCTCGTGATAGTTGTAGGTATATGTAATATTTCTGAAACAATTGCCTGACTTGTGAGACTGCCTGACTCCTCTGTAGCTTTGTGCTCCCGGACACGAGCAGAAAGAGTCGACAGAAAACCCGGGTGCTGAGGAGGACGGTGGAGCCGGTGTTTAACCACACCATGGTGTACGATGGCTTCAGACAGGAGGACCTGAAGGAGGCCTGCGTGGAGCTGACTGTGTGGGACCGTGACAAGCTGGCCAGTAACCTCCTAGGGGGTCTAAGACTGGGGCCTGGCACAGGTACTAATGGACTATTCTATTCTATTATATGATTTTATTTTATATTCTAGATTTCTCCACAGAAACACAGGTTCTGTACATTCATTTTATTCAATTGACTTCATTGGCTAAGCCTAGGTTCTCTCCATCTCTCCCTACAGGCAGAAGTTATGGGGCGTTGGTGAATTGGATGGACTCGAATGCTGACGAGGTAGCTCTATGGGAACGAATGATGACCTCTCCAAATGAATGGGTGGAGGATGTACTGCCACTAAGAATGCTAACCACAGCAAAGACTGTGCTGAAATGAGAACGACTGAGAGAAAGTCTTCAACCTGCCACAGTTCAAATAACGTTGTTGCGTTTTATGTTATATACTGTACATGTGATGTGTAATCTAGAATAATCAGACATTTTATATTGAAATATATAGGAATGAAGAAGCTTTTGTAAAAATCTGCTGAACAAGTTGATCAAATGTTATATTAATGGTAATCATACAACCCAAATATGATTATTATCAGTCAAAACACACTTATTTTCTATGTTTAATTATCAATCACAACAAGTTTACTCACTCCATTATTTATATTTGATATGACAATTTTCCATGACATGAATGTTCATCCTAACATTAACCACAATTAAAGAATGTGCAATGATGAGTATTCAGAGTTTTGATTAGTGTCCAGAAGAAGTGAAGAGTTTTAGTAGATCCTTGGTCTGTGTGTGACGTTGATGAACAGTCTACTCTGTACCCATCTCTTCAAACATCACTGCCTGTATAATGGCCCTCACATGTGACTTTGTACTTGGTGTGCCAGATCACTTTGGGCAGAAAGCACTGAGCACTCTGGATAACCAACCCCACCTGGTGGACAGACACACCGACAGCAGGCACTATTATTTTACCATACATGGTCAGGAAATGGTGGGTTTGGGAACCTGTGACTGTTGGTAACATTCTGGAATGGGATCTTTTTGGTAGACATAAAAAAGCTATATTTTTTGTTTCATTACACCTGAGCCAGGGCAGTGGAGAGAAAGATCAACAGCGTACCAAATGGCATCCTATTCCCTATATAGTGCATTATCAGGGCCCAGGTCAAAAGTAGTGCACTAAAAACAGAATAGGGTGCCATTTGGGATGTATGCCATGATTCAGGGGTAAATATAAGTACTGTATGAAACTGTTAGTGGCAGAGCCGTAGAGCTATATGCATGTCCTTATCTAGAAGTTTCCCACAGTGCAATACTGTACAGTACAACACAGTACAATATTTGTGTATATTAGTGTATGCCACCCCCAGCTATATTTTGAATTGCTTTACATGTTTGCCACCTACGAGATAATGTTTGTCCATCAGCTCCTTTTTCTCTTGTGAGTTTGAAGGTTCATTGGTCTCTTCCACATCTTTATCCATTTCTTGGCAGACCACAGCCAGCAGGAGTCTAGCCAAGACAAGCCCTGGCAGTCAACCAGGTACACACAAACAAAGAGAATCCAAACATGTCTGTACATATAAAACCAAAAGTGTGTTTTAGACTACTGATGGATGTGAGAAGTTAGACTGCTAGTACCTCAATCTGTTACCAAAACAGTACTTACTATAGCTATATGTCTGTTTTTCTTTACTTTCCACATGTTCCTTGACTGAACTTATATTGTATTTAGGCTACTGAAACCAAAGGATAGGTATCAGGTAAAATTGCTTAAATAAGACAAATAGTTGAAATAATGACCTGTGTAGGTCCTGACAAAGCTTGTCAACATGTTGCTCTTTTCTCTTACTGCACAAATTATAAACGCAACATGCCACAATTTCAAAGATTTGACTGAGTTACAGTTCATATAAGGAAATCAGCCAAGTGAAATAAATTCATTAGGCCCTAATCTGTGGATTTCACATGACTGGGCAGGGGTGCAGCCATGGGTGGGCCTTGGAAGGCATAGGCCCACACACTTGGCAGACAGGCCCAGCCAATCAGAATGAGTTTTTCCCTACAAAAGGGCTTCATTACAGACAGAAATATTACTCAACACCCCCCCGCCCCGCCCCACCCTCCCGACAATAACGAAGGTGAGGAAGCTGGATGTGGAGGCCCTGGGCTGGCGTGGTTACACATGGTCTGCGGTTGTGAGGCCAGTTGGACGTACTGCCAAATTCTCTAAAATGTAAAATGATATTGGAAGCAGCTTATGGTAGAGAAATTAACATTAAATTATCTGGCAAACAGCTCTAGTGGACATTCCTGCCAATCGCATGCTGCCTCAAAACCTGAGACATATGTGGCATTGTGTTGTGTGACAAAACTGCACATTTTAGAGTGGTTTTTTATTT
This sequence comes from Oncorhynchus masou masou, assembly GCF_036934945.1. Taxonomy (NCBI): domain Eukaryota; kingdom Metazoa; phylum Chordata; class Actinopteri; order Salmoniformes; family Salmonidae; genus Oncorhynchus; species Oncorhynchus masou. The sequence continues at coordinate 70,880,034 of NC_088224.1, read as the reverse complement.
TCCCGAGCACAAGGTGCACCTGTGTAATGATCATGCTGCTTAATCAGCATCTTGATATACCACACCTGTCAGGTGGATGGATTATTTTAGCAAAGGAGAAATTCTTATTAACAGGGATTTAAACAAATTTGTACAAAACATTTGAGAGAAATAAGCTTTTTGTGCGTATGGAACATTTCTGGTATTTTTTATTTCAGCTCATGAAACATGGGACCAACACTTTACATGTTGCGTTTATATTTTTGTTGTGTACTTTAATACACATCTGTCAAGCAAGTGCACACAACATTTGCTCTGGCCTTTAGCTATCACACAGAATTTACTCTGACTATTAGTCAGCTATCATACAAAAGATTCATACAAAAAAATCTGTACATGCCGTATTTATGAACTATACATTTAGGTGTGTAGAAGATGATTACCTCTAGTACACTGCTGTCACTTTCTTACAATGATAAAATGCTATGTTTCTGTAACATTATGCATGAAATGTTGCTTAATACTTTCTCACTAACGTGTATAACGTTGTAATCCATGAACTGAGAACTAACCATTGTTTACTCATAAATTGAGAACTAACCATCCTTTACTCATGAACTGAGAACTATCCATCCTTTACTCATGAACTGAGAACTGACCATCCTTTACTCATGAACTGAGAACTGACCATCCTTTACTCATAAATTGAGAACTAACCATCCTTTACTTATGAACTGAGAACTAACCATCCTTTACTTATGAACTGAGAACTAACCATCCTTTACTTATGAACTGAGAACTAACCATCCTTTACTCATGAACTGAGAACTAACCATCCTTTACTCAAAAATTGAGAACTAACCATCCTTTGCTCATTTTACCTGCTACTGTATTGTGTCTTCATAACAGCTGTCTACGTGCTCTGGGAATGTAAAGTACCCCACTGAGTGTTTCCCTGGTCCGAGACCAAATCTCATTGGAGGATGGATAACATTCTACTCCTCAGGAAAAGACCAATGAACACGGCCATGGAGAGACAAATGACAACCAGCACCGCAGTACTGACAGCCACACGGCCCATTGGGCTTCTCTGGGACTGGAATGAGACTGTTGGAGGGGCAGAAAGTAGGGATATATCAACATACTGTAGCCAATGGGAGCATTTATTTTATTTTATTGAAAGGCATAGGCTTTGATGACTGTGATTATCAAGGGCAGCTTGGAAGAATTTCTTACATTATGAAGCTGTTGGAAGACCTGTAGGAGATGGAAACAGAGTAAGATGTTCAAGAATGAAGTGACTTACATTACAATACATTTAATTACTCATTCTGTATAAGCAATGAAATGACTAATCAATTTCACTCTCATCAAGTGTCATTAATTCATGTCTGATATATCATATCACACCACTGGTACAGTAGGGCCGCACCGTCGTTCACTTTGGTCTTGATGAGTCCGGAGGAGACTATGGCCTGGTCGTTGGCCAACCCTCCCTGGGCTTCTCTCTTTTTCCTGGAGGAACCTGAACAGTTCTGGGATCAAACAGGCAGAGTTCAGACAGGAAGTAAAACATTTATCTATTCAGTTGGATATGCTTAGAATATCATAGGGTTGTCTCTTAAATTAGGGTTCTTCAGAACAGAGGGCAATATAGTCTGGGAAACCCAGACTCTAGGCAACAGCTGGAATCTTTGAACGTTGTTGTAGACAAACCGGATGTCGAGAGAGAGAGAGCAAGGGCAATATTATGAATGTGATTGTGATCGCCACTGTGTACAATTGTAAAATGTTTTGTTTTGTTTCTCTGGGTGAAGGTAGTGACATGTGTGTTATTTTCTAATTGTTGATACTTACGGGCAGTAAGGACGAGCAGGAGGACACCTCACAGAGTCGGGTGACACAGTGCAGGTAGAAAGTGGAGATGGTCATGTTCTTGTGTTCAATGAAACGGAAGGCCTCAAAGGAGAAGTGTGCATTCTGAGACGCTCCGTTCAACTCAACCCTGGTTTTTCTGTCACGTGTACACCTTTGATGAGATAAGAGATATGAGTCATACACATACACAAATTAGGCGTGACCAGAAACCAAAAATGCTTCGGTTTCAGTTAGAGTTATTATAAATCTATAGAAATTAAACTGGGTGAATAATACTGACTCACCCAACAAAGAGGTCATAGTAGGTGCTGTTGTTGGGAACGGGACTTGTTGTTGCATAGCATCGGTCAAGCAGAACGTGGAACCTTTAGAGAGGAACAGAGGGACAGATTCTCGAATGCAGTATAGCTATAGCACTTTTTTTCTTAAATATATTTGTTTTTTATTAGTGAGAAATTGTATGTTTTGCAGTACGGTACTTTACAAAAGGCTCAACATCTGTAGTCCTACCTCTCTGTTAGACTGGTGGCTTTCACCCCCACAAAGATTCTGGTCTTCAGATTTATTCCATTCTCTGGGACAATGAGTTGCTGAGTGTAGTTAGTGTCCTGTTTCACAGCAAAACACCAGTCTATTATAAGCACAACACAATTGCTTCATATCCTATAGAAGTGCACTGTGTACTTCTGGCAGTAATGTGCTGAAGGTAGACACTTACACTGTAGAGCCACATGCTCAGTGTACTGACAAAGCTGCCTTCATTGTCCCTCACTGCAAGACTCACACCCGATCTGTGGACGATCAAGGGGAGGGAATGTTACAGTGACACATACTGTACATGGTTTACACTCAATAATGAACAGCCTGTTTGAGTCATTAGACAAAATTATGCAGAGAGTTATACATTATTATACTGGGAGTTACAGTAGAGTAGGTGATGAATTTAAGTACTCACACTGTGACTTTACTGTTGTTGACCAGATACTGCAGAGGGTAGCGACAGGAGAACATGTAGATAATCTGCCGGCGGTAGGTGACAATAGATGCACTGGGGTCCAGCGAGTTGATGGTGCCAGATATATTAACAAACTGGACATTTGAGAAGTCAGAAAATAACCCAATACCAACTTCATTGGTTATCTAGAGTCAAGACAAAGAGATTCAAAACACCCAGCTTAGAACAATAGGTGGCAACTCGAAGAATCAAATACAAATTTTCTCTCACCATAATTAACCAAGCAGGTAAATACATTCCTGTAATTGATTTACCCTGAATGTGTTGGAGCAGACAGCCACAGCATCAGCAGTTATTGACAGATTGAATTTCAGGATTGGAGGGTCAATGTTCCAGTCAGGTATTCCATGGCACCCGGGGAGGATGAACTGTGCGTTGAGGGCCATCAGGGTTTCGTTGTATCCACTAAAGTAGACTGGGCATAACAAGATACTCAACTCCATAACCTCAGTACCACAGGTCACTGTGATGTCCGAGTTCACTGGGAAAGACCAGAGATATGAACCATTAGATAAGACAATGGAATAGTGCACAATGTGGTACAACAGTAATACTGTAATACTATAATAGTAATTACCTGACATTTTGGTGACGTTGATGTGTGTGAAAATGTTGTTTTATCATCACCCTAACCTCTGTTGAAATAAGAGGGGATGGAAGTACTTGTACCAGCTGAGCAGTGTATTCACTAACCTGGTGGTCTGAATGTTGAGTGCATGTTGCAAAAAGTGCTGGGTGTCTGGGCCTCACTCCGCAGAATCAGGCAAAGCTGGCACACAAGCAGGGGCAGCCACATTGTTCTCAGTCTGCAAGTACAAGACACTCCACAATGAGGACCAAGGCATTCACCAACCTCTTCTGAGGCCATTATCTGAAAAAACATCACACATCGATATGACTTTGTCGATAAACTCACAATCCCCTTTTGAAAAGGCTAGCCAATTACAAAATCACAAATAAACAGGAAATTATAGATTATACGGAATAATCCTGCATAGATTAAAGACAAGCACACTTCTTACATTTGTGCACTAATTAAAGCACACATTTGTATGCATCTATTATTCAGAAAATAAGCAAATGTGTATTCTAGTTGATGATATTCCAGTGAAATGGCTAAAAAAAGATGTTGTCAAAGACTCACCTGTAGGTGTTCATCTTACTTTGTCTTTATCTCTGTCTCCAGCTCCCTATATTTATACTGGCCTCCTGAGGAGCAGAGGGGCGTGAGAGTGAATATCCCATACAAAAGATATAGTAACATGAGATATGGATGTTCAGAAACATCTCAGTACTGCATGTTGTTGTATTTTCAACATTGCTATATACTTCAATTATCAAGTATTTTTTATATATTTTTCATATTTTACCAATGATCTCTGTCAGTAGACATACCTACAATGTTGCTTTAGAATGCAAGACTAAAGGTGATTTATCAACATGGGGTGAAATGAAGGACACAGATGCACTTTAAAGTAAGACAATTTCATTAAATATCCTCTGACAGTAATTGTATGATTTTGTGTTGATTATAGCCAATGTACTTCAACAGCGTTGTGCATCTGAGATAGACTGCCACAGGATGAGCTCAGTGCTCGAGGAACAACTTGATGACATAATTCAAGTAATTTTCTACCTGTTTCAATTGAGTTACAATCAAGTCCACACCAAGCACATACTGTCCATGGGATAGGGAGACGTGAAGGTAGGTAGGATGTAAGTTGTTATTATAAAGGTGTGAATAGCCATTAATGGTGTTATGTAAGGACTACATAATGAATCGTCTCAGACATAATGTAATAAGCACATTCAATTCAAGTATATATTATAAGTACATTCGACACTCTACAATGATTACTATAATTATGCTCTTGATCCCTGGGATCAGCAGACGGAGGGTGTACAAAGTGATGTCGTCAGATATTCTGTTGCCATTGTTTTTGTATGGTGATAAACGTGTCATTATTTGATAAAGCATGGCTTTCATAATGTATCAGGTTTGGCGGTTAGGCGCCTCAGCCAGGCATCTAAATTGGATGTAGAAAATCTTTCAATTTTCTCCCTGTTCAGGAATAAAAGACACACCTATTGAAGAGAGAGCCAGGGTATTTTGTGTGGCACCCCAACATGAAAGGGAGTTTCCTGGATCCCCCAGAGACAGCACTACAATAGCCTGTATTAGTACAACCCAATAAAAACGCATGCTAAATTACTCTAGTGGTATCCAACAATAAATTCCAGTTTTGATCTCACCTTTGCTGTCTAAACATCTATTTTTCTCTAAGGCACACCATTGGTGTTGTTTACTGTAGGCCTAAAGATGCTTTTACCATTACATAAGAACCATAAACAACAACACATATATAGGACTGCCACCATCATGTATCTTTCATTATTTTTCTGATAATGGAACTGCAGATATGCTTAGCACTATTTCTTCTTTCTCTAACAACCTGTTCCAGTCCAGACACAAAGGCCAATTGGCAGCAATTGTTAAGTGAGGCAACCTCTTTAGCTAAATCCCAACCTTCTTTCACAGAGTGAGTCTCTCTCTCTCTCTCTGTGTGTGTCTCGCTCCCCCATCTGACTCACAGGGTTATGTCAGGGTTTCTGCTGGGCTGTCCTTTATCAAGGAACGTATCTCTCCCACAGTACAACAAAGCCTAGGCTACTGTACTGTGAGCTGTAGCTCCCCTGTGCCAGTAAGCTATACTTCACACCTCCCATGGGAGCAGGGACGTATACATTTGATACAAGCAGATGGCAGGAGAGGAGACAAAGCAAGAATGTGTTCTCTGCTCTCATCTCGTGTACTCTAGTTCACCTGTTCAATTTCATCCAAGCACAAACAACTGCTGTAGGCTTTCCCGATTAGTCGTAGTGGGAGGACCACACAACATGTCATCGCGTGACTCCAAGTTTACTTCAATATCAATACATAGTGTAAAAGCAGGTGAGCTGGTTAGACTATTTTTGGCAATTTTTTATGTGTTTTGTGGTGGAAATCTGAGCAGGTCGAGCATAACTTCCAATAAATAAGTTAGTCCTAAATGTTCATAAAACTAAAAGCATTGTATTCGGGAAAAATCATTCACTAAACCTCAAATAAATATTGGAATGAATAATGTGGAAATTGAGCAAGTTCAAATCAAATTTTATTTGTCACATACACATGGTTAGCAGATGTTAATGCGAGTGTAGCGAAATGCTTGTGCTTCTAGTTCCGACAATGCAGTAATAACCAACAAGTAATCTAACTAACAATTTCAAAACTACTGTCTTATACACACAAGTGTAAGAGGATAAAGAATATGTACATAAAGATATATGAATGAGTGATGGTACAGAGCAGCATAGGCAAGATACAGTAGATGGTATCGAGTACAGTATATACATATGAGATGAGTATGTAAACAAAGTGGCATAGTTAAAGTGGCTAGTGATACATGTATTACATAAAGATGAAGTAGATGATATAGAGTACAGTATATACGTATACATATGAGATGAATAATGTAGGGTATGTAAACATTATATTAGGTAGCATTGTTTAAAGTGGCTAGTGATATATTTTACATCATTTCCCATCAATTCCCATTAATAAAGTGGCTGGAGTTAGGTCAGTGTGTTGGCAGCAGACACTCAATGTTAGTGGTTGCTGTTTAACAGTCTGATGGCTTTGAGATAGAAGCTGTTTTTCAGTCTCTCGGTCCCAGCTTTGATGCACCTGTACTGACCTCGCCTTCTGGATGATAGCGGGGTGAACAGGCAGTGGCTCGGGTGGTTGTTGTCCTTGATGATCTTTATGGCCTTCCTGTAACATCGGGTGGTGTACGTGTCCTGGAGGGCAGGTAGTTTGCACCCGGTGATGCGTTGTGCAGACCTCACTACCCTCTGGAGAGTCTTACGGTTGTGGGCGGAGCAGTTGCCGTACCAGGCGGTGATACAGCCCGCCAGGATGCTCTCGATTGTGCATCTGTAGAAGTTTGTGAGTGCTTTTGGTGACAAGCCAAATTTCTTCAGCCTCCTGAGGTTGAAGAGGAACTGCTGCGCCTTCTTCACGATGCTGTCTGTGTGGGTGGACCAATTCAGTTTGTCTGTGATGTGTATGCCGAGGAACTTAAAACTTACTACTCTCTCCACTACTGTTCCATTGATGTGGATAGGGGGGTGTTCCCTCTGCTGTTTTCTGAAGTCCACAATCATCTCCTTAGTTTTGTTGACGTTGAGTGTGAGGTTATTTTCCTGACACCAAACTCCGAGGGTCCTCACCTCCTCCCTGTAGGCCGTCTCGTCGTTGTTGGTAATCAAGCCTACCACTGTTGTGTCGTCCGCAAACTTGATGATTGAGTTGGAGGCGTGCGTGGCCACGCAGTCGTGGGTGAACAGGGAGTACAGGAGAGGGCTCAGAACGCACCCTTGTGGGGCCCCAGTGTTGAGGATCAGCGGGGTGGAGATGTTGTTGCCTACCTTCACCACCTGGGGGCGGCCCGTCAGGAAGTCCAGTACCCAGTTGCACAGGGCGGGGTCGAGACCCAGGGTCTCGAGCTTGATGACGAGCTTGGAGGGTACTATGGTGTTAAATGCCGAGCTGTAGTCGATGAACAGCATTCTCACATAGGTATTCCTCTTGTCCAGATGGGTTAGGGCAGTGTGCAGTGTGGTTGAGATTGCATCGTCTGTGGACCTATTTAGGCGGTAAGCAAATTGGAGTGGGTCTAGGGTGTCAGGTAGGGTGGAGGTGATATGGTCCTTGACTAGTCTCTCAAAGCACTTCATGATGACGGAAGTGAGTGCTACGGGGCGGTAGTCGTTTAGCTCAGTTACCTTAGCTTTCTTGGGAACAGGAACAATGGTGGCCCTCTTGAAGCATGTGGGAACAGCAGACTGAGATAGGGATTGATTGAATATGTCCGTAAACACACCAGCCAGCTGGTCTGCGCATGCTCTGAGGGCGCGGCTGGGGATGCCGTCTGGGCCTGCAGCCTTGCGAGGGTTAACACGTTTAAACGAAAGTATTCGGCCCCCTTGAACTTTGCGACCTTTTGCCACATTTCAGGCTTCAAACATAAAGATATAAAACTGTATTTTTTTGTGAAGAATCAACAACAAGTGGGACACAATCATGAAGTGGAACAACATTTATTGGATATTTCAAACTTTTTTAACGAATCAAAAACTGAAAAATTGGGCGTGCAAAATTATTCAGCCCCTTTACTTTCAGTGCAGCAAACTCTCTCCAGAAGTTCAGTGAGGATCTCTGAATGATCCAATGTTGACCTAAATGACTAATGATGATAAATACAATCCACCTGTGTGTAATCAAGTCTCCGTTTAAATGCACCTGCACTGAGATAGTCTCAGAGGTCTGTTAAAAGTGCAGAGAGCATCATGAAGAACAAGGAACACACCAGGCAGGTCCGAGATACTGTTGTGAAGAAGTTTAAAGCCGGATTTGGATACAAAAAGATTTCCCAAGCTTTAAACATCCCAAGGAGCACTGTGCAAGCGATAATATTGAAATGGAAGGAGTATCAGACCACTGCAAATCTACCAAGACCTGGCCGTCCCTCTAGACTTTCAGCTCATACAAGGAGAAGACTGATCAGAGATGCAGCCAAGAGGCCCATGATCACTCTGGATGAACTGCAGAGATCTACAGCTGAGGTGGGAGACTCTGTCCATAGGACAACAATCAGTCGTATATTGCACAAATCTGGCCTTTATGGAAGAGTGGCAAGAAGAAAGCCATTTCTTAAAGATATCCATAAAAAGTGTTGTTTAAAGTTTGCCACAAGCCACCTGGGAGACACACCAAACATGTGGAAGAAGGTGCTCTGGTCAGATGAAACCAAAATTGAACTTTTTGGCAACAATGCAAAACGTTATGTTTGGCGTAAAAGCAACACAGCTCATCACCCTGAACACACCATACCCACTGTCAAACATTGTGGTGGCAGCATCATGGTTTGGGCTTGCTTTTCTTCAGCAGGGACAGGGAAGATGGTTAAAATTGATGGGAAGATGGATGGAGCCAAATACAGGACCATTCTGGAAGAAAACCTGATGGAGTCTGCAAAAGACCTGAGACTGGGACGGAGATTTGTCTTCCAACAAGACTGATCCAAAACATAAAGCAAAATCTACAATGGAATGGTTCAAAAATAAACATATCCAGGTGTTAGAATGGCCAAGTCAAAGTCCAGACCTGAATCCAATCGAGAATCTGTGGAAAGAACTGAAAACTGCTGTTCACAAATGCTCTCCATCCAACCTCACTGAGCTCGAGCTGTTTTTCAAGGAGGAATGGAAAAAAAATTCAGTCTCTCGATGTGCAAAACTGATAGAGACATACCCCAAGCGACTTACAGCTGTAATCGCAGCAAAAGGTGGCGCTACAAAGTATTAACTTAAGGGGGCTGAATAATTTTGCACGCCCAATTTTTCAGTTTTTGATTTGTTAAAAAAGTTTGAAATATCCAATAAATGTCGTTCCACTTCATGATTGTGTCCCACTTGTTGTTGATTCTTCACAAAAAATACAGTTTTATATCTTTATGTTTGAAGCCTGAAATGTGGCAAAAGGTCGCAAAGTTCCACGGGGTCGAATACTTTCGCAAGGCACTGTATGTCTGCTTTCTTAACAGCACCATCAACAAGGTAGGTCTTACAGGCCCTAGCTTTGACACACCTGGAATACTGTCCAGTCGTGTGGCCAGGTGCCACAAATAGGGACTTAGGAACATGATAATTGGTCCATAACAGGGCAGCACAGCTGGCCCTTAAATGTACACGGAGAGCTAACATTAATAATATGCATGTCAATCTTTCCTGGCTCAAAGTAGAGGAGAGATTGATATGCTGAATGCACCGACCTGTCTGTTTAAACTACTAGCACACAACTCAGACACACATCCATACCCCACAAGACATGCCACCAGAGGTCTCTTCACAGTCCCAGTCCAGAAGAGTCTATGGGAGGTGCACAGTACTACATAGAGCCATGACTACATGGAACTCTATTCCACATCAAGTAACTGCAAACAGTAAAGTTAAATTTAAAAAACAGATAAACATACACCTTATGGAACAGCGGGAACTGTGAAGAGTCATACACACAGGCACTGACACATGCGTACACACACATGATAATATACACACGTATACATGGATTTTATGTCGTAGATATGTAGTAGTAGAGTAGTGGCCTGAGGGCACACACTTAATGTGTTGTGAAATCTGTAGTGAAATGTAATATAACGTTTTTAATTGTATATAACTGCCTTAATTTGGCTGGACTCAAGGAAGAGTAGCTGCTGCCTGGGAAGCAGCTAATGGAGATCCATAATAAATACAAATACGTCAACCCTATTACCCATAGATAGACAGGCTAGAAATGTTCTAATGGCCCAGAGTAGTCAAAAACGTGAATTTCCTGTGTTATATATAGCTACTCTTCCTGGTGTCCAGCCAAATTAAGGCAGTTATATACAATTAAAAACGTTATATTACATTTCACTACAGATTAGAGTAGTAGTGGCCCTCAGGCCACTACTCTACTACTACATATATCTAATATATATATATATATATATATATATATATATATATATATATATATATATATATATATATATATATACATATATAGTGCCTTCGGAAAGTATTCAGACAACTTGAATTATTCCACTTTTTTTTTTTTTTACATTACAGCCTTATTCTAAAATGTATTTATTTTTTTAATCCTCAACAATCTACACACAATCCCACATAATGACAAAGCGTAAACAGGTTTTTAGAAATGTTTGCAAATTTATTTAAAAAAATAAAAAACAGAAATACCTTCTTTATGTGAGTATTCGCTGCAGTCTGAGGTCCTGAACGCTCTGGAGCAGGTTTTCATCAAGGATCTCTCTGTACTTTGCTCCGTTTATCTTTCCCTCGATCCTGACTAGTCTCCCAGTCCCTGCCACTGAAAAACATCCCCACAGCATGATACTGCCACCACCATGCTTCCCCTTAGGGATGGTGCCAGGTTTCCTCCAGACATGACACTTGGCCAGATAGTTCAATCTTGGTTTCATCAGACCAGAGAATCTTGTTTCTCATGATCTGAGAGTCCTTTAGGTGCCTTTTGGAAAACTCCAAGTGGGTTGAGAGAATGCCAAGAGTGTGCAAAGCTGTCATATTAAATGTTTTATTTAACCTTTATTTAACTAGGCAAGTCATTTAAGAACAATTTCTTATTTACAATTATGGCCTAGGAACAGAAGATTAACTGCCTTGTTCAGGGGCAGAACGACAGATTTGCTCAGGGATTCGATCTAGCAACCTTTCAGTTACTGGCCAAATGCTCATAACCACTAGGCTACCTGCCGCCCCAACCACGAAGCTACCTGCCGTCATCAAGGCAAAAGGTGGCTACTTTGAAGAATCTCAAATATAAAATATGTTTAGATTTGTTTGACACTTTTTTGGTTAATAAATACATTGTTTTGATGTCTTCACTATTATTCTACAATGGAGAAAATAGTAAAAATAACCCTGGAATGAGTAGGTGTGTTCAAACTTATGACTGGTACTATATATCCACTCCATGAGGTTGAAATAACACTATGAAAATGCTTAGGTAGGATGGAGTTTTGGCCTGCCTGATGTCACCAGGCAGTAAGTTAGATGTTAGACCAATAAGACAGAGAGTTCCAAACCTCTCTGCCAGTAACAGTTTTTTTCAGTTTCCCCCTCCCCACTCAGACCACTCCTGGACAGTCCCATCAAATTTCTTCCTTGAGAAATTGCTATTTGCTATTTTTGTTTCTTTTTGACCTTTTAAATGGAAAACAGTCACAGTAAGGTACTTAATTGTTACCCAGAAATTATTAGATTTTTAGATGAAAAAAGCTGAATTGGTCCTTTAGCAATTTACTTTTTTTAGTGAAGCTTGCGTTCAACTAACTGCGCCTCCATTTAACACACAAGCTTCCATTCCCCCTGTCACAAGGGGATTTATGGCTGATTTACAGTCAACCTTGTTGCTTTATTAGGCACTTGCTATAGTATAATAATTTAAAAAAATTGCTCTTGAGAAGGGAAAAATTGTTTTTCATTAAGATGAACATGTGAACTTTATGACAGAATGTTATAATTAGGTGAAATAAAACTGGGGTGTTTCTCAACAAGTTACACTACTCAAATTGTGGAACGGTCCAACACGGTTTCTCTAAAAATAGGAAACATTGTAGCAACTAACTTATCTACTGTGGAAATATTTTTATTGGTTCATTTGACCTCGCGATGAAGCAACTGTTGGCAGTTGATTGGCTAGCGACATCGCTCAGTTTGTTCTAGAGTGTTCTGCGGAAATCGCCAGCACGGTCAACTTCTGCGAGGAGTACTTCTGTACTAATCAGGGTGAAGCGACATTTTCAGGCTGATTTGTAATATTTAACAAGGTAAGCAATTTGAAATGGAAGTTGTTGAATATCAGCATTATACTTGTTGGAAATTACGAACAGTAAATTAGGCTATTCTCCCAAAATTCAACGTCTCCTGTAGGATAATTGCCATATTCAATTTCTCCTGTAAACCCAGATTCAAAGTTGTTACATTATTTTCTAATGCATCAATAGTTTCAACGATTACATCATCGGATATGTCAGTATCAGTTTGCTTGCTAGATGTTTAAAGGGCGCTCTCTTGTTAGGCTAGCTAACGTTGTATGAAGACCTGGGTTTGCCTTCCAACATTATACAGTTGAACCATTGGCTTGTTCTATCGATGTTGCTTAATGCGCTGGTTAAATGTTAGTTTAAATAATTGCGTGTGAAACTTATTTGAATGGAAACCCTACCTAGTCTAGACTAAGCGAGTTGGCTGGCAATACTGGATGGTGATGAAGCTGAACGGAATGTTCCAGCAATTTCCCAACACACCGCCGCAGCGCAGGGGCGAGTCCACTGTGACAAACTCCCGGCAAAATGTTTGTTTTATATTTAAATATGTGATAGGGAGGAATAGCTTCCAGGATGTGTTCTATCCATGTTCATTTGGTTAAAGTGATAATAAGCATGGAGTTGCTTTAGCTATTCAGTTAAAATTAAGCTCGAGATGTTTTTGTTTTATTTATTAACAAACAAAAGACGAATAGTCACATGTAAAACAAGCATGCATGCATACATACAAACTATTTACATTGCCAGGGATGCTAAGCAAACAAAACGTAATCATTGAAAATTCAAGTTTGAATTTTGTTTTTTCACTTAAAGTAGTGCCATATTGTTTAAATTAATTTATAAAGTGAAAAAAGTTCGGTTTTGAATTAGACCATTAGCATTTGAATATGAAATTGACCAAATATTACTAGCATTTGAATTAAATGCACTACATTTGATCAAAGTCAGAATTTCTGAAATAAATCAGATCATAACCATTAAATTGTACAATCTGTCCTGTTTTCTTTGTAACAAACGTATGTATGTCAATCCCAAAAATGTGGGGGATGCATGCTAGCAAAGCCACTAAACAATACATGAATTGTACTATGACGGTGCCCACATAAAGCTGTCCCAACAGCAGGCCCAACACCTTACCACTGCTACACCTGGCTATCAGTGGAGCCTTGTCTGGCAGCAAAACAGCTAATTTAGCCTCATTTACTGCCTTCAAAAATAAAATAAAACAGCTGCTAAGGCTGACTTGCTTAGAAAATAGTTTTCCTCTTAATTAGAGGTACAAACTATGGCATAAAGGGGACGACAATTCGTAATTTTGGTTAAGACATTAATGAGCGAGCTAGGACAGATGTAGTCAATATAACTTTGTTCAGCACTTTTGAAATGTACAGCGACAGAATCGTTCTTAGTGTTCTCCCTGTACACCAAGTCAGAACCGTAGGATAAATAACGGGGGCATATAAGCAGACAATGAAAGCTCTTACAACATTCGATGATTACATTTCTCTAAAACAGTTTCTAGGCCAAATGTTCACCACCAAGTCAGAACATTAGGTGAAATTAAGAGGGGAAAATATACCAAATTATTAGGGTGAGGCACATGGGCTACTAACAGCTTACTACACAACATACACTAAATATTATTTTCTTGGCTTCAGTATACATATCTACCTGGCATATTGCATCATTTATGCAGCAGCATACAAGACATTTTTAGACTCCCCTTGTTGTGTTCACTTGAACAGGAAGGTGGCGCGGCGGTCCTTTTGTGGGCAAATTTTGTCATCGAAGTCTGACATTCTCTGGATTTATGGTGTTTTCAAGACAACTGGGAACTCAAAAAAGGTTGAATCATGATGATGTCAGTGATCTTCAGGATGTAGCTCTAGAAAGAGGCCCAAGTTCAATGCTTAAAATTCCGAGTTGGATGACCGTTCAAAATGTATTTTCCCAGTCGGAGCTTGAGTTTCCAGTTGCCTTGAACTCGCTGAAGTCAGATTTTCCAGTTCCGAGTCAAGTTGTTTGGAGCGAGGCACAAATCATGCTTCACTAACAGCAGGCCATTGTTGGATGTTAATCATTTTTAAGCTTGGAAAAGCGACCCTTAAACACAGAATAGGGATCACACACCCACTCCACTGAATAGCAGGCTAGGGATTGCTTTGCAATGCTTGCAGTTAGCCACTGATTCTTTCCAAACCACTCATTGTTGAATTTGCAATTTCCAACTTGTTGTGTAATGTTTGATTTATCTGTGCCTTCTTGGATGGGCACTTCTAATGTAACTCTATGGCAGCACCCAATGGGCTTGAATTTTCTTGCTCTAGCCTTAGATTTGGCAGTGATGTACTGTAGTGTCCCCATGAGTGAAAGAACACTGAGCTAATCACAGCGCAACTAGAGAACATTACCAACCCCTATACTCTGTATTTTCTGATGGCTGCCCCACCACCACAGAAAGCACTGAGCTAGGCTGAAACACCTGCATTTTGGAGCTGCCTTACTCAAGAAAGCAAAAAAAGAGACCATGTTTGTATTGAAGTTTTATTAACTCAATGATTCTATTCATTTTTATGCATTGTTTGCAAACTAATATGTGACATTAATGCCAAAATAACATGCAAAACAGGCAACCCAAAGAAGAGACATGTGGGGCTCAAATCAGGTGGGGCTCTGTTGTGGCTACTATTGCATGAACCTTTCAGAAAATAGCATCGTGTGTCATGGGTCTATACTAAAATAGACCCAACTTGACCAGTTTGTATAGAGTTGTCCCCTAGAGTCTACCCTCAGAATAACTCACCTGGGTCAACGAGTTCATACCACACTGTAGTGCTGGGAGATATGACGATATATATCGTGTGACGACAGAAAAACATCTATCGTTTCATATTATGCTCTATCGTTTATTTCGTTGTCACAAATCACCCTTTTTATGGCTATATTTTTCCATGTGGAAAAAAATTTGCAACACAAACAAACATGGAGGAAAGTGAACGTGGCACAGAGACACGGAGCTCATACCTGAAAGAGGGGCTGCTTTGGTTGCATGGATGTGGTTTGGGTATGAAAAGTCTGACATGGACCAGAAAACCGTCCCCTGAAAAATATGCCGCAGGCCGGTCCTGACAACAGGCTCAAACACCACTAACCTATTTTACCACCTACGCAAGAATCATGTGAAACAGTATGGAGAGAGTCTACGGATGAGACCCAACAAAGTACAGTCGAGTGCTCAACAAACCCTCGACTCAGACGTTGCAAGAGGCTTTTGCCCGCAACACCATATGACAAAGCATCACGAAGATGGAAGGAGATAACAGCTTCCGTTACAACTTACATCTGCAAAGACATGGCCCCAATTTACACGGTCAAAAAACAGGGGTTTCGTGAGTTGGTGCGAACACTCCACCCAAGGTACCAAATGCCAATCCGAAAACACTTTTGTCGAGTTGCCTCGTTTATATCAAGTGTGTCGGGCCAAAGTAGAGGGGGAAATCCACAAGGTATTGTACTACGCTACTACAACAGATATGTAGACGGGCCGAACGACACAGCCCTATATGAGCCTGATGAGACACTTCATCCAAGACTGGACACTGCAGTTGGTGTTTACAGACAGGCTATTTCCCAGATGACCACACAGGAGAAATGATAGCCAGAGGTCTCAGGGAAGCTCTTGAGTTGTGGGGACTGCGCGAGTATCGCCTAGTCTGTGTCACCACGGATAACACCACAAACAACATCCTTGCACTTCAGCTGAATGACTGGACATGCTTAGTGTTTTGGCCACCGTCTTCATCTAGCCATTGGTGAGTGTCTAAATCAATGTAAAAATATATTTCAGTAATAATAAACCTTTTATAATAGGCCACGCCATGTAGTATTTTAATGTCTTGAAGGTGCTATGTTTTATGTGACGTGCAAGCATGCTGAAAGCTTGGATGAATATGGGGGTGTAGTCAAAGTAAATTCTGTTTTAAGTGAATAATAATAACTTTTATTGTCTGTCACAAAGTAACAAATTCTCCTTTTTACAAGGCTCAGCAATGCAACAATAATGCACATTTAAACACATTTAGAAACACACACACACACACACACAATGCAGTGAATGTGTTACCTGTCCTGTAAAGTGTAATATATAAGTTACATTTATCTTCTCCTTTTATTTACACAGAGCGAAGTGTGCAACAAGCAGTTGGCCTTCTCTAATTCATGGAAGAGAAGATGTGAACTGGCCAAGGCTCAAGCTGAACTGGGCTTGCCTGCTCATCAGCTAATCACAGAAAACCCTACCAGGTGGGGCTCTATGCAACAAATGATTGAAAGGGTCTTGGAGCAGGAGAGCTCTCTCACAGGTCCTCCATGCTGACAAGAAAATGAGACATCTGGTCCCAACTTGGTTGGACTTGGACTTTCTGGAGTCCATGAACAAGGCACTGAGTCCTCTCATGGAGTTTACAGATACCTTATCTGGGGAGCAGTACACAAGTGTTTCCTACTTGAAACCGGTCCTCGTCCTTTTCAACAACCAGGTACTCAAGCCTCAAGATGATGACACTCCACTCACCACGACCATCAGAGGGCATTCTAAACTACTTAAATGAGAAGTATGATGACCAGACCACTGATGAGCTGCTTGACATGGCTTCTCTTGTTGACCTTCTGTTTAAAACCATATACATTAAAGAAGAGAGTGTGGACTACATGAAGGTAAGAGCTACTGCAGAACTGGAAAGCCTGGTGGCTGAACAGGCAGCGTCAGTAGAGGTAGGCCCCCTTCCATCGGCTGCAGCTGCTAGAGATGAGCCAGAGCGTCCTGCTAAGAGGAAAAAGAAGAGTTTGAACAGCTACTGAAAAAGCAGCAAAGCAATGCGGTCCCTCGGTCAAGCGGAGAGTCCATTGAAAAGGAGCTCAACCTCCATCTCCAACTGGAGGCTGGTCCAGAGGCAAACCCACTGGAATGGTGGAGGCAAATGTGCATGAGGCACATTTCCCACAAGTGGCCAAGCTAGCAACGAGATACTTGTGCATCCTTGACACAAGTGCCCCATCAGAGCAGGCATTCAGTACAAGTGGGAACATTGTGACATGTCAGAGGTCATCACTTAAACCAGAAAGAGTTGACCAGCTTGTATTCCTGGCTCTCAACCTGCAAAACTAACTCCCTGAGATTCTGCAACATAAGGCAAACATTTTGAAGCATTGTTGCCAAATATCAATTTTTTTTTGCAGCACTTTGGTTGTTTTCATATAATGGTATAATTCAAACTTGAATGAGTTTTTTTTGTTTACTTGTTATGTTTTATATATTTATTTGTGAGCCTTATTTTGCTGTTATAGTTTAAACTTGTTTACATTTGGTATTTTATATACCAATATTTGTTAGGCCTGTATTCATTTGTTTGCTGCTACAGTTCTACTATTAAAGAGTATTATGTTTGGTTTGGATATTTTAGACCATATTCACATTTTAGACCTATTTATTTTGTTTGCAACTATAGTTGAAGTGTTTACTATTTACTTTTTTTGTTGATTTTATACATTAATATTTTGTTAAATGCTTAATTGAACATTTGCTCAAAGGTTCTAAATAAAAGGAGAAATAATAAAATATAAGTACCTTTTTTATTTGTTGGGCATAATTCAAAATGTAATAAAAAATAGGCCTTTAGATGTGGTCGTTTTATATAAACTACTTATTCATTGAATTTACAGAAAATGTGCTATATTGTGATATGTATTGTAATTGGGATATGAAATTACCTGTATCGGGATATGAGATTTTGGTCATATTGCCCAACCACACAGTTTGTTTTATCTCTTCATTTTCAGACACCATGTCAAAGGGACCAGCAGTTGGCATTGACCTGGGCACCACCTACTCCTGTGTGGGTGTGTTCCAGCATGGCAAAGTGGAGATCATAGCCAACGACCAGGGAAACAGGACCACACCCAGTTATGTCGCCTTCACAGACACAGAAAGGCTGATTGGGGACGCAGCCAAGAACCAAGTGGCCATGAACCCCACAAACACAGTGTTTGGTAAGAAATTAACTTAGAGAAATTGATGAAATAAGATGTACTTTACATAATCTCTCCATCTGTGGCATTAACTCATGTTTACCCCCTTATCTTCTCCCAGATGCTAAGCGGCTGATAGGGCGGAAGTTTGACGACAGTGTCGTCCAGGCAGACATGAAACACTGGCCGTTTACAGTGATCAACGACTCGACACGGCCCAAGGTCCAAGTGGAGTACAAGGGAGAGACCAAGGCCTTCTACCCAGAGGAGATCTCCTCCATGGTGCTGGTCAAGATGAAGGAGATTGCAGAGGCCTACCTGGGCAAGGTGAGCATGCCTATCACTCTGTCTTCATAGCAACACATGTTATGGTCTTTGGGATGTTACCTAACGGTTTAACCAAATAGAAATGCATTTTTCTAACACATTCAAAAAATGAAGATTGTCTTGTCTAGTGAAGCATTACTAATTTGTGTATACTGAATCTTTCCTCTTGCAGACTATAACCAATGCAGTGGTCACTGTGCCAGCTTACTTCAACGACTCTCAGCGCCAGGCCACCAAAGATGCAGGGACTATCTCAGGACTCAACGTACTCCGCATCATCAATGAGCCAACTGCTGCTGCTATCGCCTACGGCCTGGACAAGAAGGTTGATGTATATATGTTTATCAACACTAACAACTATGCTTAGAACTATAATGCATCCAAGTGTTTTGGGAGACAAATGTCATAAAAATGCATATTTAACTCGAGTTTAAAAACATTTATAATCATTTTAGGTGGGAGTGGAGAGAAACGTCCTGATCTTCGACCTAGGCGGCGGTACGTTTGATGTGTCTATCCTGACCATCGAAGACGGGATCTTTGAGGTGAAGTCCACGGCCGGAGACACCCATCTTGGAGGAGAGGACTTCGACAACCGCATGGTCAACCACTTCATTTCTGAGTTCAAGCGCAAATACAAGAAGGACATCAGCGATAACAAGAGGGCCGTGCGTCGTCTGCGCACCGCCTGTGAACGTGCCAAGCGCACCCTGTCCTCCAGTACCCAGGCCAGCATTGAGATTGACTCTCTGTATGAGGGCGTCGACTTCTACACCTCCATCACCAGAGCTCGCTTTGAGGAGCTGAACGCTGACCTGTTCAGAGGCACCCTGGACCCCGTGGAGAAGTCTCTGAGGGACGCCAAGATGGACAAGGCCCAGGTTCACGACATCGTCCTGGTGGGAGGCTCCACACGCATCCCCAAGATCCAAAAGTTGCTGCAGGACTTCTTCAATGGGAAGGAGCTCAACAAGAGCATCAACCCTGATGAGGCTGTCGCCTATGGTGCAGGTGAGGCTCTTTTATTTTTCTATCTAAAGCTTTGCCCAGTTAACCCCTCTGGTCAGCTGTGTCTTTTCCTGTTCTGCCTTCCCTAACCTTCATCCAGAGGAGCCCGGATATAGATAAGGGCATTGTAAATGATTTAAGAATGAGTGACAACCCCTGTGCCTGTTGATAGCTGTCCAGGCGGCCATCTTGTCCGGAGACAAGTCTGAGAACGTGCAGGACCTGCTGCTGCTGGACGTCACGCCACTGTCCCTGGGTATTGAGACGGCCGGAGGGGTCATGACCGTGCTCATCAAGAGGAACACCACCATCCCCACCAAGCAGACACAGACCTTCACCACATACTCAGACAACCAGCCTGGGGTGCTCATTCAGGTGAGAATGAGGTACCTCATTCTTAGGTACCTCAATGGATTGTGTCCATCGGAGTCAAAATGTTATCATATACTCTAATTGAGATTTAACTTTACATTTTTGCTGAATCTGGATCTGAACCAGTCTTGAACTACATGGTCATTTATTTGTTAGTGTTTACATTACAACTTAAGATGAGACTTTGAATGTATCCACTTTAATGTTTACCTGAATGTGTCTGTGTCCTGTCCTCAGGTATATGAGGGGGAAAGAGCCATGACCAAAGACAACAACCTACTGGGGAAGTTTGAGTTGTGTGGGATTCCACCAGCCCCCCGGGGTGTGCCTCAGATCGAGGTGACTTTTGACATTGACGCCAACGGCATCATGAATGTGTCCGCCGCTGACAAGAGCACCGGCAAGGAGAATAAGATCACCATCACCAATGACAAAGGTACACTTAGTAGTTCTTACAGTTAAAGGGGAAATCGGCAGTTCAAACAATAACAAAACATGCACCCTGCCACTGTTTTGGGGGAAAAGGTGAGGGATGAGGCTGGAAAAATGCTACCACTCTCAAATGTATAGACATAGCTATGGATGCAAGGACTGACCATCCCATGATGTTAAAATATAGTTTTAAACATGTTTTGAGGCTATACAGTGTTTGTTTACAATCACATTGTTTACAAAAAAAGGAGTTAAACAAGCTCTTTTTTGTTATTATAGTTATTTAAAAGTCCAACCATAAGCTATGGTCTGGGATCTGGAAATCTATTCAATGTTAATTTCAATTCTTGATATTTGCCCATTGATTCTTGAACATCTGAATCCCAGAATGTAGCTTTAAACACTATGCCATTGTAAAGTATGCACAACATTTTAAATAGGCATGTCCTCTCTAACAATGCTTGGTAACAAAGCCTCCATCTCATTGTCTGCCCCTCTCTCCACAGGTCGTCTGAGTAAGGAGGACATAGAGCGCATGGTCCAGGAGGCTGAACAGTACAAAGCTGCAGACGATGTCCAGAGGGACAAGGTGGCGTCCAAGAATGGCCTGGAGTCATACGCCTTCAACATGAAGTCCACCGTGGAGGACGAGAAGCTCAAGGGCAAGCTCAGCGATGAGGACAAACAGAAGATCTTGGACAAATGCAATGAGGTCATCAGCTGGCTGGACAAGAACCAGGTACAGTACGGGCTCTGGGTCCTTCAATCAGAATGGAGTGGGTTGATGTTCATATCTAAAGTGAAGTAAAGTACTGAGTCCCTCACCTCATTGTAATTTGATTAAACAAATGTCTGGTGGTTGAACAAGGTTGGAGCACTCTCTTTTGCTATCTCTTCCTTTCTGCTCTTTCTCCTTGTAGTCTGCAGAGAAGGAGGAGTTTGAGCACCACCAGAAGGAGCTGGAGAAGGTCTGTAACCCCATCATTACCAAGCTGTACCAGGGTGCTGGGGGGATGCCCGGGGGGATGCCCGGGGGGATGCCTGGGGGGATGCCCGGGGCTGGTGGTGCCGCACCCGGAGGAGGTGGATCCTCTGGACCAACAATTGAGGAAGTCGACTAAACCATTTAGTATTATTTTACTCTTGATTGGATATTATAGTGATCCACATTAAATAGTGGTCCACATTAAATAGTGGTCCACACTCTATGGCTTGGAATGGACTGAACCTCTATTTTCAGAATCTGCATTGACTACTTGTTTATTTTGGTCATTCATCTTTTTATGCTGAAAGCAACCATGGATTGAGTCTTTTTCATGGGCACTGTTCTACCTATTGTTAAACGTTTTCAGTTTAGCCAGTGAATGGTTACTATACAGAGCATGTTTTTCACCAGTTGCATTCTGTGACTGCAAAATGTTTTTACCTTTGCACTGCGCTCTTGGCTAAAGGTAACTCTTAAAAAATAAAATCTCTTGAATTCACATTCTTCTACCAGACTCTTCTTTATTTTTGACACCTGTGACAGTCTTGATGACAATCAGGGTTTAAATTACATGTTAAAGCTGCTCTATGCAGAAATAGCTCCGCCATTTCCTGGTTGCAAAAATTATAATAGTTTGCCTATTTTCATTTTGTAAAAAAAGCACCTATAGTAAATAGAATCATTGTACAATCTAAACCACTGTGAAATATATTTTCTATAACCAAAAATATTGTATTTTTAGTTGTTTTGAATCTGGTGTACAAAACTGAAAGTAAAAGACACAAAAACGAAGCTTAAGAAATGGTGCACATAGAACAGATTTACCACTTAGACTTTTAATAATGACTGATCTATAACTCACATTTCTATTTGATTTTGGTCAGGTCACCCAAAAAGTTACATATTGCAGCTTTAAAGAAACTTTCAAAATTATAACTGTGGTGCATATTCTTTGTTATTAAACAGATGAATACCACTCGATAGAAAGGAGAATAAACAGACAATTGGTTTTACCCTTTTTATTATGCTTATTCAATAGTGGTCAGGTAAACAGGAAATTACGTAGTTAGGTGTGTAAACCCAGGTGTGAACTTTTTTTTTTTTTTGTCAGATCAGTGTGAGTTGGAGTTTCTTGGGCATTCATGCATCCTGTAGGCACACATGTAGAAGATGCCTGTAAAAGAAAATAGGAAGAGATTAACATTCAGTTCCTGGGCATACTGTATACTGTCCACTGGATTATCCACTGATGTCAAAAATGTTTTTCTTCAAATGAATCTTGTTGGACTGAACCATAGGATGCATCTCAAATGGCAGCCTACTCCTTATATAGTGCACTTACTTTTGTACAGGGCCCCATGGGCCTTGATAAAAAGTAGTGCACTAATGGGAATAGGGTGCCATTTGGGATGTACAATAGTAAATTAAGCCCTTTTAGCTCTACAGGCAGAACCACATTATCCTACCTGAGAAGAAGGTGAGGACCACTGCTACCCAACCCATGATGTAGGACCAGGAGAAACGCCAGTTCCCGTATCGTTTCCCGTAGTAATTCACAGTCACCCCAGTGTACACAGCCATCGCCAGCAGCACAAAGAAGCCTGTGGAGAGTAGTGAATCAAATGCTGCTTATTCCTTTCATCACATCCATCAACAGAGACTTGATAGCATAGAAATATGTAATTTATTGTATTTCTATGCTTGAAAGAGAGTTACAGGGACAATGACAGAAGGAGGAGACACTTACAGGAGATGAAGAAGAGGATGCCGGCAGTAAAGGTCTTGTCAAACCCACTGAAGGAGGAGGAGCGTATGAAGGCCATGACGCCGATCACGATGCCAATGAAGCAGGCCAGCAGGGAGAGGATCATAAAGGCACGGGTGGCATCCCAGTACGCTGGTGACAGAGGGCACAGAGAGGACAAGGCTGAGACCCAGTACAGGTACTACTTACCCAATAAGCACTACTACTATTAGTGGCATTCCTGTCGATAGTACTGAATTACATTTCACACTTTACTCAGATGTGACATCACTGAACATTGACTTACTACACAATATTCTATATTTTGCACCAAATGTTGAATTATGCTGACTTATTCCCAACTAAACCTGCTCAAATAAAAGGAGCTGATTCCTTTGTTGAAATTCTTTTTTACTCTAGATATTCACAGCATGGAACAGGACCTTATAAAGACCTTTCGTTCACTTACAGTACGTTTGATGACAAATGGGACATGTTGCGCTTACCAATGCTATCTGTGTGTGTCATGCATTTCCCAGGCACACAGTAGCGCCACAGGCCCTGATGCATATAGTTGTTTGATTGACGGTACTGCATCCAGTAATCGGTTGCTGTGGAGATAATAAGGAGTATGTTCCCGACTCCAGCGCAGAACAACCCACCGCCCATGAAGCTGTACATCCTGCCAAGCACACTGATGTACACAGAGGAGACAGTTAGCCTACAGCACAATTGTCAGGGACACTGAAGCATCTCTATACAATTACATCTCATGGCTGGTGAATACAGCATAGAGTAACACAACATAAAGTACATTGTTTGCTTTGAATAGTTGAAAGGGTCTGGATGGACATTACAGACCATTTTAACATTGAATCAATTATATTTTTTCAAAGAATAATCTTAATAATCTTATTCATATTCCACTTGTTTTACCATAGGCTTACTGCTTTTAGACAGTTTGTTAGGGCAAGGTCTTTTCAAATGGCCGTTATATACACTATCGTTGAAAAGTTTGGGGTCACGTAGAAACATCCTTGTTTTTGAAAGAAAAGCACATTTTTTTGTCCATTTAAGATAACATCAAATTGATCAGAAATACAGTGTAGACATTGTTAATGTTGCAAATGACTATTGTAGCTGGAAACGGCAGATTTTTTATGAAATATCTACATAGGCGAACAGAGGCCCATTATCAGCAACCATCACTCCTGTGTTCCAATGGCACGTTGTGTTAACTAATCCAAGTTTATCATTTTAAAAGGCTAATTGATCATTAGAAAACCCTTCTGCAATTATGTTAGTACAGCTAAAAACTGTTGTTATTATTAAAGAAGCAATAAAACTGTCCTTCTTTAGACTAGTTGAGTACCTGGAGCATCAGCATTTGTGGGTTCGATTACAGGCTCATTATGGCTAGAAACAAATAACTTTCTTCTGAAACTCATCAGTCTATTCTTGTTATGAGAAAAGAAGGCTTCCTTGTGAGAAATTGCCAAGAAACTGAAGATCTTGTACAACGCTGTGTGCTACTCCCTTCACAGAACAGCACAAACTGGCTCTAACCAGAATAGAAAGAGGAGTGGGAGGCCCCGGTGCATATCTGAGCAAGAGGACAAGTACATTAGAGTGTCTAGTTTGAGAAACAGACACCTCACAAGTCCTCAACTGGCAGCTTCATTAAATAGCACCCATAAAACACAAGTCTCAACGTCAACAGTGAAGAGGCTACTCTGGGGTGTTGGCCTTCTAGGCTGAGTTCCTCTGTCCTGTGTCTGTGTTCTTTTGCCCATCTTAATCTTGTATTTTATTGGCCAGTCTGAGATATGGCTTTTTCTTAGCAACTCTACCTAGAAGGCCAGCATCCCGGAGTCGCCTCTTCACCGTTGACTTTGAGACTGGTGTTTTGCGGGTACTATTTAATGAAGCTGCCAGTTTAAAGAAGACCGGTTATTTTAATGGACAAAAAAACATGCTTTTCTTTCAAAAACAAGGACATTTCTAAGTGACCCCAAACTTTTGAACGCTAGTGTAGTTTTAGCTTTGATATACTGTATTTACCCTGACATGACTGATCTGTTTCCCTTCTGTCCTTTCTCTTCTGTCATCTCTTTTCTGTCCTCCCTCTTCTGTTCTCTCTGTTTTTCTATGAAGAAATATGATCTTTAAGTCACCTACTGTACATTATATCAAAACACATAACATGACATTTTACCCACACCACTCAGCTAATTAATAACTTACCTTTATTATCCCTTTAGAGAAAAAGTCAGAGATTCCAATATTACAAGGGGGTTGTCAAAGCACTCCGGAGCCCAATATTGCCCAGGCTGACAGAAAAGTTTTGTTTGTGTCGGAAACCAGGCGAACAAACGGCCCCAGGGCACAATAGAGCATGCTGAGCCACAACCAATCACATGGGATGAGTTTTGTGTTTTAGGGAATCTGCTGAAAATACAAAACTATTTAAGCCCTGGGTAAGTCACAGTAATACTGATGACAAAGGGGTTTCAATTCAAAATACTGCCCTACCATCCACAGTGGACATGGGTTGGCAATAGGATCCCACACTATGCAGTAAAAGTAAGTTTCACATAGTTATTTCACGCAGAAAAGAACAAAAGTATAGTTGGGGCTCTCGTGTTAGTTAAGTGAAATTGAGATAATGTTTTCTCTCAACATCAGATGTTAAGGTTTTAAAATCTTTATTGAAACTACAATTGAACTCCCAAAACCCCTGTCAGTTCATTGAATTTAAACTGCCCAGTAAATCTCAGACCGTGGTCCAAAAATCAGCTTCAAACACACACTGTGATGCATATGAGTCACTACAGTATGTAACACGTTCCTTTTCTAGGGTAGCAGGTGTCTTGAACAAATGGTGGTAGATGTATTTTATAATCACAAAACAATGATTCAAGTTATTCAGTGCTATTCCATAAATAACACATTTTCAGTAAAATAAATCAATAATTATGTATTCAACATTTTCGTTGGAGAGTTAAGTTGTTTAGGAGGCGGAAAAATAATGAAATTACATTTTATCAGTGAGTGTTTTTACATTTTTATATATACAGTGGGGTCTGACATTATTAACAGCCTTGATAAAAATGAGCAAAAATGACTATGGAATAAATACTTCAAATACTGAGCTATGCTCAAATAAATGGGGAAATTATATTATTTTAAACTAATACAATTGCTCAGAGAAAGATATATTTAAAACAATTAATACTTTTTTTCCCTAAAAATATTTTATATGTTGGAGAACATCTGGAGGGATCTTAACAGTATTCCTTCATACAGAATCCTTCCAGATCCATGATCTCCTTTGTCTGTGAGAAATAGACTGCCCTCTTCAATTCAAACCATAGGTTTTCAATGGGTTTCAAGTCCAGAGATCCCAAGTGAAATATTTTAATTATAAGTATACTTAAATATATAAAACAATTATATTAATATACTGTACTTCAAATACGAAATGTACTTTATACCTTAAGTATACTATAAATACACATCATTACACTTCAGCACACTTATTAAAAGTGTACTTTATATTCATTGTTATTTCAGTCTTTTAGTATACTATATGTTGACTATCATTAAACTTAAAGACACTCATTAAAACTGTACTTCAATGTCAAACACTTTAATTGTAATTTAATATATTCATTCAAAATACACTTGGAGTTGTTTTTAAGTTGAAGTGTCGATTAAAAAAAAATGAAACTGCTTGATAGTGATCAAGTACACTATAAGTGTACAGTAACTTACAAAAGTATTTTTGGTAGATGGGGAACAATATAAAATCAGACATTGAGCATCTCTTTAAGCATGGTCAAGTTAATAATTACAGTATGCTGTGGATTATTTATTAAACCTCCCAGACACATCAAAGATATGAAACTTCTCAGGGATGTTACCATCAGGCCATTGGTGATTTTAAAACAGTTACAGAGTTCAATGGCTGTGATGGGAGAAAACTGAGGATGGATCAACAACATTGTAGTGTCTCTACAATAATGACTTAAATGATAGAGTGAAAATAATACAAATATTCCAAAACATGCACCTTGTATGCAACAAGGCACTAAAGTAATACTGGGAAAAACAACAACAAATGAATACACTTTTTGGCCTAAATGCAAACTTTTTGGCCTAAATGTTTGGGGCAAATCCAACACAACACATTTTATTTAACCCTTATTGTACCAGGTAAGTTAACTGAGAACACATTCTCATTTACAGCTACAACCTGGGGAATGGTTACAGGGGAGAGGAGGGGGGATGAATGAGTTAATTGTAAGCTGGAGATGATTAGGTGACCATGATGGTATGAGAGACAGATTGGGAATTTAGCCAGGACACCGGGGTTAACACTCCTACAATAAGTGCCATGGGATCTTTAGTGACCACAAAGTGTCAGAAACACCCATTTAACATCCCATTAAAAAAACAGCACCCTACACAGGGCAATGTCCCCAATCATTGCCCTGGGGCATTGGGGTATGTTTATAGACCAGAGGAAAGGGTGCCTCATACTGGCCCTCCAACACCAACTGGTCTCTCATCCAGGGACTGATCAGGGCAACCCTGCATAGCTTCAGAAGCAAGCCAGCCAGCAGTGGGATGCAGGGTGGTAAGCTACTGGCCAACACATCACTGAGTAACTGCCTACTTATTTTCAAGCATGGGGGTGGCTGCATCACGGTATGGGTATGCTATAAGAGCTTTACACTCCTGGATTGTACAGTATTAGTCCATTATTCTTTTCATAATTGTTCAAGCTCTGTCAAGTTGTTGGGGATCATGGTTAAACAGCAATTTTCAAGTCTTGCTATAGATTTTAAAGAGCTTGAAGTCAAAGTTGTTACTTGGCCACTTAGGAACATTCACATTCTTGATATGCAACTCCAGTGTAGATTTGCGGAGTTTTTCACAATTAAAAGAATTGGGATGGAGCTAAGCACAGGCAAAATCGTAGGGGAAGACTTGCTTCAGTCTGCTTTACATCAGACACTGATAGAGGAATTCACTTTTCAGCTGGGTAATAACCTACAACACAAGGCCAAATCTACACTGGAATTGCTTACCAAGAAGACAGTGAATGTTCCTGAGTGGCCAAGTAACAGCTCTGTCTTCAAACTCTTTAAAATCTATAGCTAGACTTAAATTGCTGTCTACAAAAGGGGGGCTGCGTGTTGCCAGTTGCCCATCCTATAATTTCCTATTTTTTTTGCTTACATCAGGGATCATCAACTAGATTCAACTGCGGGCCAAATTTGTATTGAGCCAACAAGTGCTCAGCATATATGGGAACTCCTTCAAGACTTTTGGAAAATAATTCAAGGTGAAGCTGGTTGAGAGAATGCCAAGAGTGTGCAAAGCTGTCATCAAGGCAAAGGGAGGCTACTTTGAAGAATGTCAAATATAAAATATATTTTGATTTATTTAACACTTTCTTGGTTACTCCATGATTCCATATGTGTTATTTCATAGTGTTGATGTCTTCACTATTATTCTACAATGTAGAAAACAGTAAAAATAAAGAAAACCCCTTGAATGAGTAGGTGTGCCCAACTGTTGACTGGTATGTTTTATGTGTTTCTTTAGGCTGAACATGTCTGTCAACAGCCAGTGATTTGCTGAGAGTTCTGTTAATATGAAATCCATTTAGCATACACTTTTATCCAAAGCTACTTACATCAGTGAGTGCATACATTTTTTTCATATGGATGAATGTAGCACAATGCGGAAATCAAACCCACCACCCTGGCATTGCTGGCAGTATGCTCTTACCAATTTAGCCACACAGTACCTCCTAAATTGTGATAGATTGTGAATTCATTTCCTAGTGTTCAAATTTTGAGTCAGACTCTTATCTAGCTCAAGGATGAGACAAAAAAAAGCTACATTGTGATAGCTTCTGTGTGGCCTAATGGAAAAATTATCTGTGGATCCTACATGCAATTTATGACTGGGCAGAAGGATAAATGCTATATAACAGCCACTAGATGGTGCCTTCTAATCAAGTCAAACATCCACATATGGAGCAAGTTCAACAGGTCTCTGTTACTCATTTAACCAGTATCTGGCTAACTGGTATTAAGCATTTGTGTGTTCCTTGTCATCCTCCACATGGTAACTGACTCAGGAGTATTTAGTCAACAATACATGGGATCATCTTTGCAAATTCTCTCCGTGATGACATTCATGTTTGATTTATAATCTACAGTACCAGTCAAACGTTTGGACACACCTATTCATTCAAGGGTTCATCTTTATTTTGACTATTTTCTATGTAGTAGAATAATAGTAAAGACATCGCAACTATGAAATAACATATGGAATCATGGAGTAACCAAAAAAGTGATAGACAAATCAAAATATATTTTATAATATATTTTGCATGATTCCATTTGTTATTTTATCATTTTGATGTCTTCACTACTATTCTACAATGGAATGAGTAGGTGTGTCCAAACTTTTGACTGGTACTGTATATCAGATCACATTAAATTCATAATCCCATCATCTGCCATTGAAAAACATTGTGGTATTTTATATTCTTACTGTGTATGATGCTGAAATGAATTCATGGTTGACCTTTTCTATATTCATCTTTACTCAGCAGATCAGTTCTCATATCTCTAATCCCATCATATACAACTGATCAGGGTTGGGGTCAATTCAATTTCAATTCCAGTCTAAAAAATTATTTAAAATAATTCCTAATTGAAAAGCATTGAAGAGAATTTGAATTTTAGTCTACCTTCTGAATTGACTGTAATTGAAGTGAAATTGACCCCGATTCTGCCACAGATATAAAAACATCTCAGTCGATGTTTGTCTATTTCTGTTCCTATACTAATGGGTAAAAAAGTATAGATTGAAAAACATTCTATACAGAGACATACTGTATGTGAAATGGCCTTTCAGTAGTCTGCGCCTTGCTGGGAGAGGATCACTGAGGGATTGTGATTAATAAAAATACCCTAATCCACAACACAAACAAGTATGCAAAAACCGCTTTGCTCTAAATTCTGATGGATTATCCCCCAATCTTTGTGGGTCCCTGTGGACATTTGGGAGAGAGAGGAGTATTTTGGGCTCCTGAGTGGTGCAAGGCACTGCATCTCAATGCAAGAGGCGTAGTTACAGTCCCTGGTTCAAATCCAGGCTGTATCACATCTGGCTGTGATTGGGAGTCCCATAGGGAGGTGCACAATTGGCCCAGCATCATCCGGGGTAGGCAGTCATTGTAAATAAGAATTTGTTCTTAACTGACTTGCCTAGTTAAATAAAAACATTGCTTATCATACACCGTCTTGCCCACTTCCTAATTTCAAACAGTCCCAGAACCCATCATCCACACTGAGTAACTGTGTCCAGAAAGAATGTCCCTTTGAAGTCCAGTGACATTCCACTGACTATAATAAGGCATGATTTGTTCTTCTCGTGCTATTTTTACCCAATAGAAAAGAAACCACCCAATCATCTTCATATATTTCTGCTCCCTGGCGCTTGTGTTCGCAAAACCCTTAAATGTTCTTACATAACAGTATCTCAAGCAGAGGTTTTCAGAATTACTTGAGACAGTATCAAAAGATAACATGGATGGATATATGCATGGATATATTATTGATACCAGTGTACCAGTCAATAGAGAGCTCTATGCTGAGCCACAGAACAAAGGAGGTTAATATTGTACAGAGAGGAGCGTTTAGAAACCTGGGAAGTGTGCCTCACAGGTGGAACAGCTCACATGCTCCTCTCTCTCCTAACCTCATCCACAACGCTCCCAGCCAGCCAGGCAGCCAGTTGATTTAACACACCTCACATATACTGCCCAATGTTCCACACTAAATAAAAGCCTCTCCCTCCTCTGGCTACCTTTTAACTGTAGCATATCCCTGCCTGTTACAGTTCTCGCTACTGTAGTTTTGTGGTGGGTTGTCCTCCTCACCACCTTACTATTAACTACTTTCTACCATCTTGAAGAAAACACAATCTGAAATCTGTCTGGGTTTAGCAGTTAACTATTACATCAAAGTCAGTGCACAGTAGCACAATACAAAGAGCACAGGAAAAAGGGCACATTTTTCTCATAAATGTGAATCAATATAGCAGGCATGTATAATAGGATTGATTACCTACACTTGATCGATTCCAGGAAACAGTCTAGCGAAACATGTCTTTAGAGTAACAAATGTTTTATTGGTATTTTTTTAACAAATCATTCAGCTGATGACAGAACATAACAATTGGTGTTCAACAAGGGTATAGGTTCACACATTTTCAGCATCACAACCTAAAAGGACAAAGCTATTTCATCTGGTGTTGATAAGATCGATATGTCTGTTTAGAAGAAGCAGGAGGTTTACGCCACAATGACAGCGAGAGAGAGAAACTGTAAACACACACATATGCCCAACTCTCAGATGGTCATGTTAACAGAGTTTCTGCCTCATATCCTTTCATCACACAAACATCACCAGGGTTTCAGGGTAAACAACAAAACAAAGTACATTCAAACATCTGTTGTATAATATCTACAGTAATTTTAAGACTTTTTCTTTCCCTTTTCTCAAAATACAATATATTATCTTTATCCAAGGTCCTGTTTAAAAAAGTTGCTAAGATGTCTATATACATCGAGGCAGGACATAAAATCACATAAATTATGAATAATCAAATGATAAAAAACACAAATATGAACCAATATGGAAAAGGCAGGTGGCAAGCCTACATGCTTTCACTTTTGTCTTCAGCTCTTCTTTGATACCATGGCAACAGGCTGGAGTTCAGCAAAGAAGGAAGCAGCAAAACAACCTTTAAAAAAAAAACATGGCGGAGAACTTCACATCACATAATCTGCTTCCAGCTACATGAGGTTCTGAAAGTAAACAAACATACAACACAAATCAGCGATGTGGCTGGTTTCAAAAATGAATCCTGACACTGTAATTTAGCCAAGGCTTAGCCACACAAATGTGAGTATTCCATTTATGTTGAGCTCTTATAAATCTACTGACCTCCCATATTTGCCTACATCTATGCCATTGTCAAAACATTAATTTGACATGTCCATAATCTATCCTATGCAACATACTATAGATGAAAACACTGGTCTTGATTTGGCATTATTAATATAACCAAGATGTTGGATAAACTGGACCAGATTAGTATAGAGATTAAAGCAGCAGAGAGCCAGGTGGGTTTTGGGCCAGTGGGTCTCTTGGCTCTCTGTGTCATACCAATCAACACTGATTAAGATCCAAAATGGTCTTGGATTATCACCAAATCCTTGCCTTACATTTACCCACTAGACTTTAGGAGGACACCAACACTGATAACAACTATAGGACTAACATGTCTCTACTGAGCCAGACCAGGTAGTCCTGCTGTCCTTCACACTAGACTCACCTCGTCCCTCCTCTGGGCAACTCCAGGCCCTCTCTGTCCAGTTGAAGCCCGCGAGGAGGCCACTCCACCAAGGGAACCGTAGCCGGACATCTGAACCCGGGGCAGAAAGCTGGACTGGCAGTACGGGATTACCCCCTCATCTGCAGATGACAATATGCAATACCGCAATCACTCAAAAGTACAGCTGGAATTATATGGGTCAGATTCTAAGTGCTGGACCAGACTAGACCCCCCACCATCCCTGGCCACCTGGGTAGAGGGGATTGTTGCTCGATGTGTGCTTAAACCGATGCACTATTTTAAGTCCACTGAGGATTTGTATGCATATTAATGTAGACGGAGTATTACTAGACCTCAATCACAATATGATGCAGTGTTTGCCGCTTCTATATTACTGTAACGTGTATTTGCTTTAATTAGATGGTTTGATGCATACCTTGTGAGCCCCTCATGGCAGGCCCTCTCTTCTGGGGTGAGGAGTAGTCTCCTCTCCTCTGTAGGGCCGGCGAGTTCTCTGCCGATGGCCTCTGGCTACAGCCCAGCACATCAACCAGGAGCTGCATGGGGTCATCTGCTGCAGGGGGTGGGGCTGGCGGAGGGGGCAGTTCTGTACAGACAGATTGACAGCTCATGAAAAAAAAACACCGTCTTCACTCAACCACACAGGTTGCCTCTTTAAAGCACTGCTGTCTATCTGTTCACAGTTAAATGTACACTACAGGACTTTGAAGTGGAACTGACAGCATTTTAGCAACATGAAATATTAAAATCTGACTTTTTAAAAAAATTATTTTTTACATTTTCTGACAAGTGAACACTTAGATATGGTAATTTTCATGTTTTCATAAATTCTTAGAATGTTTGGGAATTACAAATACTAATATATGTCAAAATTCTATAGCAATATAGAGTGGGAAAGCATTAATAGACACTGCAGTAAATAAATAAATCTGTCTCGTCCAGGACCAGAGTCTACTTAGACTGGTACACCATAGCCAATCAGAGCTACAGTATAGGCCTTTATGCAAACAAGTCATTTGCACACAGGCCTGCCACCATTCACTTTGAACTGGACTCTGTGTTTACAGGCAGTTGCAACTGGCAACTTTAGATCGTTAGAACGCATTCGCCAAAAACCACAAAATACCCCTGAATGGATTTCTGCAAATATGTCAATACCACTTGGGAGTCCTCTTACAGTCCTATTGATTAAACCACCATGAAAAGGTAGGCTCTCTCTCCTTCAGTTATGCACATCAACAACAAAAAGATCAACAACCAATGCTAGCCAGAGAAAGACGAGCTAACATCTAATGAAGGAACATTAGATAAACACCAACTTTTTGAAATAGCTAGTCGTCAAAATTGCACTGATAAACAATGGGGAATTGTAGCCTACTATTTCTTTGCCGCTTGCATGCCTACAATGCACGCTTGTCCCAACCATGAACCAAAGCGAACTGGTTAAAGTTAGCTAGCTTGATACTTCCTGACACAAATGAGAGAACACCTTACTCTGACCATTTTACTCGCCCTAGCAGAGCTGGTTAGGCTTTTTACATGTTGTTATCTAAAGTGTTCGTGACTAACTATTACTTTCTTTGCCTACATTTACTAACACAAGTCATATTCAGCGGATGTTGCGCGTTCAAAAAATAATCAGTTATTCTGTGCTCTAGCACATTCAGAAGAGTGCTCTGAAATTGGAGTAGATAGCTAGAGTGAAATTGCAAACGCAAGAGATATGCTAAATGTTAAAGTTATTGTTATCTAACCAAATTACACCTGCATCTCTAGCCGTGTATAGCCACCAAAAAACAATGAGGAGAAAGTCAGTCACTCCTCCAATGACATGACATCCTCCTAGCAGCTAGCTAGTGATTTAACTAACATTAGGATCTGAGTGTTTAGCTTGCTACATAAATAGATACGCTAGCCTATTAGCCACATTATGACTGACTAGTGATCATTGCCCTTGCTAGTTTGACTGTATTGTCATATCCAGCCTTAGTTACATTCAACCATTTTTGTCCAAAATATTGAGCCATTGAAACTGAAACAGTGCATCCCAAATGGAGGCAGCAAACAATGTACCAGGCCAGCTGTGATTTACAACCTGATAGCAATATTTTTTGGACTACCAAGAAACGTATTGGTGAATTATATTAATAATGCATTGAATGCATTGCCAACACTGCCTTAGTGTACGTCATGGAATGTTGAGGCAAATATAACTTATTTTTAAAACCTCTTATTAAGTTGTCTTGTAGCATAAACTGGGAATTAGATATTTAATACTGATATTAAGATTGTTTGTTTCATATCGGGAAAGTAGTTAAAACACTGTCAGTTCCACTTTAATGTGTGACCGAAATGTAAGGATGTGGCTTGAATCCCAAAGCAGGTGTGTTACTTATGTGCATGTGCTAGCAACACACCAAGAAGTGAGTGCCATTTCTAAGTTCTTGGAAATAATAAGATGGTGTAACTTGTTATTACAAAAGCTATGCGTGGTGCTTTGTGTAAAAGCTTCTACAAAGAGAAGATGTAGCTGCCCAATATGTCTTACCTGCTTGGTCATGCAGCTCTCGTCGGTGCTGGCCCTCCCTGAGGGCTTTCCTCTGGCTTCTGGTTCTGTGTCCCTGCTTAGCGTATGAGGAGTCAGCCGGGAAAGGAGGAGATTGTCCTGACAGAAAATAACAGTGATGTCATCAAGAAGACATTCAGAAGGAATAAAAGATACAGAGCCATCTCATAATAGATCTGATTTGATTTTCATGTACAAATACTTAACACATTGTAACATAATAACATTGAAAAATTCAGGATAATTATGCAGTTATGGATTAGCCTGGTAGCAGATCTGTCTGTGCTTTAGCCAACTCCTCTTGTCCTTTCGTTGTCATGCCAAACACGGACTGTGTGTATGGCATGGCAACAAATGACAAAGGACGTGGCTAAAGCACATACAGTTCTGTGACCAGGCTAGTCATTTTCAAGAGGCTAGCTACACATAATTATGCTATATAACAGATTATCCTATATTAATAATTATCCTAGAACTATGACAGAGGAAAAGGTGTGTAAAGACAGGGGGACAGGTGTGTACAACTAACCTCCTCTGCCACTCATCTCTGAAGTAAAGCTATCCCCTGTGAAGGGGTCTCCCAATTGGCTGGTGTGGTATGGCCCGCTGACGTCATAGGCGTCTATATTGGCAAACAGGTTGGGGTTGGAATGGGAGACCTGGGAACCGGGCTCGTAGTGGCCCCGCAGGTCAAAGTGCTGCAGCCGGGGGCTGTCGTTGTGGTTGGGTGTCTCCTCTTGGGGGGAGGGGGGGAGCGTGGCTGTGGACTGTAGGCTGGAGGTGGTGTCCTGGGCCAGATTCTCTCTTCTGAAGGAGGGCAGGCTGGGTGAAACCTGCCTGGAGCCATCCATCAGGTAAGTCCTTGCTGGCAGCGGGGGATACCTGTCCTCCTCAGAGCTACTGGGAGCGGGAGGAAGAGGAAACATGATTAGTACATGGGGGAAAGTGAGAAAAGACCTCTGGTTTAACAACTAAGAGGACCTGACACATTGAGTGAAAAACACTGTCAGTAAGACCCCAGTATAAATCTAAGGGGTCTATCTTACACAATACTTGTACTTCATCAAGAAAACTCTTCGAGGCACATTAACAGCCATATCCAGAGACTGTAACAGTAGTTGACAGTGTTACATTTGAAAAGAGGAACCAGCAACAATGGGTTACAAAACAGAAGACTTCAAATTATTTATGTTGCCATGACAACGTCAGTGGATGTCAGAGCAGATTTAACAGAGAACATGTTATTGAAAAAGGAAAGGGCTAATCAACACTGTCAGATGGCTAATGTCATTACAAAAAAAGACAACAGTCACAACAGCTAGGTCCCCCCAGTTATGGCCACAATCTCATCTGTCACAATCAGTTAGAGGAAACTGTACACTCCCCCTGATGCAGCCACACTAAGAGTCTCTCCTGAGCCTCCAGACAAGAATGTTTTTAATCTCCAACTTTAAACCGTAGTAAACTTCACTAGAGTTTATAATCTGGATTGAACTGGAAGTCAGGTTCCGGCCCTAACGTCATGAATTCTTGCTCTGTAGTTCAGGTAAACTATCAGGTCAAATAGAGTGCAAGACATACATTCAATCTAAACACAGCCCTCATATGAGCATATGGGCATCAGAGAATAGAATAGATAAAAAGATAAAAAGGACACATCAGGAAAAATCACAGAGTTATGGAGAAAGGGTGCAATACGTAACAACTTCAGCACTACTAGTTCTCTTTCCCTGTACTGCCATTTCCCTCCTGAACACCGGGAGGGAAATGCTAACAAGCTAACCCATGGGAGGGTGTCTACAGGGGATGCAGTGCTGGGTGTTACCTGTTCCTCCCCTCATCCTGATCTCTCTTGGTGTAACCACATCCTTTATTAGCAGGCAGTGGTAGAGACAGAACGTCCTCCCAGTTGAGTGGTGCAGGCTTAAATGGAGGACGCACTGACCTCTGCTTCACCAGCTTGGCTACAGTACAGAGAGAAAGCAGACAACCCACACACTTAGTTAAATCAAGCTGAAGAGAACATTGGTCAATATATATATTATATATATATATATATATATAACAGTTGAAGTAGGAAGTTTACATACACTTATGTTGGGGTCATTAAAACTCATTTTTCAACCACTCTACAAATTTCTTGTTAACAAACAATAATTTTTCCCAACGATTGAAGACAGACAGATTATTTCCAGTGGGTCAGAAGTTTACATACACTAAGTTGACTGTGCCTTTAAATAGCTTGGAAAATTCCAGAAAATTATGTCATGGCTTTAGTAGCTTCTGAAGCGAATTAACATAATTTGAGTAAATTGGATGGGCACCGGTGGATTTATTTCAAGGCCTACCTTAAAACTCAGTGCCTCTGCTTGACATCATGGGGGAAAAAATCAGCCAAGACCTCAGGAAAAGAAAATGTAGACCTACACAAGTCTGGCTCATCCTTGGGAGAAATTTCCAAACGCCTGAAGGTACAACGTTCATCTGTACAAACAATATTACGCAAGTATAAACACCATGGGACCACCCAGCCATCATACCGCTCAGGAAGGAGATGTGTTCGGTCTCCTAGAGATGAACATACTTTGGAGCGAATAGTGTGAATCAATCCCAGAACAACAGCAAAGGACCTTGTAAAGATGCTGGGGAAAACAGGTACAAAAGTATCTATATCCACAGTAAAACAAGTCCTATAACGACAACCTGAAAGGCCGCTCAGCAAGGAAGAACCCACTGCTCCAAAACCGCCATAAAAAAGCCAGACTACAGTTTGCAACTGCACATGGGGCCAAAGATCGTAATTTTTGGAGAAATGTCCTCTGGTCTGATGAAACAAAAATAGAACTGTTTGGCCATAATGACCATTGTTATGTTTGGAGGAAAAAGGGGAAGGCTTGCAAGCCGAAGAATATCATCCCAACCATGAAGCACGGGGGTGGCAGCATCATGTTGTGGGGGTGCTTTGCTGCAGGAGGGACTGGTGCACTTCACAAAATAGATGTCGTCATGAGGAAGGAAAAGTATGTGGATATATGGAAGCAACATCTCAAGACATCAGTCAGGAAGTTAATCTTGGTCGCAAATGGGACTTCCAAATGAGCAATGACCCCAAGCACACTTCTAAAGTTGTGGCAAAATGGCTTAAGGACAACAAAGTCAAGGTATTGGAGCGGCCATCACAAAGATATAACCTCAATCCTATAGAACATTTGTGGGCAGGACTGAAAAAGTGTGTGCGAGCAAGGCCTACAAACCTGACTCAGTTACACCAGCTCTCAGGAGGAATGGGCCAAAATTCACTCAACTTATTATGGGAAGCTTGTGGAAGGCTATCTGAAATATTTGACCCAAGTTAAACAATTTAAAGGCAATGCTACCGAATAGTAATTGAGTGTATGTAAACTTCTGATCCATCACTCTCTACTATTATTCTGACATTTCACATTCTTAAAATAAGGTGGTGATCCTAACTGACCTAAGACAGGTCATTTTACTAGGATTAAATGTCAGGAATAGTGAAAAACTGAGTTTAAATGTATTTGGCTATGTAAACTTCCGACCTCAACTGTATATACACATAACCGTTCAAAAGTTTGGGTTCACTTAGAAATGTCCTTGTTTTTGAAAGAAAAGCACATTTTTTTGTCCATTAAAAAAACATCAAATTTATCAGAAATACAGTGTAGACATTGTTAATGTTGTAAATGACTATTGTATCTGGAAACTCTGCCTAGAAGGCCAGCATCCTGGAGTCGTCTCTTCACTGTTGACGTTGAGGCTGGTGTTCTGCGGATACTATTTAATGAAGCTACCAGTTGAGGACTTGTGAGGCGTCGGTTTCTCAAAACTAGACACCCTAATGTACTTGTCCTCTTGCTCAGGTGTGCACCCGGGCCTCCCACTCTTTCTATTCTGATTAGCGCCAGTTTGCGATGTTCTGGGAAGGGAGTAGTACACAGCACTGTACAAGATCTTCAGTTTCTTGGCAATTTCTCACGTGGAATAGCCTTCATTTCTCAGAACAAGAAAAGACTGATGAGTTTCAGAAGAAAGTTTTGTTTCTAGCCATTTTTAGCCTGTAATCGAACCCACAAATTCTGATGCTCCAGGTACT
The DNA here is from genome assembly GCF_036934945.1 of Oncorhynchus masou masou. Taxonomy (NCBI): domain Eukaryota; kingdom Metazoa; phylum Chordata; class Actinopteri; order Salmoniformes; family Salmonidae; genus Oncorhynchus; species Oncorhynchus masou. The sequence goes on along the minus strand of NC_088224.1, from coordinate 70,840,688 downwards.
CAACTAGTCTAAAGGACAGTTGTATTGCTTCTTTAATAAGAACAACAGTTTTCAGCTTTGCTAACATAATTGCAGAATGGTTTTCTAATGATCAATTAGCCTTTTAAAATTATAAACTTGGATTAGCTAATACAACGTGCCATTGGAACACAGGAGTGATGGTTGCTGATAATGGGCCTCTGTTCGCCTATGTAGATATTCCTTTAAAAAACATCTGTTTCCAGCTACAATAGTCATTTACAACATTAACAATGTCTACACTGTATTTCTGATCAATTTGATGTTATTTTAAATGGACAACAAAAAAAGTGCATTTTTAAGTGACCCCAAACCTTTGAACGGTAGTGTACACACACACACACACACACACCCTTTTGGTTACTACATGATTCTGTGTGTTATTTCATAATTTTGATGTCTACACACACACACACACACACAAACCCTCATCAACTATGTAACAAAGTTAGCTACAGTACCAATCAAAAGTTTGGACACACCCACTCAAGGGTTTTTCTTTATTTTACAATTTTCTACATTGTAGAATAATAGTGAAGACATCAAAACTATGAAATAACATACATGGAATCATGTAGTAACCAAAAAAGTGTTAGACAAATCAAAATATATTTTAGAGTCTTCATAGTAGCCACCAATTGCCTTGATTACAGCTTTGCACACTCTTGGCATTCTCTCAACCAGCTTTATTAGGTAGTCACTTGGAATACATTTCAATTATCAAGTGTGCCTTGTTAAACATTTATTTGTGAAATGTTTTTCCTTCTTAATGTGTTTGAGCAAATCAGTTGTGTTGTGACAAGGTGGGGGTGGGGGGGGGGGCAAAGAGAAACGACAGTCCATCAATGTTTTCAGGTCAGTCAATCGGGAAGATTTCCTGTCGCAAAAAACATCAAGCGCTATGATGAAACTGGCTCTCATGTGGACCGCCACAGGAAAGGAAGACCCCGAGTTACCTCTGCTGTGGAGGATAAGTTCATTAGAGTTACCAGCCTCAGAAATTGCAGCCCAAATAAATGCTTCAAAATTCAGATTTACTTACATTGACGGCCTACACCGGTCAAACCCGGATGACATTGGGCCAATTGTGCGCTGCCCTATGGGACTGAGATGCAGTGCCTTAGACCGCTGCGCCACTCGGGAGCCCAGTACAATTGAGATGGTTTGGGATGAGTTGGGGCCACAGAGTGAAAAAAAAGCAGCCAACAAGTGCTCAGCATATGTGGGAACTCCCTCAAGACCGTTGGAAAAGCATTCCAGGTGAAGCTGGTTGAGAGAATGCCAAGTGTGCAAAACTGTCATCAAGGCAAAGGGTGGCTACTTTGAAGACTCAAATATTTTGATTTGTTTAACACTTGTTTGGTTACTACATCATTCCATATGTATTATTTCATAGTTTTGATGTCTTCACTATTACTCTACAATGTAGAAACAGTAAAAATAAAGAAAAACCCTGGAATGAGTAGGTGTGTCCAAACTTTTGACTGGTACTGTATATCCTCACCACTTAACATTCCATGAGCCCTTAACTACAGTACATGAGAAGTGTTATTGGTGCCTGTACCATTGCTTGTCCTGGCGTACTGCATCTTGGTGTACTCTACAGAATGTCCAGACTGGATGGTCCACTGGTCCAGGTCTTGCACCAGACCGAAGAGGCCGAAGTTGGAGAGGACGGGGGTACTGGCATTGGAGTCAGGGCCCTGGGTGCAGGGGGTGTTGGAGCCCTGGGTGCAGGGGGTGTTGGAGTATGTGTTGTAGTAGGCTAAACCCTGCAAGTCCTCAGCAGCAGCTGTATTGATGGTGCTGTAGATGGGACTGTCAGTGGACACTGAGCTGGATTTCTCAGACTGGCTCAGGTAATTGGAGATGGCAACTGCAGTGAGAAATAGAAAGGCATTAAAACATTTAAAAAGTCAAACATTTCCTTGAATGAACCACTTGATCATCCCTCTGCAATTTCCTGGTCAATCACAAAATCACAATCTCAAATAGGTTCCATCATTTGAGCTGTAAAGGCAGCGTATTACTATTCATTTAGCTTCTATTCAAACTACTGCATTTTATCCCATCCCAAGATGTGACTGTCGGCTCTCACCATTGTAGTATCTGTCTGTAGAGTCCAGTTTGCCAGAGCAACAGTTGACTGAGTCTTTTCCATTCTGGGCAACGTTCCCCATGTTGGAGCCCAGCATCCCTGGTCTACTGTAGGCAGATAGAGAGAACTAAAGGTCAGATATTACTGTAAGTCTGTGCTGTTTGTAATTTAAAAAACGAGTCCACTCATGTTTACATTGATGCTCTGAGTAAAACCAAGAACTCTACCTTCCGTTGCTGAGACCAGATCCTTCAATGTGAGCGAATCCAACTGCAGGAAAAAAACAACAAAAGCAATGGCTGCAATTAAAATATCTCTTTATTATGCAGTGGCTTTCATCTAGGGCTGTTTGCCAAACAAATTCAGATAATATGCCGTATACTCAAGGGCACAAAACAGTGTGTCCCACTTGTGATTCAGGCATGCCGTTTTTTTGTTGTAATTTCATTAAGGCCATGCTTCTGGGTCTGACCTAGATACACTAAAAAGGCATATCACAGCAACACTAGGATTCAGAACCAACAGATTACAACAAGTCACATTTAAGACACTCAGACTTGGCAAATGTGATGGTGACAGGATTGGAACAAACTATTATTGTAATGCTAATGTTTGTATGCTATGTGAATACAGTGTCGGGTTGAGGATGTTACAGTATACCTGCAGGTGTGTAGGCGAATGAGGTGGTGTAGTGTCCCAGCTCCTTCCTCCTGTGGTGGCGACAGTACAGCCAACCACTGAAACCCATGAGCGCCAGCCATGGAGCCACACCCAACCCAGCGATGAACGCTGGTTGGCAGACCACACCCGTGATCTGCTCTGATAGACTGAGGCTGCTGTCTTTCTGCAGAGGGTCTGAAGGCATGTCCAGTGACAGGGCTGAATGAGAGAGTCCAGGTTATCAGTCTGGCAAATTTAATTTCCAATATGGCTTCCTGAATAAACAGACAACTAACTAACCCCATTGGATTTCTAGCAAGAAGTGTTGAAATACAGTATACCAGTAACAAACAATTCAGAAACCTCAAGCCTCGTCTTTAGTCATCTCCCATTACTGACTGAGGACCAAGTTGACAGGCTATTAATGTTGCATCTAAGGTGGTAAAACTGACTCACTGAGGACCAGGTCTATAGGTGGGCTGTGTTCACCAACTCCCAAGATGGTGACTGCAGCCACCATCACATTGTACTGGAGGTCTGGTAGCAGCCCAGTCAGTAGGATGGACAATACTGCTCCATCCACTGTCCTGTTGATATGGCTCTCTGTCTTCATCTCAGAGTCACTTCCCAGGCACCAGACCTGACAGACAGAGAAACAAGCGTGATACTAAGTATTGGAGGGACAGAAATTACCTACAACATTTAAAAACACTAGAAGCATCAAGTCGATCATGTTGCCAAGAGGACAACTGAACCAGAAGTGGAGATATTTTGTTGTTGTAAGCCAGCTCAACATGGGGATACAATAGGCTTTAAAAGCCTTTCCAGAAAAGTCTGAGAACATTTTTTGGGGGACTGCAAATCAAAACTTAAGAGGAGATCCAATTGACAAGATGAGGACAAATTATTTAAATCTGAGGACTAAATTTGTTAAATTGTGTTTTTGTATTCTATAGAAGTGTTGCTGTTAACAGATACTAATCAGGGAGCAATTTGCTATGTTTAATTAAAACCACTAGCACTGCATTTCTGTTCTGCACAGCATGTTTTGGCAACATTGATAAAACCGACTGCTTAAAATCAGCACATTGCTGATTCAAACAAATATTTAATTTTTCTTTCCCACGAATAGTTGTAGTGACTAATTAACTGCCCACATTTCACTATATTAACATCAGACAGTAGTCTAGAGTAGCACTTTCCTCCAACCAGGTACAGCTTCAACAGTCTCCATGTTGTAATCTCACCTTGTATTCCAGGACTATACCACTCTGATCGTCAGAGGGAGGCTCCCAGGAGACACGGATGCTGGAGCTGTTGCTGAGCTGGACCACTGACACAGCCTGCGGGGGAGCACTCAACACTGGAAGGATGTGAATATGGAAAACTGTTAGTTAACAAGACCCAGAGGATCAAAAAGAGACTTTGGTCAATAAAATTGTGTTGTGGTGTTACTAAATTCTAAGGAAAATGGATTCTTACTGCCGTTGCAAGACAATAAATAAGTCTGTAGGCATAGTACACTACTTCAGAGAGGGACGCTCCTGCATCCTGCTGCGTGTCTTACCCTCCTCAGGGGTGCGGAGCAGCACCAGGGGGCTGTCCAGTCCCTGCAGCTCGTTGAAGTAGGGAAGGACCTTCACCTCATACTCTGTGTCCGTGCGCAGGTCTGATAGGACAGTGCTAAGCTCAGGCCCAGCCTTCACGTCCTGGACCAACCAGACGCTGCCAGTGGAGCGGTACAGCAGCCTGTAGCCCTGCACAAACTGAGATTGACGCGCCACCTGGCCAATGACAGAACACAGGAGGGACATAGGAGGTGGGTATTGATCTACTCCAAGATATTGTAAAGTATGTAGCACAGTATAAAGTAGCATATTGTTTCTCCAGATTAGAATACTCAGTTTTACTCACAGTCCAGGAGACCTGGGCACTGGTGGGTGATAGGACCACAGGCTTCTGCAGGAAGACAGACACCTCCCCTAGTTCTCTCTGCACATGTCTGTGGTCCACCCCCTGCTCTGTAGGACTCCCATCTACAACAACACAGAGACAGAGAGAACTGCACTCAGAAGAGCCTGACATCATACCACATTGCATTGAGAACAGCCTGATGTCATACCACACTGCACTCAAAACAGCCTAACATCACGTAACACTTTACTACGAAACAGTTCATGTGATTGAGTGATTATGCACATTATATGCTGTTCTGTGCCCATACTGACCCTGTGTCCTGATGGGTTCAGAGATGGGGCTGGGATCACTCAGACCGTAGGAGTTGACCGCTCGGACGATGAACAGGTAGACAGTGTTTGGGTACAGGCCAATGACTGTGTGCTTCTCCTGTTTCACGCCGTCAGCTACCGTCTGCCACACACTGCCAACAGATTGGCTGGAAAAGAACATTTATCAATTACAGATTGAATTCTGGAAGGATTGTCTGGCCTTGTCCTTATCCTGATATGAGGACTCGGGTAGCCGAACGAGTGGGCTAACATACTCCCTTAAAAGACCTTGAAAAACATCAAAAAAGGGACAATAGTACTGTTTGACAATTTTGAGATGCCGTAGCCAGTATACACTTCCTCAAAATAGTCAGAATTCATCTACGATAACGCAAGAAATCTGTCATTAATTTTCAAGGGGCGTAGAAGAAACCCTTACCGAAGTCCAAAACAACAAACTCTTCTGAACTCTGACCTGCTCCTTAACTAGGTGTCATAGAAGATCTGCATGGCAATCTGCCCTCTACTGTACTCCAACCCCCTTCAAGCATCCCTCTCCTCCCCCCTCTCCACTCTCCTTCCATTAAGCCCTGTTTGCCAGTCCTAGGAGGGTTAGCGGAGGAATAATAGGATATGTTTCCATCCAGCAGCTAGCTCTATTTAAAGACTGCTCTGTTAGATGAAGTTTTAGGAAAGCAGCTAACAGCTACCCATGGGAATATCTCCTCTCAAACTGTGCTGTCAGTCTCCGTGCCAATCAACAGGCAGCCTGTTGGCCTGTCTGTGTCTGGCTCTGTCTGTCCTGAGCCTCTGACCTCTCTGCCTGTGATAAGAGCTCTCTGGCTGGGCTGCCCTTCCATAGCCCCAGGTCAGTGCAGTCCAGGACCATGGGGAAAATGCTGCTTTTTTCCCCCTTTATGCAACTGATTCTATGATTCTCTGCTCCAGAACGTTTTTATTAAATCTGCCACGGCTCGGTTTCCCTTCATGTCGTTATTTCCTGTCCCTGTAGCACATGTATGAATGGCTTAGTTAAACCAAATGGACATTCTCTGTATGTGAATAAAATACACATCAAGAACACAACTGATATAGCAACAGACCTAGAAAGCATTGAAATAGAAATCCTCTATTTATATGGTGTCCTGCAGAGCCATGTATTAAGAGTGGTTGGGCAATGCGGTTTGCAAATATATGGCTCTGGTACCCAGTCCTTGCATGTCATACAGTACCTGAAGGCCTCAATGATGTAGGAGGTCACAGCGGCCCCACCCTCGTGGGGGTTGGACTGCCAGGTGAGGGTGACTGTGTCCCTGGTCACCTCTGTCACCACAGGCCTCTGGGGCGGCCCTGGCAGCTGGATGGACTCTGACACCCGGGGAACTGATGACCCAGGGGCTCCATCCTCTGGGACACAAACAGGGATCCGGCAGGAGATAACATGAGACAGTGGTGGGGTGTGATAATGGTACCGGGATATAGTGGTGTGTGGTAGTGTACTGGGATATAGTATGAGTTTGACTGTTTATTTTTCAAGTCTGTTGATATTCACACACAGTAGTGGTGAAAACTGTAGCTAAAGCAGGAAAGTAGGTTTCCGTATAATTTGAAACCAGTGGTGTTTGGTTTTGTGAGGCGCTGAGAGAATTGTGTGTGTGTGTTTACCTCTCATGGTGAGTGTCCCACTCCAGCTTGACTCCCCCGTGGCGCTGGACACCACACACGTGTACATTCCCGAATCCGTATCCTAGCAACAGATGTGCATTTTAGCTCCCTTACACGAGGAGATGGGACCCAAAACATTGGAACCATGGTGCTTTAGATACTGTGTTTGCTAATCCAAGTGGAGCCAATCCCAGTGGATCTCCTCTTTTTACTTATTAATAGCTTTTTTGTTCACTGCTTTGCTGCCTGAGACTCACTTTTAGAAGTTTAAAGGTAAAAGCTTTTATAACATGCCACTTTGCCACAAAGCAGACATCCCTCAGCCACAGCAGCACTAGGAGTCCTGAGTGAACAGTAGTCTACATGGTCTAGCTCACAGGTGTTAAACTCATTCCACAGAGGTTCGAGGGACTGCGGGTTATCGCTCCTTCCTTGTACTTGATTCATGAATTAAGCTAAATTATTAGTAAGGAACTCCCCACACCTTGTTGTCTAGAGCTTAATTGAAAGGAAAAAATTAAACCAGCAGACACTAGGTCCTCCATGGAATGTGTTTGACACCCCTGGTCTACCTGCTCTCCTTTGCCACAGTACTGTATACATGTCCTCATGCTTCACTGGCCTAATGGTGTTACCAACACTGGGCTGGCGGAGTGCCAGTCTACTGTAACCAACATAAATTCATGTTAGATTTGACCTCTGGTTGGTGGACTGGTAGCATGTGGACAGATGCATTCTGTGTGAGTTTAACCACTGCTGAAATATTGAAGATTAGGAGGGGCATCGCTAGGCTAAATATTTTTAGTCCCTCTTTCTCCCTCTAGAACTGGTCCTCTCCCTCCCTCTTGATGCCAAGCTAATGCATCTCTTCTGTTCCATTGAGCGCAGTGGCATGGCATATTTCCCCCGCCTCATTGGACTTTGTGTTAATGCTCCAAGTTTGCTGAGCACAAATGCTGAGCATAACACAGTGATGACAGAGCGAGAGAGAGAGAGCGAGAGAGAGAGTTGTGCCAGAGATGTAATTAAAGGCTCTGAGATCGTTAATCATGCGTGGCCACAGTCAATTATAACAAACGATGCTGCACTCCCCGCTCCGCATGCCCACCTCCAGTGAGGCCACAGCACAAAAGGGCCACTGACTGGTCTTTCATCAAAGCAGAACACATTTACAAACAAGTCCATTCATTAACATTACACACTGCATAAGCACGTAATCACACCGGAGAAGTGTTTGAAATTCAGTTTCACCTAGACTTAAAAAAAAAAAAATTGTAATGGAGGAGAACATAAAAACGTTGCCCTCTGGCATTGGGGAAAGTAAAAATGTATAGATGATGGATGGCATTTCTGTCCAGCCGCGCAATACTCATTTATTCATGAGGTTCAAAAGACAAATCCGATCTCAGACATATTTTTATTCCATGACATCATACAAGTACCTCAACATTAGTGATCTGCAGTGTCCCGTTCTCCATCAGGTTCATGCGGGGGTCGTCCTCCACAATCTTTGTCCCGTCCTTTTCCCATCTTATCTTTAGTGAGGGTCCACCAATCGCATGACAGTGAAACTGGGCAACGGACCCCAGAGCCAAAGTCTGATTGGCTGGGCCTTGGCGGATTATTGGTGGAACACGGTGTGAAGGACCTATGGGGGAGAGGGAATAACCGACAGGACATTATGTCTGTGAGTCCTGTCACACACGCTGTAATGTCCACTCTATTTGACAGTGGTTATGTAGAGCTGTCAGAGCCTACCTGCTAATCCATACATGTATGTTATAATATCAATGTATTTGTACTGGGCTCTCCCCTCCCAGTACCATATTCCTTCCTCGTCCCAAAGTAACCCCCTGAATCTCACCCCCTTCCACCTCCAGCAGGGCTTTGGTCAGGACACTTCCTGCTACACTGATGGCCTGGCAGATATAATACCCAGAATCCTCTGGGTGCACATCGGTGATGGACAGCTCTCCACTCATGGACACAGAGTAGCGGTCGGACTGGGAGAAGTGCTGGCCAGGAAACAGCAGCATCTACACACACACACAGAGAGCGAGAAAGACACACCTGCATCTTAGCTAGTGATGAATCAGAGATGTACTTTATGCATGCATTATACAGAATAGCAGGAGATGACTTGGGACTTTTGTTTTGGTCTGTTGGCTTGATGTGAGGTGACAGACGCTTTACACACAGCCAGAGTGATGAGAAAGGGAGATGGGAATGAATAGGGGGAAGGGACATCCTTCCATCCATCTCATTCCTGTTACAGGCATAGACTGAGTGGAGGACCAGGGTTATAAACCCACAAGATAATCCCAAAAGTACAGCAAACCGCTTCACATGCAGGGGCCCGACCAGGCACCACAACTATCACAGACTGGAACACAATGAAACTTATTCAGAGAGCCTCAGGCCAACTTCCCCTGCATGGCAGACCTGAGGGTTAACTCCTCTACCACAACCATCTAGTCAAATAAAATCAAATTGCATTTGTCACATGCGCTGAATACAACAGGTGTAGTAGACCTTACCGTCAAACACTTACTTACATCTTTATTGTTCTCCCTCTGTTATCAGAATGTATTTCTATTAAGTTATAATGACAGAAGGTGTTAAATGTAGTGTTTCTGTGCCTATTTTTCAGGGAAGCAGCTCTTCTCCCACCTGATGTAGCTCATCCGAGTCAACCCCCTCCTCTACCCTTCCTCCTTCATCGGTCTGCAGGCAACAGCGACTTCCTCGCCAACGCACTCCCTGTCACTCTTTCCAACACGTATCAGTATTTGCATTTTACAGCCAAATGCAAATGAGCTCCCTCCCTCATTTCACCTCGGCCAACGTCTCTTCAAGAGCCCGGGCAATCATGAAAATAAGTGAGAAAGCTCTGTTAAATCTAACGATTCCCGGGTTTGTTTTCAAGCTGAGAGGAATCAAATGAGTCACCAACTAACAAACATGGTGAGAACTATTTATCTGCTGCTGATCAAAATAACAGACTGTTGAGCACAAATAAGGCTAAAACACCACAAAATCCTACCGGTCCCGTGCGGCTCAGTTGGTGGAGCATGGCGCTTGCAATGCCAGGGTTGTGGCTTCCCACGGGGGAACAGGACAGGAAAAAGTTTTTTTTTTAAATGTATCCACTCACTACTGTAAGTTGCTCTGGATAAGAGTGTCTGCTAAATGACTAAAATGTACATGTACTTCAAATGTGACATAAAAACATCACTACTTTGTTGATCAGTTTAAAAGTGCCATTTATCTACAACTACACATGTTGTAGTGTGTACAGTTGGAATTTTCTTTAATTCTTTTAACCTCTTTACAAGATATTAGTCTTTCATTTTTTAGGGGGTAGTCTATATTGGTCTCTCTCTGTTTGTCAGGAAGTGACACTGTTACCTGGCTTCCTTCTTTCTTCCAGAAGATGGCAGGTGAGGGGTTTCCTCTGGTACCACAGCGGAAGGTGACACTGCGCCCCTGAGCCGAGTTCTGGTCCTGGGGTTTGATGGCGATCTGTGGGGGCACTGGAGAGGAGAAACACTTTTAGGAGATTCAGGTTTTAGGCTTTAGCATTTAAATTCACCATTTTATCCCGCCTCCCCTGCATAATCAATACCTACTCAGTAATGCCAGAACAGTATTGATTAAACATTTAGCACTACCCTTTTACTCCATGATTTGACTGCTGTCACATTTAACCCTCATGGTTTCCCTTTCTGATTAATCTGCCCTATCATTCTCACATTATCCAGTGAAAACATTGATGCATATCTTTTATACTGAGACGAGCCATCATCTAATTCCAATCAAACTATTGTGATGGTATTTGTGAGTTTACTTTGGAGTGATATCAGTGGAAATGAACTGGCGGTCAGGTTGTGTGTTGTGGACACAGTTTGCTTCTGATCCCACCACATCGTCTTTCTATAGACATTGACTGAATAACGACAGCACTGACTTCCCTTCCATAGACTGAGCTCTCCTGCTGTTTAATCTTCTCTGCAGGCATTTTCCCTGTCTACACACACACAGGCTAAATCCTCAAGGGAACAGAGTCATCTGTGTCATGTCTTGATTTTCTCACTGAGGGAGAACACAGCAGATCTTCCCACGTTAGAGATGGAGCACACACACACACACACACACACACACACACACACACACACACACACACACACACACACACACACACACACACACACACACACACACACACACACACACACACACACACACACAGCCAGAGAGCGACTGAGTTCACTACACTAACACCAGCCAGCAGGGGGGAAGTAACAGGGAACCGTGTTTTATGTTCACTTCAAATAGTCATCAGAGTGGACATGTAACAGAACTGCCTCTACCTTCACACACACACTCACGCTAAATCCTCAAGGGAACAGAGTCATCTGTATCGTGTCTTGATTTTCTCACTGAGGGAGAACACAGCAGATCTTCCCACGATAGAGTTGGAACACACACACACACACAGCCAGAGAGCGACTGACTTCACTACACTTACACCAGCCAGCAGGGGGGATGTAACAGGGAACCGTGCAGAGAATCTGTTACTAAACATGTGTTTTATGTTCACTTCAAATAGTCATCAGAGTGGACATGTAACAGAACTGCCTCTACCTTTTGATATTTAGATTTGTTTTTACAATATAAAAAAACAACATCAAAAGAAGTGGAATAATTACCCATTTAGAAATCATGGGTTTCTATGGTAACACACAGAACAGTATGTCAATGAATGTGTGAACTTTATGTCCTCATATATCAACACACTTCTTTAATAAGAGTAAAAACAGCAGCCTGGTTCCTCTTGGTTTCTTCCTAGGTTTTGGCCTTTCTAGAGAGTTTTTCCTAACCACCGTGCTTCTACACCTGCATTGCTTGCTGTTTGGGGTTTTAGGCTGGGTTTCTGTACAGCACTTCGAGATATCAGCTGATGTACAAAGGGCTATATAAATATATTTGATTTGATAGCAATCCTTAATCTGGTACAAATTAAGTCACTGTGTCAGAGTACAGGCTTACTTACTGCACTGCCTGAGTGCTGCAACGGGCCAATACTAAGTCATGTTACAGGCTCTTTTATACCATTAGGTGCTGATGATACTGCATGCATTAAAATATCACAACCCCGCCACCCTAGACTAAAAAATATATTTGAAAAAACATCTACAAAGTCAGAATGGTGACTTACAGAATGGGCCGACATGAATGGAGGTACAATGAGAAACATCATGGGGGGGGGGGGGTAAAATGAAACTGGATGAGATTTCATCAGGACTGACAAAAGCAAATGGAGGATGAAGTCAACCCCGACTCCCCATCAGCCAACACACACACACACACCCAACAAACACCGCACGTCTTATTAATAGTGGTCCTGCTCTCTGGCCCACCATCTCCCAAACAGCTGTCAGAGGGAGTAATCCATATGGTTTAGCATAAGCTTCTTTCAGTGGCGTTGAAGAGAAGAGAGCACAGCACAGATACATTGATATTCCAACACATCCAGATGGATGGGAAGAGTTCTGACAACTCTGCATGGCCACGGTCAAATGAAGTGGTCAAATGAAGTGGACATACAGTGCCTTGCAAAAGTATTCATTCCCCGTGGCTTTTTTCCTATTTTGTTGCATTACAACCTGTAATTTAAATATATTTTTATTTGGATTTCATGTAATTGACATACACAAAATAGTCCAAATTGGTGAAGCGAAATAAAATTACTTGTTTAAAAAAAATTCTACATTTAAAAAATTAAAAAATGGAAAAGTGGTGCGTCCACATGTATTCACCCTCTTTGCTATGAAGCCCCTAAATAAGATCTGGTACAACCAATTACCTTCAAAAGTCACATAATTAGTTAAAAGTTCACCTGTGTGCAATCTAAGTGTCACATGATCTATCTATCTATATATATATATATAGTGCCTTGCGAAAGTATTCGGCCCCCTTGAACTTTGCGACCTTTTGCCACATTTCAGGCTTCAAACATAAAGATATAAAACTGTATTTTTTTGTGAAGAATCAACAACAAGTGGGACACAATCATGAAGTGGAACGACATTTATTGGATATTTCAAACTTTTTTAACAAATCAAAAACTGAAAAATTGGGCGTGCAGAATTATACAGCCCCTTTACTTTCAGTGCAGCAAACTCTCTCCAGAAGTTCAGTGGGGATCTCTGAATGATCCAATGTTGACCTAAATGACTAATGATGATAAATACAATCCACCTGTGTGTAATCAAGTCTCCGTATAAATGCACCTGCACTGTGATAGTCTCAGAGGTCCGTTAAAAGCGCAGAGAGCATCATTAAGAACAAGGAACACACCAGGCAGGTCCGAGATACTGTTGTGAAGAATTTTAAAGCCGGATTTGGATACAAAAAGATTTCCCAAGCTTTAAACATCCCAAGGAGCACTGTGCAAGCGATAATATTGAAATGGAAGGAGTATCAGACCACTGCAAATCTACCAAGACCTGGCCGTCCCTCTAAACTTTCAGCTCATACAAGGAGAAGACTGATCAGAGATGCAGCCAAGAGGCCCATGATCACTCTGGATGAACTGCAGAGATCTACAGCTGAGGTGGGAGACTCTGTCCATAGGACAACAATCAGTCGTATATTGCACAAATCTGGCCTTTATGGAAGAGTGGCAAGAAGAAAGCCATTTCTTAAAGATATCCATAAAAAGTGTCATTTAAAGTTTGCCACAAGCCACCTGGGAGACACACCAAACATGTGGAAGAAGGTGCTCTGGTCAGATGAAACCAAAATTTAACTTTTTGGCAACAATGCAAAACGTTATGTTTAGCGTAAAAGCAACACAGCTCATCACCCTGACCACACCATCCCCACTGTCAAACATGGTGGTGGCAGCATCATGGTTTGGGCCTGCTTTTCTTAAGCAGGGACAGGGAAGATGGATAAAATTGATGGGAAGATGGATGGAGCAAAATACAGGACCATTCTGGAAGAAAACCTGATGGAGTCTGCAAAAGACCTGAGACTGGGACGGAGATTTGTCTTCCAACAAGACAATGATCCAAAACATAAAGCAAAATCTACAATGGAATGGTTCAAAAATAAACATATCCAGGTGTTAGAATGGCCAAGTCAAAGTCCAGATCTGAATCCAATCGAGAATCTGTGGAAAGAACTGAAAACTGCTGTTCACAAAGGCTCTCCATCCAACCTCACTGAGCACGAGCTGTTTTGCAAGGAGGAATGGGAAAAATTTTCAGTCTCTCGATGTGCAAAACTGATAGAGACATACCCCAAGCGACTTACAGCTGTAATCGCAGCAAAAGGTGGCGCTACAAAGTATTAACTTAAGGGGGCTGAATAATTTTGCACGCCCAATTTTTCAGTTTTTGATTTGTTAAAAAAGTTTGAAATATCCAATAAATGTTGTTCCACTTCATGATTGTGTCCCACTTGTTGTTGATTCTTCACAAAAAAATACAGTTTTATATCTTTATGTTTGAAGCCTGAAATGTGGCAAAAGGTCGCAAAGTTCAAGGGGGCCGAATACTTTCGCAAGGCACTGTATATACACACACACACACACGTACTGAAAGGCCCCAGAGTCTGGAACACCATTAAGCAAGGGGCACCACCAAGCAAGCAGCACCATGAAGACCAAGGAGCTCTCCAAACAGATCAGGGACAAAGTTGTGGAGAAGTACAGATCAGGGTTGGGTTATAAAAAAATATACAAAACTTTGAACATCCCACAGAGCACCATTAAATCCATTATTAAAAAATAGAAAGAATATGTCACCACAACAAACCTCCCAAGAGAGGGCCACCCACCAAAACTCACGGACCAGGCAAGGAGGGCATTGATCAGAGAGGCAACAAAGAGACCAAAGATAATCCTGAAGGAGCTGTAAAGCTCCACAGCGGAGATTGGAGTATCTATCCATAGGACAACTTTAAGTCGTACACTCCACAGAGATGGGCTATATAGAAGAGTGTCCAGTAAACACGTTTGGTGTTCACCAAAAGACATGTGGGAGTCTCCCCAAACATATGGAAGAAGGTACTCTTGTACTCAGACTAAAATTGAGCTTTTTGGCCATCAAGGAAAATGCTATGTCCGGTGCAAACCCAACACCTCTCATCACCCCGAGAAGCCTATCCCCACAGTGAAGCATGGTGGTGGCAGCATCATGCTGTGGGGATGTTCTTCCATCGGCAGGGACTGGGAAACTGGTCAGAATTGAAGGAATGATGGGTGGCGATAAATACAGGGAAATTCTTGAGAGAAATCTGTTTCAGTCTTCCAGAGATTTGAGAGTGGGATGGAGGTTCACCTTCCAGCAGGACAATGACCCTAAGCATACTGCTAAAGCAACAATTGAGTGGTTTAAGGGGAAACATTTATATGTTTTGGAATGACCTAGTCAAAGCCTAGATATCAAACCAATTAAGAATCTGTGGTATGACATAAAGACTGCTGTACACCAGCGGAACCTATCCAACTCAAAGGAGCTGGAGCAGTTTTGCATTGAAGAATGGGAAGAAATCTTCAGCGGCTAGATGTGCCAAGCTTCTTGAGACATTTCCCAAGAGACTTGCAGAGATAATTGCTGCAAAAGGTGACTTGGGGGGGGGAGGGGGTGAATAGTTATACACACTCAAGTGTTTTTGTTGTCTTATTTCACAATAAAAACATTTAGCATCTTCAAAGTGGTAGACATCTTCTGCCAATCAAATGATACAAAAAAAATTAATTCCAGGTTGAAGGCAACAAAATAGGAAAAATGCCAAGGGGGTGAATACTTTCACAAGCCACTGTAAGTGTGTGACTACTGTACTGCATGCATGAGTGTGCCTTTGAGTGTTCCTTTGAGAATGTAGATCAGTGTGTGTGAGAGAGAGTGAGAGAGTGAGTGAATATTTGTTTCTTACCATGGACCTGTAGCATGGCTGAAGCCTCCGTCTTGCCCACGCTGTTCTCAGACATACAGGTATAAGTTCCCTCGTCCTCCTCTCTCACCCCGGTCAGACGCAGGGTGTTGTCACTGCGGATCTCAAACCTGGGACAGAGACACACAGAGAGTCAAAAGTATTTGCATCAAGTAAACCATTGAGATAAGGAAAGTCAGAGTTCTGAAATATTTTCATAAACTAAACCTGGGAGAGATTGAAACAGAGTCAAACTTTTCCTAAAGTAAACCAGACAGAAAGACCTGGGCTGTGTCGAAAAATCCATACTGGCATTCTAAATAGTAGGCATTTTAGGCATGCGAAAATAAAAAGTTTGATAGTATTTGAAATTTTGATATTTCGAGTAAGCTTTAAATGCCAAGATGTTATACTAATTTTGGGTTTTCATCTAGTAGAATTCACTGCATACTTTTGAAGAAGAGAATCGTCATCGTCATTCAGACTCACGAGTGTTTGACAACAGCTGATAATGAGATTATGGGATGCGCTGTACCCAAATGAACAAATGGCGGGAATCAACGTAATTGTGCATTAGATGAGGCATTTTTAGGATAGGTGAGCCCAGTGTGTTGATAATAATAATAATAATAATAATAATAATTGCTTACCGCATTGGTCTTTACTAAACAGTACGTTCTATATCGTATGTACTATGATTAGTTCACAGTATGTAGTTTTAGTAAGTAGTAGGTAAGACAGATTTTGGACATGGCCCAGGTGTGACAACCACTGCCTTTGAACTATGTAAAAGTGACCTTGAATGTACCTGACCCTCTGACCCATCAAAATGTAACTGTATGAAGTAATCTGAAACTGCCGATCAAAAAAACGATAAAAGATGAAAACCTTATAACTTAATAAATCTGCAGAGAAATATGCACAAGTCAACCGTGTTTGAGTCAAACAGCCAATCAGAATGGGCAGAGTGAGTCACCTCCCCACTACCCGTAGTTACAGTAAAATCATAATAATATTTAAATATTTTGCTCCCGGATGATCTTCCAACTATCAAGTTGCAGAGTCACAGGAGGAACATTACCAGTCAAGAGTTTGGACACACCTCCTCATTCAAGGGTTTTTCTTTATTTTTACTATTTTCTACATTGTAGAATAATAGTGAAGACATCAAAACTATGAAATAACACATGAAATCCTATAGTAACCAAAAAAAGTGTTAAACATAAAAATATATTTTATATATTGGGGCGGCAGGGTAGCCTAGTGGTTAGAGCGTTGGACTGGTAATCGGAAGGTTGCAAGCTCAAACCCCCGAGCTGACAAGGTACAAATCTGTCGTTCTGCCCCTGAACAGGCAGTTAACCCACTGTCTAGGCCGTCATTGAAAATAAGAATTTGTTCTTAACTGACTTGCCTGGTTAAATAAAGGTAAAATAAATACATTTGATTCTTCAAAGCAGCAACCCTTTGCCTTGATGACAGGTTTGCATTCTCTCAACCAGCTTTATTAGGTAGTCACCTGGAATGCATTTCAGTTAACAAGTGTGCCTTGTTAAACATTTATTTGAGAAAAGTATTTCCTTCTTAATGCGCTTGAGCCAATCAGTTGTGTTGTGACAAAGTAGGGGTGGTATTTGGTAAAAGACCATGTCCATAATATGGCAAGAGAATGGAAAGTCGATCATTACTTTAAGACAGTAAATGTGGAAAATGAAGACATTTTAAAGTTTATTTAAGTGCAGTCGCAAAAACCATCAAGTGCAATGATGAAACTGGCTCTCATGAGAACCACCACAGGAAAGGAAAACCAGAGGTACCTCTGCTGCAGAGCATAAGTTAGAGTTACCAGCCTCAGAAATCGCAGCCCAAATAAATGCTTCACAGAGTTCAAGTAACAGACATCTCAACATCAACTGTTCAGAAGAGAATGTGTGAACCAGGCCTTCATGGTCAAATTGCTGAAAAGAAACCACAAATAAAGGACACCAATACGAAGAGACTTTCTTGGGCCAAGAAACACAAGCAAATGGACATAAGACCAGTGGAAATCTGTCCTTTGGTCTGTCGAATAGAAATGTGAGATTTTTGGTTCCAACCGCCGTGGCTTTATGAGACGCAGAGTAGGTGAATGGATGATCTCCGCATGTGTGGTTCCCACTGTGAAGCATGGAGAAGGTGGTGTGGTGGTGTTTTGCTGGTGACACTGTTGGTGAATTATTTAGAATTCAAGGCACACTTAACCAACATGGCTACAACATTCTGCAGCGATATGCCAATCAATCTGGTTTGCGCTTAGTGGTACTTTCATTTCTATTTCAAAAGGACAATGACCCACCACACCTCCAGGCTGTGTAAAGGCTATTTCAAATCAAATCAAATTTTATTTGTCACATACACATGGTTAGCAGATGTTAATGTGAGTGTAGCGAAATGCCAGTGCTTCTAGTTCCGACAATGCAGTAATAACCAACGAGTAATCTAACCTAACAATTCCACAACTACTACCTTATACACACACAAGTGTAAAGGGATAAAGAATATGTCCATAAAGATATATGAATGAGTGATGGTACAGAACAGCATAGGCAAGATGCAGTAGATGGTATCGAGTACAGTATATACAGTGGGGCAAAAAAGTATTTAGTCAGCCATCAATTGCGCAAGTTCTCCCACTTAAAAAGATGAGGCCTGTAATTTTCATCATAGGTACACTTCAACTATGACAGACAAAATGAGAAAATAAAATCCAGAAAATCACATTGTAGGAATTGTAATGAATTTATTTGCAAATTATGGTGGAAAATAAGTATTTGGTCAGTAACAAAAGTTTCTCAATACTTTTATATACCCTTTGTTGGCAATGACAGAGGTCAAATGTTTTCTGTAAGTCTTCACAAGGTTTTCACACACTGTTGCTGGTATTTTGGCCCATTCCTCCATGCAGATCTCCTCTAGAGCAGTGATGTTTTGGGGCTGTTGCTGGGCAACACAGACTTTCAACTCCCTCCAAAGATGTTCTATGGTGTTGAGATCTGGAGACTGGCTAGTCCACTCCAAGACCTTGAAATGCTTCTTACGAAGCCACTACTTCGCTGCCCGGGCGGTGTGTTTGGGATCATTGTCATGCTGAAACAACCAGCCACGTTTAATCTTCAATGTCCTTGCTGACGGAAGGAGGTTCACTCAAAATCTCACGATACATGGCCCCATTTATTCTTTCCTTTACACGGATCAGTCGTCCTGGTCCCTTTGCAGAAAAACAGCCCCAAAGCATGATGTTTCCACCCCCATGCTTCACAGTAGGTATGGGGTTCTTTGGATGCAACTCAGCATTCTTTGTCCTCCAAACACGACGAGTTGAGTTTTTACCAAAAAGTTATATTTTGGTTTCATCATATGACATTCTCCCAATCTTCTTCTGGATCATCCAAATGCTCTCTAGCAAACTTCAGACGGGCCTGAACATGTACTGGCTTAAGCAGGGGGACACTTCTGGCACTGCATGATTTGAGTCCCTGGCGGCATAGTGTGTTACTGATGGTAGGCTTTGTTACTTTGGTCCCAGCTCTCTGCAGGTCATTCACTAGGTCCCCCCGTGTGGTTCTGAGATTTTTGCTCACCGTTCTTGTGATATTTTGACCCCACGGGGTGAGGTCTTGCGTGGAGCCCCAGATCGAGTGAGATTATCAGTGGTCTTGTATGTCTTCCATTTCCTAATAATTGCTCCCACAGGTGATTTCTTCAAACTAAGCTGCTTACATATTGCAGATTCAGTCTTCCCAGCCTGGTGCAGGTCTACAATTATGTTTCTGGTGTCCTTTGACAGCTCTTTGGTCTTGGCCATTGTGGAGTTTGGAATGTGACTGTTTGAGGTTGTGGACAGGTGTCTTTCATACTGATAACAAGTTCAAACAGGTGCCATTAATACAAGTAACGAGTGGAGGACAGAGGAGCCTCTTAAAGAAGAAGTTACAGGTCTGTGAGAGCCAGAAATCTTGCTTGTTTGTAGGTGACCAAATACTTATTTATTTTCCACCATAATTTGCAAATAAATTTATTAAAAATCCTACAATGTGATTTTCTGGATTTTTTTTCTCATTTTGTCTGTCATAGTTGAAGTGTACCTATTATGAAAATTACAGGCCTCTCTCATCTTTTTAAGTGGGAGAACTTGCACAATTGGTGGCTGACTAAATACTTTTTTGCCCCACTGTAAATATGAGAAGAGTAATGTAGAGTATGTAAACATAAAAGTGGCATAGTTTAAAGTGGCTAGTGATACATGTATTACATACAGATGGCAAGATGCAGTAGATGATATAGAGTACAGTATATACATATGAGATGAGTAATGTTGGGTAAGTGGCATTGTTTAAGGTGGCTAGTGATACATTTTTACATCAATTTCCATTATTAAAGTGAGCTGGAGTTGAGTCAGTATGTTGGCAGCAGCCACTCAATGTTTGTGGTGGCTGTTTAACAGTCTGATGGCCTTGAGATAGAAGCTGTTTTTCAGTCTCTCGGTCCCTGCTTTGATGTATCTGTACTGACCTCGCCTTCTGGATGATAGCGGGGTGAACAGGCAGTGGCTCGGGTGGTTGTTGTCCTTGATGATCTTTATGGCCTTCCTGTGACATCGGGTGGTGTAGGTGTCTTGGAGGGCAGTTGGTTTGCCCCCAGTGATGCGTTGTGCAGACCTCACTACCCTCTGGAGAGCTTTACGGTTGTGGGCGGAGCAGTTACCGTACCAGGTGGTGATACAGCCTGACAGGATGCTCTCGATTGTGCATCTGTAGAAGTTTGTGAGTGCTTTTGGTGACAAGCCAAATTTATTCAGCCTCATGAGGTTGAAGAGGCACTGCTGCGCCTTCTTCACCACACTGTCTGTGTGGGTGGACCAATTCAGTTTGTCCGTGATGTGTACACCGAGGAACTTAAAACTTACTACCCTCTCCACTACTGTCCCGTCGATGTGGATAGGGGGTGCTCCCTTTGCTGTTTCCTGAAGTCCACGATCATCTCCTTTGTTTTGTTGACATTGAGTGTGAGGTTATTTTCCTGACACCACACTCCGGGGGCCCTCACCTCCTCCCTGTAGGCCATCTCGTCGTTGTTGGTAATCAAGCCTACCACTGTAGTGTCGTCCGCAAACTTGATGATTGAGTTGGAGGCATGCATGGCCACGCAGTCGTGGGTGAACAGGGAGTACAGGAGGGGGCTCAGAACGCACCCTTGTGGGGCCCCAGTGTTGAGGATCAGCGGGGTGGAGATGTTACTGACCCTCACCACTTGGGGTCGGCCCGTCAGGAAGTCCAGTACCCAGTTGCACAGGGCGGGGTCCAGACCCAGGGTCTCGCGCTTGATGATGAGTTTGGACGGTACTATGGTGTTAAATGCTGAGCTGTAGTCGAACAGCATTCTCACATAGATATTCCTCTTGTCCAGATGGGTTAGGGCAGTGTGCAGTGTGGTTGTGATTGCGTCGTCTGTTGACCTATTGGGGCGATAAGCAAATTGGAGTGGTTCTAGGGTGTCAGGTAGGGTGGAGGTGATATGGTCCTTGACTAGTCTCTCAAAGCACTTCATGATGATGGAAGTGAGTGCTACGGGACGGTAGTCGTTTAGCTCAGTTACCTTAGCTTTCTTGGGAACAGGAACAATGGTGACCCTCTTGAAGCATGTGGGATCAGCAGACTGGGACAAGGATTGATTGAATATGTCCGTAAACACACCAGCCAGCTGGTCTGCGCATGCTCTGAGGACGCGGCTGGAGATGCCATCTGGGCCTGCAGCCTTGCGAGGGCTAACACGTTTAAATGTTTTACTCACGTCGGCTGCAGTGAAGGAGAGTCCACAGGTTTTGGTAGTGGGCCGTGTCAGTGGCACTGTATTGTCCTCAAAGCGTTCAAAGAAGTTATTTAGTCTGTCTGGGAGCAAGACATCCTGGTCCGCGACGGGGCTGGTTTTCTTTTTGTAATCCGTGATTGACTGTAGACCCTGCCACATAGCTCTTATGTCTGAGCCATTGAATTGCAACTCTACTTTGTCTCTATACTGACGCTTAGGTTGTTTGATTGCCTTGCGGAGGGAATAGCTACACTGTTTGTATTCAGTCATGTTTCCAGTCACCTTTCCCTGGTTAAAAGCAGTGGTTTGCGCTTTCAGTTTCGCGCGAATGCTGCCATCAATCCACGGTTTCTGGTTTGGGAATGTTTTAATAGCTGCTGTGTTGCTATTTGACCAAGAAGGAGAGTGATGAGTGCTTCATCAGATGACCTGGCCTCCACAAATCACCCAATCACAACCCAAATGAGATGGTTTGGGATGAGTTGGACCGCAGAGTGAAGGAAAAGCATCCAACAAGTGCCCAGCATATGTGGAAACTCCTTCAAGACTGTTGGAAAATTATTCCAGGTGAAGCTGGTTGAGAGAATGCCAAGAGTGTGCAAAGCTGTCATCAAGGCAAACGGTGGCTACTTTGAAGAATCTAAAATATATTTTTGGGTTACTACATGATTCCATGTGTTATTTCATAGTTTTAATGTCTTCATGATTATTCTACAATGTAGAAAATAGTAAAAATAAAGAAAAACCCTTGAATGAGTAGGTGTCCAAACTTTTGACTGGTACTGTACATGTCAAAACTAATGAATCCTCACTGGCCTCCCATTCATGCATTTGTATTGGCTGAGGGAAGGGAAGGCATGAATTAATGAGTAATTACTGTAGCTGTGCTTTCTAGGTCACATACTTTAATCGCATATTCATCCCTGGTGAATGGGCTTCCCTAATTCTGTCAGTCTGTCTGTACTTCCAGCACTCCATCAATCAATCAATCAATGTATCACACACCCCACACACTTAAAAAAGCATCCCCCTATTTATTTCTGCAACACATTCACTCATTACAAATTGTAAGCAAGCTAGCTACAGTGCCTCCTAAACACATGACTAACATCAAAAAGGAGGGTGGGCTATCAACTGATCATTCAAATTGATGATTGATGTACATCTGCTAGTTAGCTAGTGAGATTTATTTGACTGATTATGATTTATTTTCAATGCTTGTATAAAATAACTACATAATATAATATTCATAATCTTCTATCTCGTGATATATGGCTGGCTGACTAGTGGCTTGTGTGGATATTTTAGTATATGGTGGTTAGCTTGCCTGTGTTGCTGCTGCCCTGTCGTGCAACTCTGACTGAAAAAAACTGTGAGTTTGGGTTGGAGGGTCATTGATGTAGCGTCTCCTCTCTGTCTTTCTGCCTCTCTATGCTGTGTGTATCAGCCAACCAGAGCGAATATTATTGATGATGTAGGCTAAAGCGGGTGTTAAATGAAATATTATGCTACTCTGACAATACTGTTGATATTTAAACTAGGTAGCTAGCTACACATACTCAAGTAGTGACCGCATTTCTCAAGCCATGCATGTTTGGATACCAGGCACGCGTGAGCTCCGTACAGGGCAGATCAACAGGCGCTACCAACGGACGGAGTGGGTTATGGGATAAGCAAACTTGATGACATCACGACTACTTGCAGGCAGTGGGTACAGAACAACAATGAAACAATATTATACAACAAATTAATTTTGAAGGAAATTATATCACCGCCCAAAAGGGCACTTTGGAGATTGGAAGGGCAAAGGGACATGAGCTCTACACAGGTAGAACCCAATCTGTGCACCCCTGGTGAATGGACTTCCCTCATTCTGTACCTTCAGGACTCCATAAATCAATATATCGCTGGGTGTTTTGTCTCTCTTTAGATGCAATTCAAGCAGTTAATTTTTCTATTAGTGAGTAGACCTGTTGGTCAATGTGTCCTCACCTCCCGCGGGGGAGCTCTGCCTGCTCTCGGCGCCAGCGTACCGTGGGAGCGGGGTCTCCATGTACCTCACACAGGAAGTCAATGGTCTCTTCCTCCATCACCACCTGGTTCACCGGCCTCCGCATCAGCACAGGACGCTCTGCAAAGAGAGACCCAGAGTTACACACAAAGACACGTGCACACACACACACACACACACACACACGAGACTCACCATACACCACCAACTCAGCAGGATCACTGTCCCGCTCTCCCACCACATTGGTGCCCACACACACATACATGCCAGCATCACTCTTCCTGGTGTGGGAGATCATCAGCTTGCCCCCACGCATCTGAAAAACAAAATAGTGATGACAGGTCATCATATCACGTCATGTATTAGCCTTTGTGCTTTTCAGAGGAGAGCCAGTACTTCCATCATCTGACATCAGCACTACAAAATGCATAGACAGTATCATTAATGATTCCACCATCATCAATAAGTATCATTAATGATTCCACCATCATCAACAAGTATCATTAATGATTCCACCATCATCAACAAGTATCATTAATTATATTAATGGCCTTTGAAACAGTTTGGGTTGACTTGGGATTGAACTGCACTGACTCAGTGAGCTTTGGGTTGGAACTTGTGTATGTAAACTCTAATGAGCATGATGCTGTAACGAGGGGTCCAAGATCAGGGGTCATATAGGCGAGACTCACAGAGATGCGGTCAACCTTGTTGCTGACGCGGGCGTTGTTCCTCTTCCAGGAGACGGTGGGCTCAGGGTGACCGCGGGGGGGAACACACTCCAGGACTGCTGGTTCACCGGCTGCCACCACCACATCACTGGGGGCCTGGCGGAAGTCATCCCTCAGAACTTGGGAGAGGAGAGCATTGGCATGGTTTAGTCTATCTATTCATATTACCATTATTTTACCAGGTAGGTAAAACAGAAAAAATAGACTGAAACCACAGAATACAGCTGATCGTTATTATCTATTAATTGATTACATGCATGTTATTAAGAATGTTGTCTTTCAAATGCAAACTTCTGTATATGAGATATACAGTGGGGCAAAAAAGTATTTAGTCAGCCACCAATTGTGCAAGTTCTCCCACTTAAAAAGATGAGAGACCTGTAATTTTCATCATAGGTACACTTCAACTATGATAGACAAAATTAGAAAGAAAAATCCAGAAAATCACAATGTAGGATTTTTAATGAATTTATTTGCAAATTATGGTGGAAAATAAGTATTTGGTCAGTAACAAAAGTTTCTCAATACTTTGTTATATACCCTTTGTTGGCAATGACAGAGGTCAAACGTTTTCTGTAAGTCTTCACAAGGTTTTCACACACTTGCTGGTATTTTGGCCCATTCCTCCATGCAGATCTTCTCTTGAGCAGTGATGTTTTGGGGCTGTTGCTGGGCAACACGGACTTTCAACTCCCTCCAAAGATTTTCTATGGGGTTTGTAATCTGGAGACTGGCTAGGCCACTCCAGGACATTGAAATGCTTCTTACGAAGCCACTCCTTCGTTGCCCGGGCGGTGTGTTTGGGATCATTGTCATGCTGAAAGACCCAGCCACGTTTCATCTTTAATGTCCTTGAGGATGGAAGGAGGTTTTCACTCAAAATCTCACGATACATGGCCCCATTTATTCTTTCCTTTACACGGATCAGTCGTCCTGGTCCCTTTGCAGAAAAGGTGTTTTCACCCCGACTAAATACGTTTTTGCCCCACTGTATACATCAGAATTGGAGTACACATCCATCTCCAATGCGGTATTCTGTCAATGTCATCACAAGTGCAATGTCAAATATTGTCCTTGAAATCAAATTGAGCATATTTTATAAGTAGAGTTTCTGTTTGAAGGTTAGACGAGAGGAAAACGAGGTGATTGGGTGAGAGCAGTACATTGTGTTTTGTGCTTGTACATGACAGTTCAAATCCCTGGCAACTTCCTTGCTGTGCAGTGTTTTGATGTTTCCTGTGCCGCATCCTATTCTGCAGTCTCTACTGCCAAAGTGGATGAATAATTCATATCTTAGTCCACCACAGAGTAAACAAATACATGAAAAATGTAACGTGTCAGAGGGAAAAATGGCATCACACATTAATGCAATGCTTCTGTCTCATACTGGAAACTATGATAATACACATCTCCGCACTAGCTAATTTCCCCCCAACATCGGACACTCTCTAGCGTTTGGAGGATTAAATCACGTCAACCTCAACATTTAAATGGCCTGGAAAATAACATTTTTGTGAATAAAGACACCCTTCTAGCTATCTGACCACCGATTTTTATTGAAGTATACACACACACACACACACACACACACACACACACACACACACACACACACACACACACACACACACACACAGTAGATTGTAAAATTCAACTGTATAACAGACCAATCATTTAATATACAACTTTTAACCAAAAGTATTCATACTCATGTTAGAATTAAACTTATCTACTTTCTCAAAACATAAGATTAATCTGTAAAACAAATAATGAGACACTGTTGGGTTACAACACTGAAGAAGATGTTGAAGAACCATTTTTAAGGGACTACAGGAGGGTGCACCAGGTAACGCAATGAAAGGTTTACAGGCAAGCCGCTTTTTTTACTGGAAGGCTAGCCAACTGTCTAATAAACACTTCAGATACGAGGTTGGGGTCTCTTTTTTTAAACAAAATTTAAAACGGATACAATTTTGTTCAAATACAAGATATAAGGTGGCCAATAACTGGAGATAATATGCCGATAATACCGTCTGTCGTTTTTTGCTAAACCGCTTATCAAAAAGCTAATAGTAGTAGCATTTCCACTGAAATGTCAAACATGCTAATTGCTAACCCGTTAGCTAACATTTTTACGACACCAAATCACAAAACATTGATGGCTTGATCACAAGATAACATGGTTGAAGGTAATATATTTCTTAAACGATGTTGAATATGCCGATAATATGGGGTGCTACGCTACAAATATGACAGTTTGACACAACGAACGACAAAACTAAAAAAGGAATGTGATCTTTGTCACTGTCATACAGTGAGGTTAGCAGCCTTTTCTATGCAAATGAAGACCGGATGAGATGCTTGACTTGGCAGCCTCAGGTAACCTGTGCAGCACTACTACTCCAGCCTTAAAATTCTCTCTCGCACACATACTACCTCAAAATAATCAATGTCTCTTCTTATACCTTTATAAATATTTCAGGTTGGCATTTTACAAAGTAAAGAATCAGACCAAGACTATCTGCCTGCCTAACTATCCATCTGTTAACACAGTAATGCATCAACACCCAATCAAATTAATTAGCACTGCAAATATGCTGTGAATTAGTCCAATCTCAAACATCAATTAATCTAAACACATTAGTGAACTCGTCCCCTGTCTACCAACTGTGCATCTCTCCAGCTAAGCCACACTACCCCGTCACTTATCCCCTGACATGTGTTTAACAGATCCTTCCTCAGCACAGCAGCTATTTGTGTCTTTTAACATGGCATTTATATTTCACAACCACAGTGACTGACTGACTACCATCTCATTTAGTTTATCACAGCCATCTAGAGCGTGTAGTGTCTCCCTTCTGTCTTAAGTTGTAAGGGCTGCAATTATCTTGGGAAACGTGATGCTATGAATATTCCAATCTCTGAGAAGCTGACAAATGGTGGCTGAGCCTTCGCTGAGCAGGCTGCGTTTCAGATCCGCTGTCAGGATTGAAGTGGTCATCTGTCGATCTCCCCCTCCCTCTCGCCAGCCCACCAATGAGACAATCTGTCACAAACACTCTCTGCCTGAAGTCGCTGCCTGTTCAAATGCAGCAGTAGCTCTACTTTTGATCATTTGGAGGCATTTCATCTGTATTATAATGAAGCACATTTAATTCCCCAACTGAAACTAGGCTTTTGTCATTGATGTGGCATTTAAACTTTTAGAAAAGTTTACTTTTGAAACAAATGGGTAACAGAAGTCAAGTCTTGTACAGAACATTAAAAAGCTTGTCAGAATTCTTCATCATCAACTGGAGTTTGTTCTGTCTCAGATTGTAATACACCCACCACATCTGAATCTAAGATACACAAGGCCTATCAGCTCATCCAACTAGTAGGAGTTGCTTACCTACAGTCTGGGGTGAGTTAAGTACATAGGCAGGGGGGAAGTTTCAGGGGACATTTAGAGGCACGCGGGGCCTGGACATCTGTCCCTTCAGGGGTCTAACCCCGACCTCCCATCCCACCCACAGAACAAGGAGACCAACACAAGATCCCCCCCCCCCCTCTTAAGACGAGAGATGGGTGAACTATAACCTGTCAAAGCACACACCCTTCCCAACAGTCTGTTCAGTAGTCCCAACTCAGCTGGCTGCTTGTTTGAAAAGCTTCAGATAGCTGAAGGCTAATTGAAAGTGGTGTATTATTTTTAGAGCTCAGTCTGTAAAGGGCCGATGCAGAGACAAGACCGGGAGCACAGAGACCATCACTACCCAGCCATGTTGAGGGAACTGAAGAGAAGACATGGATATAGAGCCAATGAGTTAATCCCTTTCTTTTCACAGAATTCACACACTATTATAGTTTTATGAAATAATGATGGCACCACAGGAATCTCCTGATATTCTCAGACAGACGGCCAGGGAACTTCCTGAGGTAAAGTCCAAAACACAGTATTTCTACCAGACCTGATTCACATGGATGGTGAGTAAGTACGAGGACTTCCTGAATCTGAACTATCCCAACCTTACCTTACGGTGACAAGAGTGGGGAACGGGGCACCTAATGTCCTGGCCTGGCCTGAGGATAAATAAAACCCATATTCACTTCCTGCTATTATTTTAGCTCATTTTAAACAGTGTGGTTAAATGACTAACCATTATGCTATATGTTTACTACTATAATAACTGTTCCATTTTAGTCATTTAGCAGACGCTCTTATCCAAAGCGACTTACAGTAGTGAGTGCATACATTTTTTTCATGTTTCAGGGATATACAGATTAAGAGATTAAGAACATCCCCAGAATATTCACCACTGTATCTTTAAGTGACATTAATCTCAATATATAGTGTTTAGCAAGAGTGCAGCTTTAGTGCAGTCGAAGTGGCCATCTGTTAATGTTTTGAAGGGGGGAGTTGGGAGAGTAGGCATGGTAATAATGGGCTTCATAAAAATAAACTAATGGTCTGAATTGCCGTGTGGCCCTTGTCAGTCAGTTCACTATGAACACCACTACACAGGCAGACTAAACATCAGTCAGTGATCAGATTCACTGAACAGTCTAAAGGCAGGATGGGAGGAGTAGGGTGATTGGGGAAGAGTGTAAGGAGAAGGTGAGGTTGGAAGGGGACTCGAAAGGTGGCGTAGGGGACAGGGTTGAGAGGTTGGGCAGAGTTTGGGGGATTTGTCAAACGGGATGTTGGAGGGACAGAGTGCAGGTTGACTTTAATTGGGATGAGTCTTGTCCTTGAGGCAGAACTGCGAGATATCCGCTAGATGCAAAGTCAGAATTGTCTATATTGTAAAAAAAATCATGAAAAACAAAAATGTGATTTTTGGTATTAATTTAAGGTTACTTAGGCATTAGGGTTAGAAGTGTGGTTAAGGTTAGATTTAAAATATGATTTTATGACTTTGTGGCTATGCCAGCTAGTGACCACTCTGCAGAGCTTCCTCCCAGAACAAGATTCATGATGAAAAAACACTAAACAGTGGACAAAGTGGGGAGCTGTGTACAGCAGCACAAGGCAGCTCCCGCTCAGCCCAGTTCGAAGCTCTTCTCTGTCCTGGCACCCTCCCCCTTTCCTAATAGCATCGACATTGCTGATAACATCGTTATTGAGGGAATATATACTTGCTACGATTGTGATATGTAGTTATCTTAAGATAAACACACTAATTGTAAGTCGCTTTTTGCCAACGTTGCATACGACTATACCAGACAGCTAATACAGGACTATTATAGGCCCAGTGCACTACAGGACTATTATAGGCCCAGTGCACTACAGGACTATTATAGGCCCAGTGCACTACAGGACTATTATAGGCCCAGTGCACTACAGGACTATTATAGGCCCAGTGCACTACAGGACTATTATAGGCCCAGTGCACTACAGGACTATTATAGGCCCAGTGCACTACAGGACTATTATAGGCCCAGTGCACTACAGGACTATTATAGGCCCAGTGCACTACAGGACTATTATAGGCCCAGTGCACTACAGGACTATTATAGGCCCAGTGCACTACAGGACTATTATAGGCCCAGTGCACTACAGGACTATTATAGGCCCAGTGCACTACTTCTGTGAAGAAACATTTTTTGTTTTGTTTTTTGTATTAAAAAAACAACTGTATTCTGCTTTTTCAGGGCACCCTCAGCACCCCTACTTCCCAAGGCAGGTCCTAGAAT
Source organism: Oncorhynchus masou masou (assembly GCF_036934945.1). Taxonomy (NCBI): domain Eukaryota; kingdom Metazoa; phylum Chordata; class Actinopteri; order Salmoniformes; family Salmonidae; genus Oncorhynchus; species Oncorhynchus masou. The sequence goes on along the minus strand of NC_088224.1, from coordinate 70,810,811 downwards.
AAAGTGACCTGATGGTCAGCCAGCCATTGTTCTTTTGTCTCAGTACAGTAGGAGTAAACCGATTAGAGGTGGTCTAATGCCATCTCTCTGCTACTGCCGTGTCATGGCTAATAGAGCCAGCGGGATTGATTTAATCCAGCCATTGTCTGTGTCTACTGAGGTTAAAGAGGGACTCAGGCAGTTCTAGGTCTCTTGAGCCCCGTTGTGTTTGAATGCTTGGACGAGCGGTAAACTCATGCCTACAAATTCATCCTTAGGCACTTGTTAAAGCCAACTCGATTATTCAAAATCTTGAATCCTTTATGTAAATAATTATGACAAGAAAAAGAGTAATGTAATGTAAAGTAGTATCCATGATATCTGTCCATACAGAAAGCATCTCATCTGCATTTCTTCTTCAGGGTTTACATACGAGACTGGTGTCAGAGTCGTAGTGTAGAAGAGGCCAAGAAACAAGCTGCAGCCAAAAATGTAATTCCTTCATAAAAAACCCCATCAGGAGAAGACGGACATCGCTGTAAAGCCATTTAACAAAGTAAAAAAAAAAATAATGTTAAACTTTATTTTTAATCCAGCTCAGATAATGCTACAATGGAAAGGCAAATGCCTGTGTAAATTTGTGAAAATAAATAAATAATAAAATCACCCGATTAACTCTTTAGTCATGTCCCAGTTTACCCATTTGCTTATGGCCTTGCCTACACCTATCGACTTGTTTTTTAATTATATGAGCAAAAAAAAATATTACATTTGATTTGGAACGGCAAACCAGACAAAATTAAAAAGGGTCGATTTATATAAGAATATACATTTGGGCAGAAATAATTAAATTTTAAAGCATTAGTAGACCTCTCACTAAAGGCTTTAGTCATACAAAATATATATTTACATCTGAACTGGTTCTCTAGCAGATTAGTAAGAATGTCTCACCCCATGTTCAAGAAGGGCATTTACCCTTTGTTCAGATTACAACATTTCCCTTTCGGTTATTTGAAAATGAAATACTCTCCAAAATGTCACTATTTTTAAAACAAGCCATAGAAAGTTGGTTGCAATTTCAGGTTAATCCACCAGAAAAGACAGAACAAATATTATGGTTAAACTCAAATATACTAATTGATTAAAAAAATATTTAAAAAATAATAATATTTATACGGTATAATCTTTGTAAATTATATCATAAATAGGACTGGTGGAATTGTCACACATGCAGCTAACAAAAATATGGATATGTGTCACGCCCTGACCTTAGAGAGCCGTTTTATTTCTCCATTTGGTTAGGTCAGGGTGTGATGTGGGGTGGGCATTCTATTTTTTGTTTTCTAGGTTTCATATTTCTATGTTTTGGCCGGGTATGGTTCTCAATCAGGAACAGCTGTCTATCGGTGTCTCTGATTGGGAATCATACTTAGGTAGCCCTTTTTCCCCTCATTTCAGTGTGGGTAGTTAACTTTGTTTGTGGCACTTATGTCACAAAGTACTAAGGTGAGTGGAATCAGGCGCAGAGAGCAGGTACAGTAATAGACAGTTTATTCTCCGATGTAGAAAACGACGGTCAACCCAACACACCGGGTGAATGATCCAACACAGGATCATAAAATGACCGGAGAATTAAAAACCACAAGTACTCCACCAACATGACATGAAGACAAAACAATCCCGCACAAAACAAGAGCGGGACAACCTACTACATATACAGACACTAATTAACTAAAGTACACACAGGTGAAACCAATCAGACAAAACCAACAGACAAAAACGAAAAGGGATCGGTAGTGGCTAGTAGGACGGTGACGACGACCGCCGAGCACCGCCCGAACAGGCAGGAGAGCCAACCTCGCCAGAAGTCGTGACAGTACCCCCCCCCCCGACGCGCGGCCCTGCAGCGCGCTGCCACTGTCCTCGAGGACGACCCGGAGGACGAGGTGCTGGGCGATCCGGGTGGAGGCGGTGGAAATCTATCAGGAGAGAAGGGTCCAAAATGTCCCCCACCGGAACCCAGCATCTCTCCTCCTTACCGTACCCCTCCCAGTCCACGAGGTACTGTAGGCCCCCCACCCGGCTTCTCGAATCCAGAATGCCCCGAACATAGTACGCCGGGGACCCCTCGATGTCCAGAGGGGGCGGAGGGACCTCAGGCACCTCACCTTCTTGCAGGGGACCAGCCACCACCGGCCTGAGGAGAGACACATGAAACGAGGGGTTAATACGGTAATACCTAGGAAGTTGAAATCTGTAACACACCTCGTTTATTCTCCTCAGGACCTTGAAAGGCCACACACACTGCGGCCCCAGCTTCCGACAGGGCAGGCGGAGGGACAGGTTTCGGTTCGAGAGCCAGACCCTGTCCCCCGGTGCAAACACGGTGGACTCACTGCGGTGCTGGTCAGCGCTCCTCTTCTGCCGGTAACCGTAATGAGTCCTGAACGGCTTTCCAGGTGTCCTTGGAGCGCTGTACTCATTCCTCTACCGCAGGAGCCTCAGTCTGGGTCTGATGCCATGGTGCCAGGACCGGCTGGTAACCTAACACACACTCAAAAGGGGACAAGTTAGTTAAGGAGTGGCGTAGGGAGTTCTGAGCTAGTTCAGCCCAGGGAACATACCTTGTCCACTCACCAGGCCGGTCCCGGCAATAGGACCGCAGAAACCTGCCCACATCCTGGTTTACGCGCTCCACCTGCCCATTACTCTCGGGATGAAAACCTGAGGTTAAGCTGACCGAGACCCCCAGTCTCTCCATAAACGCCCTCCACTCTCTGGACGTGAATTGGGGACCCCGATCAGAAACAATGTCCTCAGGCACCCCATAGTGCCGGAAGACATGGGTAAACAAGGCCTCTGCAGTCTGCAGGGCCGTAGGCAGACCGGGCAACGGGATGAGACGACAGGACTTAGAAAACCGATCCACAACGACCAGGATCGTAGTACTTCCCTGGGACGGGGGAAGGTCCGTAAGAAAATCCACCGATAAGTGTGTCCACGGCCGTTGTGGAACGGGGAGGGGTTGTAATTTCCCTATAGGCAGGTGCCGAGGAGCCTTGCTCTGAGCACACACTGAGCAGGAGGAGACATAAAATCTCACGTCTTTAGCCAGTGTGGGCCACCAGTAGTTCCCTCTCAGACTCCGCACTGTCCTCTCGATGCCCGGATGACCTGAGGAGGGGAGAGTATGAGCCCACCGGATCAGCTTGTCCCGGACCCCCCTCGGCACATACTGAGTCCCCACTGGACAGTTTGGGGGGCCGGCTCTGACCGTGAGGCCTCCTCTATCTCCGCGTCCACCTCCCATACCACCGGTGCCACGAGACATGACGGTGAAATGATGGGAGTTGGCTCAATGGACCGCTCCTCGGTATCATAGAGGCGGGACAGAGCGTCGACTTTGGTGTTTTGGGAGCCTGGCCAGTATGAGAGGGTAAACCGGAACCTGGTAAAAAACATGGCCAATCTAGCCTGACGTGGATTTAGTCTCCTAGCTGCCCGGATATACTCGAGATTACGATGGTCAGTCCAGATGAGAAAAGCGTATTTAGCCCCCTCAAGCGAATGTCTCCACACCTTCAGAGCCTTGACTACAGCTAACAACTCCCGGTCCCCTACATCATAGTTTTGCTCCGCTGGGCTGAGCTTGCGCGAAAAGAAGGCACACGGACGGAGCTTGGGTGGCACGCCCGAGCGCTGGGACAGCCAGGCTCCGATCCCAGCCTCGGATGCATCCACCTCCACTATGAACGCTAAAGAGGGGTCCGGATGCGCCAACACGGGCGCATTGGTGAACAGCTCCTTCAAACGACTGAAAGCTCTGCCCGCCTCTGCTGACCAACGCAAGCGCACCGGTCCTCCCTTCAGCAGTGAGGTGATGGGAGCAGCCACCTGACCAAAACCCCGGATAAACCTCCTGTAGTAATTGGCAAACCCTAAAAACCGCTGCACTTCTTTCACCGTGGTCGGAGTCGGCCAATTACACACGGCTGTAATGCGATCATCCTCCATCACCACCCCGGAGGTGGAAATACGATACCCCAGGAAGGAAATGGACTGTTTGAAAAACTCACATTTCTCCACCTTGCAATACAGGTCATGCTCCAGCAGTCGCCCAAGTACCTTACGCACCAGAGACACATGCTCCGCGCGTGTGGCAGAATAGATCAAGATGTCATCGATATACACTACCACTCCCTGCCCGAGCAGGTCTCGGAGAATCTCATCTACGAAGGATTGGAAGACGGCTGGAGCATTCTTCAACCCGTATGGCATGACGCGGTACTCATAATGACCAGATGTAGTACTAAATGCGTTTTCCACACATCTCCTCTCGGAATACGTACCAGATGATACGCGCTCCTCAGGTCCAGTTTTGTGAAGAAGCGCGCCCCGTGAAATGATTCCATCGCCGTAGTGATGAGAGGTAGTGGGTAACTAAACCCCACTGTGATGGAATTTAGACCTCTATAATCAACGCACGGACGCAGACCTGCATCCTTCTTCTTCACAAAAAAAGAAGCTCAAGGAGACGGGTGATGCGGAGGGCCGAATGTATCCCTGTCCCAGCGATTCGGCAACGTATGTATCCATCACTACCGTCTCCTCCTGGGACAATGGATACACGTGACTCCTAGGAAGTGCAGCGTTCTCCAGAAGGTTTATCACGCAGTCCTCTCTACGATGGGGTGGTAATTGGGTAGCCAAATCAGCATATTCAGAGGGAATGCGCACGGTGGAAACTTGGTCTGGACTCTTCACCGTAGTCGCACCAACGGCAACTTCTATACACCTACCTGAACACTCCTCTGACCACCCCCTAAGAGCCCCCTGTCGCCAGGAAATCACCGGGTTGTGTTTAGCTAACCAGGGAACCCCCAACACCACTGGAAAGGCAGGTGAATCTATAAGGAACAGACTAATCTGCTCCTTATGATCCCCCTGCGTTACCATGTCCAGCGGCACCGTAGCCTCCCTAATTACTCCTGACCCTAATGGTCGGCTATCTAAGGAGTGCACGGGGAAAGGTAGGTCTAACGACACCAAGGGAATCCCTAGCCTTAACGCAAGCCCACGATCCATGAAATTCCCAGCTGCGCCTGAATCGACTAGCGCCTTATGCTGGAGAGAGGGAAAAAACCCAGGGAAAGAAGTCAACACATACACATGACCGACAGGAAGCTCTGGGTGAGTCTGGTGCTTACTCACCTGGGGTGATCGAACAGTGCAGAGAGCAGGTACAGCAATAGACAGTTTATTCTCCGATGTACAAAACGACGGTCAACCCAACACACCGGGTGAATGATCAAACACAGGATCATAAAATGACCGGAGAATAAAAACCACAAGTACTCCACCAAAATGACATGAAGACAAAACAATCCCGCACAAAACAAGGGTGGGACAACCTACTACATATACAGACACTAATTAACTAAAATACACACAGGTGAAACCAATCAGACAAAACCAACAGACAAACGAAAAGGGATCGGTAGTGGCTAGTAGGACGGTGACGACGACCGCCAAGCATCGCCCGAACAGGCAGGAGAGCCAACCTCGGCGGAAGTCGTGACAACTTAGCCATGTAAACTTCACGGTTGTTTCTGTCATTTGTTGTTTTGTTAGCAAATAAAAAAAATTCACGCTCACCACGCTGCACTTTGGTCCACTTCCAACGACACCGGTGACAACATGTCTGATCTACCCAAAATTAATACCAACTAATTGCAGCATTACTGCACAAATGGAAGAGGTTTGTGGAAGGGGGAGAAAGTAAGAAACTTGTCTGTTGGCCCTGCATTAAAGACCATCATTGGTTAAACAAAATTCTGATAAATAGTGCCATAATCATTGCAAAACAGTTGGGGAAAGATTTTCGATTTGTACCGATTCTATGGCACATGGTTTATGAACTGATACAAAATTACGCAAATGAGCAATAGAAAAATTGATTGCGCAAATGTCAACATTCTGAATTACAACATTTACCTGGAGCTAACTCCACAAATTGCACTGCTGGGTGATTTGAAAAGTCATAGTCAATCGATCAATAATATTACCCGCAGCAAAAATGTTTAAAATCTGTAGTTTTGTTAAAAAAAAAACTGGATGGTCTTCAGGGATCGATAGGAGGGGTTGAGGGTAGCTGAAGGATAGACAAAAAAACAAGCAAAAGATAACTTCATGTGTACAGACTAAGGTTTGTTTCAAATCTAGCATATTTTATTTAACTTCAAGAGAAGTGAATATGACATTTTATGAAATATATTAAATGAAACAAACCAAAAATTCAGTGTGTGTAAAACCACCACACTAGAGCAGACAGTGCATTTGGAAAGTATTCAGACCCCTTGACTTTTTCCACATAGGTATGTTACAGCCTTATTCTAAAATTGATTAAAAACATCCCCTCAGAATGCTGCCACCACCATGCTTCACCGTAGGGATGGTGCCAGGTTTCCTCCAAATGTGACGCTTGGCATTCAGGCCAAAGAAACCAAATCTTGGTTTCATCAGACCAGAGAATCTTGTTCCTAATGGTCTGAGTCCTTTAGGTGCCTTTTAGCAAACTAATTTTTTGTTACTCTTCCCCAGATCTGTGCCTCGACACAATCCTGTCTTGCTTTTTGCTCTGACATGCACTGTCAACTGTGGGACCTTATATAGACAGGTGTGAGCCTTTAGCACTATTTGGTAAAAGACCAAGTCCATATTATGACAAGAACCGCTCAAATAAGCAAAGAGAAATGACAGTCCATCATTACTTTAAGACAGTCAATCTGAAAATTAAGTATTTTGAAAGTTTCTTCAAGTGCAGTCGCAAAAATCATCAAGCTCTATGATGAAACCGGCTCTCATGAGGACCACCACAGGAAAGGAGACCCACAGTTACCTCTGCTGCAGAAAATAAGTTAATTAGAGTAACCAGCCTCAGAAATTGCAGCCCAAATAAATTCAATTCAAGTTCAAGTAACAGACAACATCAATTGTTCACAGAAGACTGCGTGAATCAGGCATTCATGGCCGATGTGCTGCAAAGAAACCACTACTAAAGGACACCAAAAAGAATGAGACTTGCTTGGGCCAAGAAACACGAGCAATGGACATTAGACCGGTGGAAATCTGTCCTTTGTTCTGAGGAGTCCAAATTTAAGATGGTTTGGTTCCAACCGCTGTGTCTTTTTCAACAAGACAATGAACCAAAACACACCTCCAGGCTGTGTAAGGGCTATTTGACCAAGAAGTGATGGAGTGCTGCATCAGATGACCTGGCCTCCACAAATCACCTGACCCCAACCTAATTGAGATGGTTTGGGATGAGTTGGACTGCAGAGTGAAGGAAAAGCAGCCAACAAGTGCTCAGCATATGTGGGAACTCCTTCAAGGCTGTTGGAAAAGCACAGCAGGTTAAGCTTTTAATACATTTGCAAAATAAATCTAAAAACCTGTTTTCGCTTTGATATTATGGTGTATTGTGTAGATTGAGGAAAATATATAATTTAAATCAATTTTAGAATAAGGCTGTTACCGAACTAAATGTAGGAAAAGTCAAGGGGTCTGAATACTTTCTGACTGGACTGTATCAACAGAACACAAACAGACAGACTCCTGTAAATTCTATCTGACAGTATGATAGGTATAGTCTTTTAAGCAGGCGTGTTGACTAATTAGTCTGGCTGGTGGTATTCATGAGATTTGGGTGGACAACAACAGCCTTTAACAACCCTGAAAGCCAGCCATCCTATTAGCTCCTCAGTGATTTAAGCCACAGTGTAACAGCTGCAGCAGTACTAATTACTGTTCACAAAGGGGGGTGGGGGGCTCTTCCTCCCTCCACCTGTTGTTCCTAGTATCCACACTTCTAACACTATCCTCAACCCACCACAACCTGGTGGGGAGGGGTGAAGCTAAGAACACCAGTGATGCTTAAATGTTTTTCTCTGGAAACGGTTTTGCTCTAATATTTGTAGTTTCTCTAATATTTGATGTTCTTCTGTTTATTTGTATTTATTAAAGGATCCCCATTAGCTGTTGCCAAGGCAGTAGCTTATCTTCCTGGGGTCCAGCAACATTAAGGTAGTTATGAGTGTGGAAATATCACTTATTATGGAAGCTGAACTAAAGCTGGCCCTATTTTTGAACATGTGCTGTGATGGAGGTCAGTGAGCCATGAGCAGTTAGAGAGGCTGAGGTGGCTTGGCTGGCTTTGTGCTCTGGCGAAAGACAAGATGCAGGCAAATTGCTGTTTTGTGTTTTTAACAAGGAGACATTCCCTAATCTGTTACGCTCGTTTTCCTAATCAACATACTCCGCTAATCCATTTCCTAATGCCAGAAAGGGTCTGTATTCAGCCCAGTGTCACGCCACACTGACACAATTACAAGGGGAAAGAGAGAAAACAGCATACCACAAAGTCGTAATGGGCTTTTATCAAATCAAATAAAAAAATATATTATTTTTTATTTATTTAAGTTTAGGGTAAGGCATAAGATTAGCAGTGTGTTTAATGTTAGGGTTAAAAACAGATTTTAAGAAGAGGAAATGTAGAAACAGGCTGGGTTCATGACTTTGTGTGTGGTAAGTAGTGACAACCACTTGAGACTGAGGGCCATGATAATAGCAGGGTGGCCCCACAAGGGTGCGTTCTGAGCCCTCTCCTGTACTCACTGTTCACCCACGATTGTGTGGCCATGCACGCCTCCAACTAAATCATCAAGTTTGCAGACGACACTACAGTGGTAGGCTTGATTACCAACAACGACGAGACGGCCTACAGGGAGGAGGTGAGGGTCCTCGGAGTGTGGTGTCAGGAAAATAACCTCACACTCAACGTCAACAAAACAAAGGAGATGATCATGGATTTCAGGAAACAGCAGAGGGAGCACCCCAATATCCACATCGACGGGACAGTAGTGGAGAGGGTAGTAAGTTTTAAGTTCCTCGGCTTACACATCACAGACAAACTGTGTGGTGAAGACACAGTAGCGCCTCTTCAACCTCATGAGGCTGAAGAAATTTGTCTCGTCACCAAAAGCACTCAAACTTTTACAGATGCACATTCGAGAGCATTCTGTCAGGCTGTATCACCACCTGGTACGGCAACTGCTCCGCCCACAACCGTAAAGCTCTCCAGAGGGTAGTGAAGTCTGCACAATGCATCACCGGGGGCAAACTACCTGCCCTCCAGGACACCTACACCACCCGATGTCACAGGAAGGCCATAAAGATCATCAAGGACAACAACCACCCGAGCCACTGCCTGTTCACCCCGCTATCACTCAGAAGGCGAGGTCAGTACAGGTGCATCAAAGCAGGGACCGAGAGACTGAAAAACAGCTTCTATCTCAAGGCATTCAGACTGTTAAACAGCCACCACTAACATTGAGTGGCTGCTGCCAACATACTGACTCAACTCCAGCCACTTTAATAATGGAAAAATTGATGTAGAAATGTATCACTAGCCACTTTAAACAATGCCACTTAATATAATGTTTACATACCCTACATTACTCATCTCATATACTGTACTCGATACCATCTACTGCATCTTGCCTATGCCGTTCTGTACCATCACTCATTCATATATTTTTTATGTACATATTCTTCATCCCTTTACACTTGTGTGTATAAGGTAGTTGTGGAATTTTTAGGTTAGATTACTCGTTGGTTATTACTGCATTGTCGGAACTAGAAGCACAAGCATTTCGCTACACTCGCATTAACATCTGCTAACTATGTGTATGTGACAAATAAAATCTGATTTGAAGTTGGATTTTACAGGGTGACTTTCACTTCTACTAGAGTCACTTTCTATTAAGATATCTTTACTTAAACTCAAGTATGATAATTGGGTACTTTTTCCACCACTGGTTGTGGGTTGCATATACAGCAAGTAAAATGACAAAGACTTACTGGCTACTTCCAGCGAAGCGTTGTGACTGACAGCCTCTCCTAGGTAGTTACGTGCCACACAAGTGTAGACGCCCTCATCTGGTTTAGAGCGTCGTCCGTGGACGATACGCAGGAAGAAGAGGGAGCCGCTGGGAAGGAGCATGCGGTGAGACCGAGGGTCATCCCGGTCTGTTTCCACCCGCTCACCGTCCTTGTACCACTCCACAGTGGGGTTAGGCCTCCCCTCTGCCTTGCAGTTAAGGGTGGCGGGCTCCCCCTTGGAAACGATCAGGTCAGAGGGGTTCTCCACGATCCAAGGTGGGCTGTCCTCAAAACGTGCCCGGGACCCTGCGAGGTGAAATAAGGTTACTATCCATGTAGCTGTCTATCAGTCATTCATACTGTAGGCCATCTCTGAAAGAAAACATCACAACACAATGTAATCCCATTGAGAAAAAAGGCAATAGAAAAGCCCTGACAGGCAAACCCAAATCCATCATCTCCACTGACATGGACGTAAGGATGCATGAAGTCTGAGGGAGAGGCAGATGGGTTGGACAAGAGAGAAATATATCTGTCGCTCACCACTGAGATCTGCTACTGATGCACCATGATAGTAAAGCTGACAAGGCTCAGAACTTTAGTACTGAAGATCTCATGTTGTTGTTTCTCCCCAGGGTGGATTTTGACTCCGTAGAGATAAATCACATCTTTCTTTCACCTTATAGGCCTCTGTTATTCACCTATTTAATTAGACACATTTTCAGACAGCCCGTTTAGCATAGTTAAGGTAGTATCCTTGTATACTGTTCACACTGTAATGACTACATCATACCATATAGCCTTTTAACCACATCCATTGAGATGTCAATTGTCAGTAATGGTAGGTACGGTAAATCCTGCAGAAGAAGACAGGTTTATTCTGATGGGTATTTTCAAAAGGAGGAAGAAGCCACAGGAGATCTGGCCAAACTTCTGAGATGGTAATAGCCAATCTCAATGTCAATCTGGATTTCAGCAGAGAAGACATGAAGGCCAGTGAGACGCTAACTAAAACAGAGAGAAAGCCAATAGAGAGTGAGAAATAGAAAGATTGAGAAAAAGAGAGAGCACTCTCCCATATCCCTCCCTCTTGAGATCCATTACTGTTACCCTCTGCTGTATGGGAGACCAGTACTTCTCCAAGCCAAGGGCTTTAGCTAAGCTTTTAGAGTAGATGCTCTAACAATGTGCACTACAGTTTTGTGTCTGGAATGTGAATCATTAAAATGAAGTAAAAAAGCCTCCAATGTGCTGTGTATGAACAGATTATTTTTACAATCAATCTCTATGGTTCTCCTTTGTTTAATTGTGATCTTATGTTTTCCTGCCCATCTGTTTTTTGCTTACTTGTTTGCCTGTTTATAAAACTGAATAGACCAGCAATGAAACAGTTAAGATTTTCTGAATCCAAATGTTCACCATGCCATTGAATATCATGAGTTATTTTTACTGCAGTCAGTCTATAATCTCCAGTGATGTGAACATCTTCCATTACCAGGAGCATTTGGTGGGGAGGAGCATACAGCAACATATTGACATACAGTGAGCTCCAAAACTATTGGGACAGTGAATGTTTTGTTGTTGAAATTATACAATGAGTAGGAGGTCAAAGTGCAGACTGTCAGCTTTAATTTGAGGGTATTCATCCATATCGGTTGAACCGTTTAGAAATTACAACACTTTTTGTACATAGTCCTCCCCATTTTAGGGGACCACGTATGTGTGTACCCTGTCGTGTCTTTGGCTATGTCGGATTAAGTGATATGACATACTATTCTATAAAATAATTTCTCCATCATTATTATTACCTGATTGAGCTAATCATGTAAATGTAATTAACTAGAGTCGGGCACCACAAAATAATATTTAGAGAGCGGTTATCTTCCGAATAAACTCTTAAAGACCAAGTAATATTTTACATCAATAGCAGTCAATATTAATAGTATTCGTAAATCACTCTCATCTGAAAGTTGTACATTCTTGGTTATCTGCACGAACCCTGGCTAACAAGTGGAATCAGCAATACAAAAATTGGGTTTAATTATTTATTAACTAAATACCTAACTAATCACACAGAACTACACATACACATATTTAAATCATAACTTGATTACAAATTACGTCATAAAGGAAAACATACACAAAAGAAAAGGGGCTGGGTTTGAGTGAAAGAGCGGGAAGACTGAGGAACTGAGGGCGAAGCTGTGCTATCGTAAATACAGTATCTTATGCATTCTAAATTACCGCCCATTTGGAAAAGGAAAATGCAATAAATATTTACTCTGAGCTGCGCTACGGTAGGTTGGTGGTAGATGGTTGGGCAACACGGCCTTCCGAGTCCTTTGAAGAATGTCTCTGCTGGTAAATTGAATATGTTGTAGTAACGTCGTTGTGTTGTGGACGGGATACTCTCCGTTTTTTCCTAACCCTCGTTTGCAGCGGCTGTTGCTAATTCAACGGCTAGGAGGTATCACTTCTGTAGTGAATAAGAGTTCAAAGTTCATACCATTCGCAACCAAAGCTCACGCTGATGTTGGCTTCGTTCTGTAGTTATTATCTGAACCGTTCTGACATTGGACCATTGTCCTCACAACAGGAGGTTATATTTTCGTCAATGGCTTATATAGGAAGGGAGAGGAGGGTGTGTTTGAAAAGTTTTATAGCCCATGTCCCTTCACAGGGGCGGGCCACTGATTGAGCCCTACCTTATGCAAACCCAAATCTCACATTTTAGAAGCTAAAATCACATTTCATCCAATCATGAATAATTTCATATTCAAATATTAAAATTGAACAACAATTCCATGTGAATCCGATAACTCTGATGTGTAGACTTTCCACTGTAGAGTTAGTCATCTCATCATTGATGAGAATGTCTCAGATGACAACCGAACTGACATCATATTCATTAAGTACCACCGCATATGTTCAATTGATCGGATTACCAGAATATAGTTCATTTCCCCCCACCTTCTGATGTTCCCAGAATCTATGTTAACCAAGGGCTTTGCAAATGTAACATCAGTAAGGTAGAGAGAGGAAAAAGGAGGAGGAGGTATTTATGACTGTCATAAACCTACCCCCAGGCCAACGTCATGACAACCCACAGTCAAAAGTTAAGTATTTAGTCTCATTTTCATAGCACGCAATGACTACTACATCAAGCTTGTGACTACAAATTTGTTGGATCCATTTGCTGTTTGTTTTGGTTGCGTTTCAGATGATTTTGTCATTGTGCCAAGTAGAAATGAATGGTAAATAATGTATTGTGCCATTTGAGTCACTTTTATTGTCAATAAGAATATAATATGTTTCTAAACACTTCTACATTAATGTGGATGCTATTATCATGATTGTGGATAATCCTGAATGAATCGTGAATATCATCCCCCTCAAAAATGCTTACCTGCCCAGTTATTGTAATGGTGAGAGGTTAACATGTCTTGGGTGAATGATATTTGTGAGTCTAACTTCCTCACTCATCATTATTCACGATTCATTCAGGACTGTCTGTAATCATGATAGCATCCACATTATTAATGTAGGAGTGATTAGAAAACATTATATTCTTATTGACAATAAAAGTGACTAAAATGACAATCATTTACAAATCATTTCTATTGGGCACAAAATTATCTGAAACAAACAGCAAATGCATCCAACAAGTTTGCAGAGTGACAAGCTTAATGAATTATATATATATATATATATATATTTTTTTTAACCTTAATTTAAAAACAGGAAGTCACCATTGAAACCAACGTCTTTTTCGCAAGGGAGCACTGCACATATAGTTCATAGACAAAAATATAAAAAAAACAGCACAACAAACAAAGCAGAAAAGCCACATTCCTCAGCAAATAGTTGGCCAATCAATATTTTTTAAATTGCTCAAGAAGCATCAGAGCGTCCAATTGCTTTGTATTTTGCAGTTGGTTCCAGCAATGAGGTGCATTAAAACTAAAAGCGAATTTACCTAATTCAGTGGAGACCCGAGGAACCTCAAGAGTTAACCAACCCTGTGAGTGGTTTTAGTATTGAATTTTTGTATAAAAAATAAATACTTTAACAATGAAGTCAAGTAAGGGACACTTATGTAGTAGGGCTTTGTAAACAAAAAAAAGGAATAATTAAGTGATCTGCGAACAAAAAGTGCTGTAACCGGGCCGCTAACCTTAGATAGCTAGCTAAGCTGCTAGTCATAAAGCTAACAAAGTTAGTCCAAGATGATTTGCAATGGAGCCTCCTGTCTGGAGAATTAAATTAGCAGTTCCAGCTGTATCCATTACACTATGTTTTGGGACAAACTGGGTAACTCAGAGTTCCAAAGCGGCAATTGTTTGCTTGCTGAGGATTATAGGATTGAAGTGGAAAGTTGACCTTTTCTACGCCGGTGGCTGGACGGCGTTCACGCTTGGATGTATCTCGCCCTTATCGTTTGTCATCGTCCGGAGTTCGTTCGCCAGGTGAGCAATCTCCTGCCTCTCCTCTCCCATCTGATAGCAGAGTTGAAGGAGCACAGCAAGAGGAACATGCCAATCAACGATGGTTGCATGAGCTGTGGAAGCCGAAGACAGCGGCATCCTGCAAAGCAGGCTACACTCCCAACGAGAGGCCTGGAGCGGATACAAATGAATAGTTGCCGTCCTGGAGCCTGATCTTCCTGCAACTTAAGTACCTGTGTCTGCAGCCACTGTACCTACTCCGTCCCCTCCGATTTCAAAGTCGACGATGGGATCCTTCCATCCCTGCTCTGGATCGAGCGGGGCTTCTCAATCTGTGGGACGGCTACACCAGGCATCGGGAGCTACGGGCTCAAGTTATCATGCCTCTTGCCCGTCCTTAAAGGATTAACAGAATCCTGTGAAGAGTGGGAATGGGAAGATTTTTTCCAGCTGTGATTTTGGGCAGCTCGATGGTAAGAAATGTGACTGTTCCTGGTGCAAAAAACAATGTCCTATCCCGGAGCTAGAGTAAATTACATTACTAAGCTGCTCCCGAAATGTTCTACGCCAGGACATGGGAATCAATTCCATAGAAGTCCATGTGGATTTTATTGACATTATGAAGGGCAGCTATGAAACAGTTGAAACTGGATTTTAAAGAGCTGATTGATTATCTGCTAGACACTAATAAAAAAGACCCATCATATCTGGCCCTGTGCCCTCTCCGAATTGTGGCATTGAATGCTTTACAGGATCCTTTATCTTCACAACTGGCTATGTGATTATTGCAGCTCAATGGGTGTTACTTTTGTTGACAATTTCAATACCTTTTGGAAATAAAACACGTTTTATAAGGAGGATGGGATCCACCCGAATAAAGTTGGGTTCCTGGATCCTTTCACAGCTGTGTTGAGACAATGACTATTCAGGGACCCAAGCCCAGTGCAGTTAATCCCTACCATTGTGTCACTGAGTTGTGATAATGCTTCAGCAAATGTACATTATACCTGGGGCATTGATAGACAGAATGTAAGTAACCTAATGTATGTCCCTTTAAAATGTCCTGAATGTCTCTGCGGATCCTACAGCTATTGTATGCAGTAATCATGTGCCTATGAACCAGAGTTATACTGTTAGCAATTAGGCGGTGTGCCTTAGAAGGAAGTCCACCGTGTGCAGCTCACCATGCACTAACATAAATAACATGAGCATGTCTACTTCTGCTAAGCTTCTGTTGTGTCTTTGGCTATGCCGGATTAAGTGATATGGCATGCTATTCTATAAAATAATTTCTCTGTAATTAATATTACCTGATTGAGACAATCATGTAAATGTAATTAACTAGAAAGTCGGGGCACCACAAAATAATATTTATAGAGCTTTTATCTTCCGAATAAACTCTTAAAGACCTAGTAATATTTTACATCAATAGCAGTCAATATTAATCGTCACCTTATTTCAGTCTCATCTGAAAGTTGTAAATTCTTTGTTATCTTCACGAACCCTGGCTAACAAGTTGAATCAGCAATATAAAATTGGGTTTACTTACTTATTTACTAAATACCTAACAAATCACACAGAATTACATATACACAGAATGAATCATACCTTGATTACAAATTATATCATGAAGGAAAACGTCCCTAGCTGAGGGAACAGATATGACAGCTGGTTACACAAAGAAAGGGGGCTGGGTTTGAGTGAAAGAGCAGGAAGACTGAGGAACAAAGGGAGAAGTGATGTCTCTATCATAAATACAGTATCTTATGCATTCTAAATGACCGCTCATTTGGAAAAGGAAAATGCAACAAATATTTTCTCTGAGCTGCGCTTCGGTAGGTTGGTGGTAGATGGAAGGCCGTGTTGACCAACCAAGTCCTTTGAAGAATGTCTGTGGTGGTAGACTGTATACATTGTAGTAACGTCGTTGTGTGGTAGATGGGATACTCTGTCTGTTCTTTCCGAGCCCACGTTTGCAGCTGCTGTCGCTAACTCAACGACTAGGAGGTATCACTTCTGTAGTGAATAAGAGTTCAAAGTTCATACCATTCGCAACCAAAGCTCACGCTGAGGTTGGCTTAGTTCTGTAGTTGACATGTTAGTCCTTTTAACGTATGGACCGTCTTCCTCACATCCTCGGAACAGGAGGTTACATTTTCTTCAAGGCTTTATATAGTGGAGCAAGAAGGGTGCGTTTGAAATGTTTTATAACCCATGTCTCTTCACAGGGGCGGGCCACTGATTGAGCAGAGCCCTAACTTTATGAAAACCCAAATCTGTCATTTGGAAGCTAAAATTACATTTAATCTCTTCACCAATAATTGTATATTCAAAACATTTATATTCAAACAATTCCATGTGAATCCGATAACTACAATGTGCAGACTTTCCACTGTATAGTTTGTCATCCTATCATTGATGAGAAGGGTTAGGGTTCGGTTGTCTCAGATGACAACCGAACTGACATCATATTCATTAAGTTACCAGAAGTCCCCCCACCTTCTGATGTTCACAGAATCTCTATGTTAACCAAGGGATTTTCAAATGTCACATCAGTAGGGTAGAGAGGAAAAAGAGGGGAAAGAGGTATTTATAAACCTACCCCCAGGCAAACATCATGACACTTCCCAGTAAAGCAATAAAAATAGCCGACATTAACATATGTTGCTTAAGAAATAAGGATAATACATTTGATTATACAGTGGTAGCAATAACTGGTTATAACATCTACAGAAATGACAGAAATGCCAAATGGTGGCAGTGTGGCTGATAAATTCAGAAGCACATTCCTGTAAAAGCTTAGAGGATATCATGTTAAATGCTGTTGAAGTAATACAGCTACAGGTTTCTCTACCTCATCTAAAGCCCATTCCTGCTATAGAGCACCAAGTGCTAACAGTGCCTGGATAACATGTGAAATACTTGATAAATGTATGTGATTAACTCTACCCACATGTACAGTCGTGGCCAAAAGTTGAGAATGACACAAATATTAATTTCCACAAAGTTTGAATGAGTAGGCCTGTCAAAACCTTTGACTGGTACTGGAAATAGTGAATTAGAGCAGTGATGACTGAAGGCATTTACTTCAAAAGTAGCTACAAATATTAAAAACTTCAACAACAAAAAATTACTGGTATTGTCGGAATTGAAAAAACATTCCATGGTTATTTCCAAATGTATTTAACCTTTATTTAACTGGGCAAGAACAAATTATTATTTACAATGACAGACTACCCCAGTATAAGGTATATATACAGTTGTGGCCAAAAGTTTTGAGAATGACACAAATATTACATTTTCAAAAAGTTTGCTGCTTCAGTGTCTTTAGATATTTTGTCAGATGTTACTATGGAATACTGAAGTATAATTACAAGCATTTCATAAGTGTCAAAGGCTTTTATTGACAATTACATGAAGTTGATGCAAAGAGTCAATATTTGCAGTGTTGACCCTTCTTTTTTAAGACCTCTGCAATCTGCCCTGGCATGCTGCAAAGTAACTTCTGAGCCACATCCTGACTGATGGCAGCCCATTCTTGCATAATCAATGCTTGGATTTTGTCAGAATGTGTGGGTTTTTGTTTGTCCACTCACCTCTTGAGGATTGACCACAAATTCTCAATGGGATTAAGGTCTGGGGAGTTTCCTGACCATGGACCCAAAATATTCATGTTTTGTTCCCCGAGCCATTTAGTTATCACTTTTGCCTTATGGCAAGGTGCGCCATCAAGGCATAGTTCATCACCAAATTCTTCCTGCATGGTTGGGAGAAGTTGCCCTCGGAGGATGTGTTGGTACCATTCTTTATTCATGGCTGTGTTCTTAGGCAAAATTGTGAGTGAGCCCACTCCCTTGGCTGAGAAGCAACCCTACACATGAATGGTCTCAGGATGCTTTACTGTTGGCATAACACAGGACTGATGGTAACGCTCACCTTGTCATCTCCGGACAAGTTTTTTTCCAGATGCCCCAAACAATCGGAAAGGGGATTCATCAGAGAAAATGACTTTAACCCAGTCGTCAGCAGTCCAATCCCTGTACCTTTTGCAGAATATCAGTCTGTCCCTGATTTCCTGGAAAGAAGTGGCTTCTTTGCTGCCCTTCTTGACACCAGGCCATCCTCCAAAGGTCCTCGCCTCACTGTGCATGCAGATGCACTCACACCTGCCTGCTGCCATTCCTGAGCAAGCTCTGTACTGGTGTTGCCCCGATCCTGCAGCTGAATCAACTTTAGGAGACAGTTCTGGCGCTTGCTGGACTTTCTTTGGCGCCCTGAAGCCTTCTTCACAACAATTGAACCGCTCTCCTTGAAGTTTTTGAGGATCCGATAAATGGTTGATTTAGGTGCAATCTTACTGCCAGCAATATCCTTGCCTGTGAAGCCCTTTTTGTGCAAAGCAATGATGACGGCACGTGTTTCCTTGCAGGTAACCATGGGTGACAGAGAAAGAACAATGATTCCAAGCACCACCCTCCTTTTGAAGCTTCCAGTCTGTTATTTAAACACAATCAGCATGACAGAGTGATCTCCAGCCTTGTCCTCGTCAACACTCATGCCTGAGTTAACGAGAGAAATCACTGACATGATGTCAGCTGGTCCTTTTGTGGCAGGGCTGAAATTCAGTGTAAATGTTTTTGGGGTATTCAGTTCATTTGCATGGCAAAGAGGAACTTTGCAATTAATTGCATTTCATCGGATCACTCTTCCTAACATTCTAGAGTATATGCAAATTGCCATCATACAAACTGAGGCAGCATACTTTGTGAAATTTAATGTGTCATTCTCAAAACTTTTGGCCACGACTGTATAGATTATCTCGACTAACCGGTGCCCCCGCACATTAACTCTGTACCGGTACTCCCTGTATACAGCCTCGCTAATGTTATTTTACTGCTGCTCTTTATTTGTTAATATATTTCTTATTTTTAAAACTGCATTGTTGGTTAAGGGCTTGTGAGTAAGCATTTCACTGTAAGGTCTACACCCGTTGTATTCAGTGCATGTGACAAATAAAATGTTTTTTGATATCAATAGAGAAGTATATCTTCTGGGCAATTTAAATATTGACTGGCTCTCATCAAGCTGCCCACTCAAGAAAAAGCTTCAAACTGTAACCAGTGCCTGAAACCTGGTTCAGGTTACCAGTAAACCTATGAGGGTAGTTACAAACAGCACAGGAATTAAATCAACATGTATTAATTACATCTTTACTAATGCGCTTTTAAGCAGTATCCAAATCCATCAGATATAGTGATCAATGCTGAGCCTAATATAGTTTATAAGAAGTCATACAATATGTTTTGTAGTGATAATGTTGGTCTGTGGTGTGTAATAGGGTTCAACCAGATGCTGTACTTGACACATTTATGAAATTGCTTATTCCAGTAACTAAAAAGCATGCACCCATTGAGAAAATAACTGTTAAAATTTAAATCCCAGAGGATTGATGAGGAATTGAAAAATGGTATGGCTGAGAGGGATGAGGCAAAAAGAATGGCAAATAAATCTGGGTGCACAACCGATTGGCAAATGTACTGCAAATTGAGAAATCATGTGACTAAACTGAATAAATATAAGTTTCTATACTACGAAACACAGAAATTATATAAAGAATGATAAAAGCTCATCTGCATGTGTGACGGCTCATCGACAAAGGACACAGTGCCGTTATCTTTCACGGTTTATTCTGCAGACATACACACAACACAATGTGTAAACTTCAGAGCAACTGCAAAATCCGTCATGAAATCTCCTTCAAAGTTTAACAACTCTTGCTTTTTGTAATAGTTGTAGATATCAAATCATTACATCTGTAACAACATGACTACAGAGGAGCGCTCAACTTATGACTCTATCTGCCATAACACAGCACTACAGCACATGGGCTACATGTGTACAGTAACATTGTTCCAGAACAGTTTGGAGCACGTACCTGCAGACATACACAACACAAATACATCCAATCACACAACATATAAAAAGGTCCATTTACAAGAAAACCAACATTTGAAGTATCCCAAAAGGATGAAGTGGAAGGAAAGTTGGCCAAACTCTCAAACCAACTACTGGCTGTAGGATGCCTTTCTACACATCTACACTGTGTAGTACTAGACCTCACCAATAAAGTACACTGCTCATGTAAAATAATGGAAACTGAAATCTTCACTAAACAATTGGGTGAGTCACAACTATAGTTTTGCTTAATCTCTGAAGGCTTGGATCAGTAACTTGCAAATATTTGCTTGAATATTAAGATCAGGGTCACTTAGTGTAGATAAATATGTTGACAGGTTTGACGATTTGCCTAACTGCACTAGGCTTGTCGTTGTGAGTGTAAGTCACTAGTGACAGTAAACTGAGTCACTAGGCGGTTCAGACTGTCCAATGTCAGCAGAAGAGCATGTCTGATCACTAGATCTCTTCTGAATCTGAGTCTTGAGACTAGTGGTTCTGAGGTCACACCTGAAGAAGATTCCTCATCTCTACTAACTGGTAACTGTATTATCCAATCTTGAGTTCTTCCTTCAGAGTCCACAAGCTATTGACCAGGTAAAGAGTTCTCGCTCGTTCAGAAATGGAATTCATTCTCTCTTCTGCATAGGTCTGCTCCGCTTTCCTCTTCGTGATCTGATTCTCCCTGTGTGACAATTTGTACAGATACGTCCCGCTCCATTCCAGATAGTGAATCTTGACTCTCTTCTTGAGGAAAGGAACTCCCTTGTCTTGTTTGATACTGAATCTATCATCACATTGTGAGCACCGGAACTTGGAGTCAGGCCAACGGACATGGATGAAGAGGCCAGAGACTGCACTGTCATCATCTACTGGGAAGAAGTTGATCAACATGATCAGGTTAAGATGAACTACTTTTTCCCTTTCCAGTGGCTGCATTACATATTCTGTATGTGTGAGTGACTGGATTCTTGTCCGACCACAGTGTAAATTGTTGATTCCCAGCGATCTGCCACTTTCTTCTGTCTTTGTTTGCCAATAGTACTCCATAGCCGACTTCTTTGGCAGGCCCCTTGACCTTTCTGTTGTAGATTTCAGTTTGTCTGTTTTGTGCTTTTGCAGCATGTTCCTGCGCTATCACCATAGCATCCTTCAGATCATTGGAGAGCGACACCACATACTTGTCGTAACTGGTAACAGCTGGATCGTTCAGTGTTTCTGAAAAGCACATCTACTGGCAGACAAGGCATCCTTCCATACATCAGGTAGAAGGGGGTGCACCCTGTTGTCTCATGGGTGGTGCAATTGTACATGAAAGTCAATGTCTGCAGGTGTCTCAGACTGTCTTGCTAAGTGTTCGGTGCTAGAGCTCGGATCATGTTGCCAAGTGTCCGATTGAAATGTTCCACGCTGCCATTCCCCATCGGGTGATACGGTGTCGTGTGCGATTTCCTCACACCAGAAACTCTGAGTAACTCACTGATCAACTGACTCTCGAAACTTGCCCATTGGTCACTATGAATTCTCTCAAGAAATCCATACACACAGAAGTATCGGTCCCACAGGATTCTTGCCACCTGCTTAGCGGATTGGGCTCTGTAGGGAAACGATTGAGCTATTCTTGTAAATTGATCTGTTATCACTAGTACATCAATGGACTTCTTGCTTGAATCTTCAGCAGAACAGAAATAGATACAACCCAGTCGTAGCGGCCTAGTCAAGGTGATACTTTGCAGTGGAGCCCTGCCATCAGGCTCAATGGTCTTGCTGACAATGCAACGGTGGAAACCAAGGACATAATCCCTAACATCTCTGTCAAGGTGCAGCCAGAAGAAATTGTCTAGCTAAGTCTTCTGAACTGACCCTGATGACACCGTGATCATGAACACCTTTCAGTACTTCTGCTTTGAGAGACTAGGGAACTATGTACTGGAACCGCTTTGTCTTCGATAGCTGATCTTGTGGGACTCTGTACAGTATGGCATTACCTGACAACAAGCGTCTCCCAGCTCTTCAAGTATCTGATGACTAACAATATCTCTTGCTCTTTCTCTTCTAGAAGGCCTGCTTTGTCTCCACATTGAATAGCACATGAGAAAGGGTCCTGTCGTTGAGTTGCTCATCAAGAAGCTCCTTCTCAGAGTAGGCAGGTAAGGTGTCTTGACCAGGAGGTATCAGTTGAGGTAAATGATGAACCATTTCAACAGCACATGTTCAAGCTCCTGTTTCCCAGTTGTCATGTGACTGGAGTATGGCTTGACACCTCATCCTCTGCCAAGGACTGAGAACATGTAGACAGAAGTGGAAATTCTGTGAGCTTACGCAGTTGAGGTTGCCTTTGAGATCACTGCACCACCTGAAAGCATCATGGACTGAAGTGTTTGACACTGCTTGAACAATGCTAAGGAGGTTTTCATAGAGCTCATGAAGCAGCCTGTGGCCAACACTTTTGACAAAGGGCACTCGACTCAGAGCATCAGCAACCATATTGAGGACCTGGCACGTACTTGATATCAAAATCTTTACTGGCTAATCTTTACTGGCAGTCCAGCCTCAGCTTGGTCATTAATGTGAGTAAGTGGATTGTGGATAGTCCAAACAGTAAAGACGTGAGCTTTCAACCAGTGACTGAATTTGTTGCAGATCGACCACTTTGCCAGGAACTCTAACCGATGAGCTGGGTAGTTATTCTGAGACTGAGACAAGGACTTGCTAGCAAATGTAATGGGTCTGGCACAAGTTTCTCCATCTTGCAACAGGACAGCACCTATGCCATCCAGGGATGCAACTGTCGACAACATGAACGAACGGGAGAAGTCGGTGTGCCAACACCACCGTGTTTACTAGAGATGTCTTAAACATTTTCGAAGGCCTGCTCATGTTTGGGTGTCCAGTCTGTGACTTCCGACGCTGTGAGGAGGGCTTTACTTTGACGACCCTTGGGCTCTCTTTGATCCAGTCAACAATGAGAAGAGAAGTCTGGCTATTGCGGCGAAACCTGGCAAAGTGTTGGTTGTAGTTGTTTACCATGCCAAGGAACCACATCCATTTCTGTGAAGGAGTCACACCATCAAACTCCATCAGATCAGCACTGCTCATCTTAGAGACTCTGTTGACTTTACTAGGGTCACCATTTTCATAAATTATGTGACCAAGGAACTTGACAGACTTCCTGAGGAAGAAGCACTTCTTTGGGGCCAACTTCATGTTGACTACGAAGCCTGCTAAAGACCATCTCTAAGTGTTCCAAGGCCGACTTCTCATCTGGGCCAAAGACCAAACAGATCATCCAAGTAACACAGCAAACTCATGAAGTTCTGATCTCTGAAGATACTTGTCATCATGCGCATGAAGCTTCCAGGGATGTTAGAGACCCTGAGGTAGACTGTTGTATTCAGAAGAGCCCCATAGCTGTTGTGAAGGCGGAATACTTCCTGTCATCTTCGTGCAGTGGCATGTTACAGAACCCAGAGGTGAAATCCATTGTGCTAAATAGAGTTTTGCCGCCAAGCGCAGCCAAGCAGTCTGCCTGGGGCGGGAGAGGATGTGCCTCCTTCAGGGTCTTCTTGTTCAACCAGCAGAAGTCTGTACAGATACAAAAAGGTCTCCATTTTCTTCCCAGACTTGCACCAGGGGAGATGCATACCGTTACACCCCCCCTCGCTCTCCCTGCCTCCTCCTCTGTGTTTGTGCTTTTATTTGCTGATTGGGTTGTTAAGGTGACAAGTTGCACCTGGGTTTGGGATAACTAGGAGATAAAAGTTCCTGGTGCCCAGTCCTGGCTCTCCCTCTCTCCACAAGCACCATTTTGTTTTGCGATCTGGTTGATTATGTTTTTTGATTAGGTGCACCCTTCAACACATTTTACCTTCATCCATTACACCCCTCACAGGTTAGTTTTCCTTTGTAGTTTTATACTTGGTTAGTTATTTAATAAATATTTTGTTACTCCTTAACTGCCAACACGTGGACTCCCTTGCTTGTCACCATCTAAGAGCCAGGTTGTGACAATACTCACGTGTCGATTTCCAGATGAGATCTTTTTCCTCTCTTGCTCAAGACCTGGCGCAACTTCTAGTATTGACGTGAAGGCACTCTTCGGAACGGAATCCGGAACGGGGTTTTATCAGTCATGCGGATTCTGTGAACAAATCCTTTAGCTTCTCCACAATCAAGATGGTGACGTGAAAAGAGATCTTCATAGCGCACTACTCGGTCAGCCATCTGACTTGCACTTCAGACATCACAGGAGCAAGATCCAAATCACTCAACTCAAGCAGTCTCAGTTTCTTTTCCGTGGAACGTGTGTCTCATGTGGCCCGTCACATTGGCCTCAGACATGGCTTGAGGACAGCTGACCAGGTGGACTGCACTTTGTTCTGGTTCGCTACACATGGGAAGAAATCCGCAAGCTTCACATTGCGCTTCAGTCACACAGGACGGCCAGACATGTTGACCAGCTTCAGTGGGACCCATCAGTCTCCCCACAGAGGCGTAACAAGCCTTGACACCATGATCCCCTGTGGTGCTGAGCGAGAAGTAGTAGGTTCTGTCATCACCAGACTGCCAGGAGACAAGGGTGGTTTTCGGTGGCTTACGTGATACTCACGACCAGGATCAAGACAAATGGCTGAGTTACATCTCACTGTTCTTATCTTGTCAGGGATGTCGTCACCTCTCCAGTGGTTCATTCCAGCTAATATGGTGAATAACAGCTAATAACATTCCAGATAATATGGCAAAAAACAGAACTCAGATTCTGTGTCATCTGATTCTGTGTCATCTGTGATGCAAGGGGCCGAGACTGCTTTCCAATAATTGTCACATTATTTTGATTCACAGAGGATGTGCTTCATCATGTTGACCTTCTACTACCAAATTTGGAACAACCATCTTGCATCCATACATTTCCATGTTTAAAAAAGCCTGAGGCATGCATGTCTCGTATGACCAGGAGTAAAACAGAGGAAGCACAGACACTCTCCCATGCAATGAGACTGTTGAGTGACTAGTATCATTACAGACCCTGTAGGCCTGTATGATGTTGAGACCTTGGGTTGTGTGCAAGGGAGATGTGTTCCCGGGAAGCACGGCTTGGTCACTGCACTTTCTCTAGCATTAGTACTAACATACCCATCATACGACCCATAATCTTCTCATCTGGCTGCTGCTGTGCGTGTTGAACCAGGGCAGGAACGGCAGAAGTGTGCAGAACTTGATACTGTTGACTTTGAGTTGGAACAGTGTGACACAGATGACATTGAGCTGGAACAGGAGCAAAGGAGGAGTGTGAGGCATGACATTTTATCATTAGCTCTGTTGTGTGACATTGGGACCGTCATGCAGAGCAGTGGCATGACTCTTCAGCTGTGAAACGCTCCTTTGTTTCATTAAGGCTCTCTGCTCCCTCTGGTACTCATTGATCCTCACCTGAACATCTCTGGAATTCCACTCAAGTGCTTTGCAGTTGAACCTGCAGGAGAGCTCAGGATCAGGGCAATGTTCCACCAACATGCAGGCTACTTGTTGACTTATGTTTTCCATCCTCCCACCCTGTTTGTGTAAACCCTCATCAGCTAAATCTGCTGCTTTGTTGAGCCTGATCCAGTTGTCTACCGGGTCCTCCCTCAGTTTGGGCTTGGTAGAGTAGAAATCTTCAAGCGGTAGACATGACGTGTCACTAAAATAGGAGGATATGATAGATTAGATCTGGGTTCTGTTTAACATCCAACAACTTGTCACAAGCCTTTTCTTTGCCTTTTCAAATAATCTGTCATATCAACCCACTCTTGAACTGTGTACTTGTCAGATTTGTCACCGCTGAACACTCTGGGTTCTCTCTTGGACTTGACGTGGATGGTCACATGTGGAACGTCATGTCTTACTGAATCAGTTGCTGACATTTATCGTCATGGTGTACTGTGGAGCTCACCACTCGCATCTATGGCTCCTGCTGACAATCTGGCTAGCCCCCTATCTCCACTACTAACTGGCTTACACAGTAAGGTGTAGTATGGCATCTGTATCGATACTGGGCGTGGACATGTATGAACCTCCCCGCAAAAACTGACCCATAGGAGAACAACCTGGTCTCTGACCTTGCCCCGCTCTCCTATCACTCAGCTAATGACTGATGTCCCCACTTTCACAGTTTTCCTGACCACAAAACCCAATGGACATCGCATTGCTACCTGTATGCTCGCCAAACCAAAACACCCCTCCCCTTTGCAATAGTAATATAAAATCGTCAACTATTTCACTATCAGTTGTAAATGTGAGCCATGACACCACCTTTAGATTAAACAAATGTAGAATTTAAAAAAGGATGAACAGAAAAAAAAGAAACTCAACACTGAAAGTACAAAAACAGCAGTCCTAAAGGCCCCAAAACCAAACATCTGACCAGAAGAGCACACTTGATCTTCACTTCCCCCAGTGATCTGCTTCAAGCTGATCTTGAGATTCCAACGGGTCACGACACCAGTGTAACGGCTCATCGACAAAGGACACAGTTCTGTCTCTTTCACAGTTAATTCTGCAGACATACACACAACACAAAGTGTAAACTTCAGAGCAACTGCATATGCCTCATGAAATCCAAGTGACATGAAATAAAAATAAAATGTGCACTTCGAGGTGACACCTCATTAGCAAGGAAAGTACAGGACGGACACTAGCTAGCCTTTAGCGTACAGCAACGTGCTAACTTTTGTTACGCACGCCTCTATGAAGAGGGAACGCAACACCCTGCTACAACTAACTCTCCGTGAAGTGAAAAAGGTATGGACTGTAGGTGCAAGAAAGAATGACAACAGGCAGAATGTGGTACCGTTTACCAGGACTTTATTCCTTCACACGGTAATATGGGGAAAAGGGGCTGGACGGAACCAAAGCAAAGAAAGTAAATCTCAAAGCCCCCCCCCTCTCCTATCTTACCTGCCTACCCACTACTTACCTAATTTAGCACCACCTGGTGCCCTAACCAAAATACAAGGGGGTGGTCCGCCCAGGTCTTACCTAGTGTGCCTAGACAGCGAATATGCTACAGGTATATGTATGCCCGCGGGCCTTTTGCCTAAGCACTCCCTAGGTGCCTTCCCCTTCCCCCCTGGGAACAAATGAAACAGAATATTAAACAATTTCAAACAAACAAACTAAGAAACAAAGGACATCAAATAAGCTCTATCTGAGCAACAAACTCACAAAACATACCAACTCTCAGCCCAGCAAAATCTCTAGCAAAATCTCTGCAATGACCTCCCAGCAATGACCTCCCAGCAATGACCTCCCAGCAATGACCTCCCAGCAATGACCTCCCAGCAATGACCTCCCAGCAATGACCTCCCAGCAATGACCTCCCAGCAATGACCTCCCAGCAATGACCTCCCAGCAAATCTCTCTCTCTCCTGAACAGAACACTGGCTTTTATATAGCTTCAGATTGAATGGGTAATTGGAGACAGCTGTCTTGACGAGGGGGCGGGGTCAGCTCTCCAATTAGCCATGGAGTCGACCAATCAGCTGCTTGAGGGATTTCAGGAAGCCATTTCCTAAAATAAACACATGCAAATACACAAACTACAACACATAAACTGGGGAACGTAACACTTTGTAAATGTCAATAAAATTGTAAATACAGGACAACACTAACATGTCAACATCGATAGTGATAAAACAATATAATTTTCAACCTAACATACATAAGATGGAAACTGTGTGATCACGCGCACATATATGCAGTTGCACAAATAATAACACAGCAGGTGGCTCCAAATCTATATACAACCTGGCTGCTTAATTATGACAAAACTCATACAACTAAGAAAGTCTATTTCAACCCTGTTACATATGCTCGTCGTCACCAGGGTCTTGAGCTCGGAGCTCGGCGTCGTAAACGACTTCGATGCTCAACGTCGATGGCCACTGACATGCTGGAGAAGTGTGCTCTTCACGGATGAATCCCGGCTTCAACTGTACCTGTTTGTTGGCAGACTGCATGTATGGCGTCGTGTGAGCGAGCACCCCATGGTGGTGGGGTTATGGTATGAGCAGGCATAAGCTACGGACAACAATTGCATTTTATCCCAGGCATTTTTGATGCACATAGATAGCGTGATGAGATCCTGAGGCCCATTGTAGTGCCATTCATCAGCTGCCATCGCCTCATGTTTCAGCATGATAATGCACAGTCCCAAGTCGCAAGGATCTGTACACAATTCCTGGAAGATTAAAATGTCCCAGTTCTTCCATGGCATACATACTCACCAGACGTCACCCATTGAGCATGTTTGGGATGCTCGGGTTCTACATGTCCAGTCGTGGCCAAAAGTCGAGAATGACACAAATATTAATTTTCAAAGTCTGCTGCCTCTGTATGATGGCAATTTGCATATACTCCAGAATGTTATGAAGAGTGATCAGATGAATTGCAAAGTCCCTCTTTGCCATGCAAATGAACTGAATCCCAAAAAACATTTCCACTGCATTTCAGCCTTACTACAAAAGGACGAGCTGACATCATGTCTGTGATTCTCTCGTTAACACAGGTGTGAGTGTTGACGACGACAAGGCTGGAGATCAGTCTGTCATGCTGGTTGAGTTCGAATAACAGACTGGAAGCTTCAAAAGGAGGGTGGTGCTTGGAATCATTGTTCTTCCTATATCAGCCATGGTTACCTGCAAGGAAATATGTGCCGTCATCATTCATTGCTTTGCACAAAAAAGGGCTTCACAAGCAAGGATATTGCTGGCAGTAAGACTGCACCTAAATCAACCATTTATCAGATCATCAAGAACTTCAAGGAGAGCAGTTCAATTGTTGTGAAGAAGGCTTAATGGCGCCCAAGAAAGTCCAGCAAGCGCCCGGACCGTCTCCTAAAGTTGATTCAGCTGCGGGATCGGGGCAACACCAGTACAGAGCTTTCTCAGGAATGGCAGCAGGCAGGTGTGAGTGCATTTGCACGCACAGTGAGGCAAAGACTTTAGGAGGGTGGCCAGTTGTCAAGAAGGGCAGCAAAAAAGCCACTTCTCTCCAGGAAAAACATCAGGGTCAGACTGATATTCTGAAAAAGGTACTGGGATTGGACTGCTGAGGACTAGGGTAAATTCATGTTCTCTGATGAATCCCCTTTCCGATTGTTTGGGGCATCCGGAAAAGAAGCTTGTCCGGAGAAGACAGTCCTGCCAAGCCAACAGTAAAGCATCCTGAGACCATTCATGTGTGGGGTTGCTTCTCATCCAAGGTAGTGGGCTTACTCATAATTTTGCCGAAGACCACAGCCATGAATAAGGAATGGTACCAACACATCCTCCGAGAGCAACTTCTCCCAACCCTCCAGGAACCGTTCGGTGACGAACTATGCATTTTCCATTTGAGAATTTGTGGTCAATCCTCAAGAGGCGGGTGGACAAACAAAAACCCACAAATTGACTAACTCATTGATTATGCAAGAATGGACTGCCATCATTCAGGATGTGGCACATGCCAGGGCAGATTGCAGAGGTCTTGAAAAAGAAAAACACTGCAAATATTGACTCTTTGCATCAACGTCATGTAATTGTCAATAAAAGCCTTTGACACTTATGAAATGCTTGTAATTATACTTCAGTATTCCATAGTAACATCTGACAAAATATCTAAAGACACTGTCGCAGCAAACATTGTGGAAATTAATGTGTTATTCTCAAAACATTTGGCCACGACTGTGTTCCAGTTCCCACCAATATAGAGAAACTTTGCACAGCCATTAAAGTGGGACAACATGACACAAATCAACAGCCTGATCAACTCTATACAAAGAAGATGCATCACCCTGCATATGGTGGTCACACTAGATACTGACTTACTTTCAGAAACAACGCCCCTACTTTTAATTAAGGAGGCATCTGACAAACAGATGCATATCTGCATTCCCATTCATGTGAAATCCAAAAATTAGGGCCTAATGAATAGATTTCAATTGACTGATGAACTAACTCAGTAAAATATTAGACATATTGCCATATATATATATATATATATGTATGCAGTGTATAATCAGGATGTTTGAATTATGAAGAAAGGAAAAGCTGCACACACAGAGCTCAGATGCAATAAATGTTTCCCAATGTTGTTTAAACCAAGTTGTCTTCATCAGGGTATAATGACAAAAACTGCAGGTCACCACTTTATATAGGGTTTCAAAGGACACACAGGTTTCTGTTATCATGGCCGGCTGTCGCATGATTTCATTGTAAATGGACCAAATACCAATAGTACATATAAAAAGCATGAATGGATAACATACGATCATGGATACAATTAGGCTACAAACACAATATTATTTATAATTGATAGCAAAAACACAATAACCCCAGGAATTATTTAATATCAAAGTTCTGACTGAAGGGAGCGAGGGTCTTTAAATTAAAAGATCCAGGCGGCTTCACCTCTCCTAGGTTGGTTGACGTGTTTGATGCCAATATAGCGAAGGGACAAAACAGATAAGACATCATTTTGCCCACATTTTACCAAGGACAAGTTATAAGATAAATAACTGCCTTAGTGGAGTGTGTGATAACACCTTTGAATGGGATCTGTTTCCCCTGTTTGGGGGTGTTTGAAGAATCTACATTTGTAAGTGCCATTGCATTGAACACTTGTAGTTTCCATCCAGTAGAGGGGCAAGGAGAAGTTGTGCAGGTGTATTTTGGGGTGGTAAATCTAAGTTTACCAATTGATCTATGAGATTTCTGCCCTACAAGAATACGACCAAGGGAGGGTCTGAAAACACATTAAATAGAGACTATCATGAGATTTTATAATGTGCCAACATTTGAACGATTCCCTATATTTGTTCAGAGCACTTTGAATAGTGCGTAGTGAGAAAGCAAAGATGGTTATTTTTTTCAAAACTGTCTTTGATCTCTTTCAATGTCTCGATTTGTTTGGGATTTTCTCAATGGCAGTATTGATCTGACAATTTTTGTACCCCCTTTCATAGAATTTTCTTTGCATCTCAGCCATGTTTCTGCAGCTTTGTGATTCTTTTCATTCGACAGAATTGGCTGTGGGGCAAACCGTTTTTCAAGGGAAGAGGGTGACAGCTATCAGCCCTCAAACTGTTACGATCAGTGGGTTTCTTGTAAAGATCGGTGTATAGAACATTATCCTCACAAATAATCAAAAGATCAAGGTAACTGATTTGACGTGTGTCAGATTGCATAGTGAATCTCAGGTGCTCATAACAAGAGTTAAGAAAAGTATGGAACGCCTAGAGCTGTTCTGCATGCCCCTCCATAGAACAAAAATATCAATGTACTGTTTCCGAATAATAATGTTGGGCAAACAAAAAAATAAAACAAAGAGGATTGACAAGACTGTTTCTTCATGAAACCCATATACAAATGAGCATAGTTAGGATCCATAGGGGATCCCATTGCAGTACCCTTCATCTGGATAAAGAAATCATTTTGAAACATAAGTTGTGAGTACTATTTCAGCCAATGTTATAATGCATGCACTAGAGGGTAGTTCATCTGGGTCACATTGTAAGGCTGCTTTGATGTACAAAACCAGGCTATTTTTGATTTGTGGGAAGAACATTGTGGGTGGCAGTTGAATGCACCTTTCAGACAAAAACACGAGCAACCAATCATGCTTGTGACAAACAGAAAAACCTGTAATTGGCCAAGTCGGAGGGTTCTATAAAGCGGTACAAATATTCAGCTAATGCTCATGGCCAGTGGCGATTGAAGAATGTAAATCTTGGTGTGGGGAAAAAATATATATAAAAAACTAATTTGGGGGGGGGGGGGGGGGGGGCATGCCAGCCACTACACTAAATAATACATTAATTGCACTATAAAACCGTGACAAACAGTGCCCACAAACTGTTAGGGCCTACATAAAACAGCAGTCGCAGCATCTTACCACTGCTTCACCTGGCTATCAGCGGAGCCTTGTTCAGCACCGAAAGTTAATTCAGCCTCATTTACTGCCTTTAAAACAAAACATAGCTGACTTGCTTAAACAAATGTGTTTTTTTTACTGACAGTTTAGATGTACAAACTATGGCATAAGAGGACAACAAGCATATAAGAGGCAATCCGAACTTTTGATTAAAACATTAATGAGCGAGCTTGGACAGATGTAGTCAATATAACAATTTGTTCAGCATTTTTTAAATGTATAGCGACAGAATTCAGATCATGGGCCGTTCTTACAGTGTTCTCCCTGTACACCAAGTCAGAACCGTAGGATAAATAAAGGGGGCATGAGCAGCAAATGAAAGCTCTTACAATATTCGATCATTACATTTCTCTAAAAACAGGTTATAGGCTACATGTGCACCAAAGTCAGAACAGTAGGCAAAATTATGAGGGGAAAAATAAACCAAATTACTAGGGTGAGGCACATGGGCTACTAACAGCTTACTACACAACATAAACTTAGTATTACTTTCTTAGCTACAGTATGTATATCTCCCTGGCATATTACATAATTTATGCAGCAGCATATAAGACATTTTTGGACTGTCATCAGTCTGGAATTCTCTGGATTTATGGGGCTTTCAAGACAACTGGGAACTCAGAAAAAAGGTTGAATTATGACATCAGTGATCTTCAGGTCATAGTTCTAGAAAAGAGGCCCGAGTTCCAGATTTAGAATTCCGAGTTGGATGAGCTTGGAAAAGAGACCCTTAAACCCAGAATTGGGACCACACACCTACTCCACTGAATAACAGGCTAGTGATTGCTTTGCAATGTTGCAGTTAGCCACGGATTCCTTCCAAACCACTCATTGTTGAATTAGTGATTTCCAGCTTGTTGTATAATGTTTATGTCCAATGGCCGATGAGCACCGATGTCATCTATAATTTCTCTTCATATGATAAGGATTAAAAAGGATTTGCCAGTTGATTGTCGACTTGCAAGCTAAGATTTTGAAAGTATGTTGACATGATCAGTCCAATCAAAGCTACTGTAGCTATAATGTGATTTGATGTCATTTTATCGGTGGCCAATGACCTTGAGCCTTCTTGGATGGACACTTCTAATGTAACTATGGCAGCACACAAGGGGTTTAAATTGTTGAGCTCTACCCTTAGATTTGGCAGTTACATAGTGTCACCATGAGTGACAGAACACTAAGCCAATCAAGGCGCAACTAGAGAACATTACCAATACACTGTATTTTCCGCTGGCTGCACCAATACAGAAAGCACT
Source organism: Oncorhynchus masou masou (assembly GCF_036934945.1). Taxonomy (NCBI): domain Eukaryota; kingdom Metazoa; phylum Chordata; class Actinopteri; order Salmoniformes; family Salmonidae; genus Oncorhynchus; species Oncorhynchus masou. The sequence continues at coordinate 70,777,288 of NC_088224.1, read as the reverse complement.
GAGCTAGGCTGAAAATCTGCATTTTGGAGCTGCCTTACTCAAGAAAGCAAGACACACAAAAAAAAGGAGACCATGTTTATATGGGGCTTTATTAACTCAAAGATTTTTTGCAAACTGATATGTGACACGAATTAATGCCAAAATAACATGCAACCAAAACAGTCGCCACTGCTCATTTGGCCTGGAAAGTGTTCAACCACATGAAATAAATGGGATGTTGGGTCCAGAGTTCAATGTGCATATGGAACTCTTGAAATTCTTTGGTGTGACTTGATTTGCCCCAAAATATGATTCTAGGTCAATCCTGTTTCCAAATTAACTAACAAAATAATTAAACACACTAAAGGATGAACAGCTAAGGGAAGGGCATATTTATAAACCCACATAAATGAATAAATTACATAAAACACAGAACAGAGAAAATTCTTAAATCTGTGCTGTCAGAAAATGCTCCCATTTGTGTTGATCCAATAAGTGGTTATGTAAGGTTTATGTCATTGTAATATGACACATTGGAGAAATAATGTAGATAAACCCATTTCACAATCAGACTAGTCCTTCACTCCACATAGCCCCTGATAGAAGAAGCTTTCAGCACTATTAGGCTCCAGAGTGGTGCAGCGGTTTAATGCACTGCATCTCAGTGCTAGAGGTGTCACTACAGACCCTGGTTTGATCCCGGGCTGTATCACAACTGACCGTGACCGGGAATCCCATAGAGTGGCACACAATTGGCCCAGCATTGTCCGTGCTAGGGGAGGGTTTGGCCGGGGTAGGCCGTCATAGTTAATTAAGAACAAAATCTTATTTTACAGACTTCCATAGTTAAATAAAAATGTATATATAAAAAAAGCTAAATTCCAACGCAGGAGCCCAGGTTGTCCATAAGACAATTGTGGGCAACCTTGAAGTGTCTTCCAGAGGGAGGAGCCCATTTAATGAGAGGCTGTTGGCCTCAAACAAGGTGATCACGCTCTACTAGCCTCTTAAGGATATCTCCATGCTGTAGCGAAGGTTATGTACAGAGTATCTGTCTGGTGGACTGTATGGCTACTAAAGGTTCCTGTATCTCTGGTAGGAAGGAAGAGGAAACTTAAAGCAAACAGCTAGCTCTGGTTATGGTCATACCTCAGTAGATAGATGTTGTGTAGTTTTCCAGAATGAAGCTGATATGCTCTCCTCTTGTTAGGTTAATTAATAAACCACTAACATTTACATCTACTACTCACATACTGTGCAACGGAATCCAGAGAGCTAATCACATTATAGATAATGAGAAACTCATTATGCAAGGATGATGGGTCTAAATAACATCCATAGTCATACACTGTAGATTTACTAAGATATTAAAAGCTATTCATGGAGAACATGAAACATCCACAGGAGAGCAAGCAACATAGCCCTGTCGGAGTGACTGCAAAAGTAGCCAAGCACTGATAGCTTGTCTATTGAAGTGGCTCTAATTGCAACTTCAGACACCCACCCACATGTTGGTTCATGGCTTCTCAAACATGTCTGCCTTATTAAGACAGCAGAGTTAGCAGGAGGAGAGCTTAGGGAAAGATCAAGCCCCATCTTTACAGCCCTGTTAATCCAGGCTATATTTGGCTTATGGCTGCCAGTTATGACATTACGTAATTGGGTTTCTTTCATTAATTAATATTTACAAATATTAAGCACGCGTCAGTCTCTTTCTTCCCCAAGGGCATAGGTGTACCCCCATCATGCTAATATGGTGTGAAAACAACAAAACCAGAGGGAGAACTAGGTCCTGTTTCACTTCAAATCCTGTTGTTGTTCAGGGTAAAAGTAACCCTTTAGGTCTGCACTGGGAACACAACTCTTAAAACAGAGATGCTGCACACCCAATCCTGTTCCCTATCTTTTTCACAGTATACAAAAATCAGGGGAGACAAGAGTGTACCTGTTGGGTATGGGTAGTAGCACTAAGGAACTACTATACCTGGCACACAAGGATACATTGAGACACCGTCACACAAATTTGTAGGGGCTGCTTACCTTTGAGGCTGGTTGCTATGCACTGAGATTTATTCATGAAGCTTTCACTTCTTACACCATTTACATAATGGAGTGGATCCAAAAGCCCTTGAGAAGAATTTGAGAGTCATAAGGAGAAAAGTTTGGCTACTCTTGGCATGCTGTCAAATGGTCTTTGGATGGCGGACTCATAATAATGCTCTCAGTCTTCCATTGACTCTTTGTGTGCATGTTATGTGTGCTACCGTCTCATCTAATATATATCTGAGACAGTGCCTTTGCCTGGCAGCTGCCCTTACAGCCCATGTCTCATCTCAGTGATATCATCCACATGTCCCAGAAGCAGGACATTATTCAGTGATATGACTCAAGTCAGGCTGTGTACTGTACAGTAGTAGGCTGTGGACAGACACTGTTGTGGTTTTATCATCCAGACCATAGAACATTTTCATTAAGTGCAGCTCTGAGAGGGTTTGGGCGAACCTGCAGCTATGATGTTCCACTAGCTAAGTAACCAGGGGGAGGAGGAACTGGACAAATATCACTGTAAGCTATTTCATTAACTGTTGCCTTCAGAGGGGTGTTTAGCATTGGATTAGTAAAACACCAAGCACACCAAGTGCTCTGAATTAATTCAACTTAAATTAATTGAAATAGCAGTGATTTGTCATTACAGAGAGTAAGAGGTTTAATTCCAACCTGTATCAGATTGATCAGTCAGTGTGAAACACTCTGGTGAGGCAAGTTAAGTGCCGAGACTGCAACCAATATGTTAAGCAGAGGCCGCTAGCTCTGGCAACTGTCTCGCTCAACTCCTGAGGCACACACCCTCTTTCTGCCTTCGGTCAAATGCAATTTGTGGAGGATCCCTATTTTTTTTTACACTCAAACAGAGGCCTAGGAGGACACATTCAACACGCTGTCAAGTTCAAAAACAACTTGGGAAAGTATTGGCATTGATAGTCTCCAAAGAGACCATGCATTAACAGCCTGACTGAAAGTGGAGACCAAAGTCAACTAAGACCCCAGCTGCTAAAATGATGCAACACTGTCCTCAATGCACCCCTGTAATACACTAGCGTCTATCTATCATGTGTATGTAAAGTTGTTGTTTTTTAAATTATTTTTGTTTAACATGACTGTGGTCTCAATTGTACCAGAGTAGTTCATGTTTTTGACATCAATCATCCTGTGTCATGGACATTAATTTCAAATATTGTAGTACTTATCCTCTGTAATCATTTCATCATAAGATTGCCAGTCTCTCAAAGGATCATAAGAAATCTTGAGGTACTAAAGTAGCCTATGACATGGATCCTCAGTGACTGAGGCAGCTGCATTGATGTTCCATGAGTCTGTTGTCCCTGCCAACAGAACACTTAAGACATCTGGTGGAAACATGCATAATAAAGAAACCTCAGGATATGTGAAGCATATCACTCAATACACATCACACCATATGGCACCAGTGTGCTCAGACAGAGACTCAAAAAGAGTTTGATGGGAGGGGTGTCTGGGGGATAAAATGTCAATTACACACAGGCACCAAACGCACGCCTATGACATCACATTTTTTAAATATATATAGAAAAAATTAGTTATTTTTCATGGGTCGTAAAACTTCTGGATTTTTAAACGAAAAAATGTATATAGCGTAAAGCAAAAAAAGTGGAAACATATTTTAAGCAAAAACTTGAATACTTGTATTGCAAGCCAAAACAAACGATATAAATGATTTTAAAGAAGGGCAATCTGCTCTGCTTTTTTCGCAATTTTTCCTCATCCATGCTTGCATTTCTTAGGTTTGAATCACATTTCTATGGTTACAATCTTTTTTTCCCTATGCTTTTATTTTTAAACCCTGTTCATTTGTGGGTGGGATTTTGAAGAAGCACGAACTAAATTGGTTACTGTTGGTCAATACATTTGGAGTGACAGTTCAACAACCACATCCACAGTCCGTGAACTCAAAATAACAACTGTAGGTTTGTTCGAATTAACGGACTTGCACAGTTAAATAAAGGTTAAGAACAAATTCGTATTTACAATGACAGCCTACCGGGGAACAGTTCAGGGGCAGAACGACAGATTTTTACCTTGTCAGCTAGTACCCACCCATGCTGGCAGCCACAGCCTGGCGCTAGTTCCCCTTTCATCTGTGTCTAAAACTTGTAAAAGAAAGGGATAATTAACGTGTAATATTGGTCACCGTGACATACCAATATTAGCTAACGTTACTGCTCAAGGGAAGCACGACAAGCCAGTGTGAATGACCAGTGCACCGGTTTTGTAGAGGTGCTTCCCGATGGTTGTTGCTTCCCACTGGGCAGCAGTATGGTCACATGTCGCCGGCAGTAACTATGACCAATTTGATTAGGTTGGCAGCCTACATAAGAAATAAATTGTAACATCGGTAGTGACGATCGAGGATACAGTATACTGTTCAATGGGGAGAGTATTGGTGCAACTGGAACAGCAACAAAAAACCAGGACAAATATTGACGCCAGTGATCTTCAGGTCGGGGGTCTAGAAAGTTGCCAGAGTTTCCGATTTGGATTACTGTTCAAAAATATTTTTCCCAGCCAGAGCTCGTTTTTTTCTCGTTCTGAGTTCCCAGTTATTTTGAGTGCGACATATGCACTGCAAGCCGGCAGTTTTGCACTGTGACACAATGCAATTTGCTTACGGAGCACTACTGTCCCGCAGTACGGCAAGTGATGTAGAGGATGGAAAGCATTGATGCGTTCTGTGGGTGTGGTCGTTGAACTCATTCTAAATGAATTGACCAATAGTAACCAATTTAGTTCTCCTAAACCCCACCAGACGTAAACATTGGTTCAAAAATAAAAGCGTAGGGGACAAAATATTGTGACCGTGGAAATGTGATTCGAAGAGTAGACTTGCGAAATATAAGCATGGGTGAGGAACGTTTAACAAAGCGGAGCAGATTGGATGGAAACCTGCAATCTTTTTATGTGAGTAAAGTACATATCGGATAAAAAATTATGACAGGCCTAATGCAAATTTTCCAGAGAAGGTGAGGCTCTTTGAATCGGTCAAATTAATAATGGGAGAAATGTTAGTGGAAACGCTTTTATGCGCAAATATCGATATAATAACCATCGCATCGAAGTGAACTTGGAGTCACGCTATGACATGTGTGGTAATCCCACTACAGTTTGTCGGGAAAGCATGCAGTTTATTAAACTACAGATTAAATAAAGTTATGATGAACTTCACAGGGTGGTGTAAATTATGAGCTTGATGCTCCTTTCCAATAAATATCGAGGGTCTTATATTGACAATCGATGCTTGGCACACAAAAAAAAAACGAATCATGTAAGACATACAGTGCAGTTGGCTAAAAAGGTTCTGCCTGGTCAATCCGAAATCTGCAGTCACCGTACAGCATTTACTGTGATAAAGCCTTCGCAGATGTCAAAGCATCCACACTTATTAAGTTTTGTGGAGCAGAGCTGTTGTCAAGTGTAAAAGTATAGCATCCGTCCCTCTCCTCGCCCTTACCTGGGCTCGAACCAGGGACCCTCTGCACACATCGACAACAGCCACCCTCGCGCAGCCATCTAACTAGCTGGCCATTTCGCATCGGTTACACTCATCCCCCTTTGACCTCATTTTACGCAGCAACCAGTGATCCGGGTCAACAGCAAAAACAATACATTCCATAATTTGGTGTTACGTTGGTGTTAGAAAACGCTGTTTCATGCACCGCTCCAGAATCTTCCATAAGTGTTCGAATGGGTTGATCTGGTGACACACACACTTTAAACCCCCCTATGCTCCTTTGAGAACCAAAGGCACAGATCTCTTGTTCTAGCCATGGTAGCCAAAATAACGGGCAACTGGTTTATTTTATTTTTAACATAACCCTAAACATGTTGGGATGTTAGTTGCTTAATTAACTCAGGAACCACACCTGTGTGGAAGCACACCTTGTATCTCTAATTTACTCAGTGTTTATTTGATTTTGGCAGTTACCTGTACTTGATGCATCGGTTACGCATACAAGTTGAGAATATGAAAAGTTCATATTGTGGTTTCTCACTTACCTGATGCGGTACAGATGATTGATACCGTCAATAGCAGGACATGGGTGCTATGTGTCTCCATATTCTTGTAGTTTGTCAATTTTGCGTGGTGACAGGTTGGTCTATGTCCAAACTGATTTTCAACCCTCTGTCACATTCAATATCCAAATGTATCAAAGAGGTAAACAATTAGTGCTTACTACGAGCTCAGTTGGATTTTTTCAATCGGTTAAAATCACCCCGCCGTACTTTGACAACAGCTCTCCGGACCCCATGCCAATTTCGCCTGTAGAAATGCATTGTAACATCACTTCGCCCCAACACATGCACACAAAATCATAATGAAATCATCTTGTCGCGAAACGTCCTCAGCAAGTCGTTCTACCATAAAACAAGAAATCGATACATAAATATATTCATCTTCTATAAAATACAAACAAGACAGCTTCGTCTGAGAAGTTGCGCTCCCGCTCGAATCTCTGTATGTGTGCCCTGTTCCTGGAATAAGAGATGACCAATTTACGAATGTCAACTGACGCACATGCTGAAATGAGTAAACATATCTCCGCTCCGAAACCTTCGCCAATATAAGGAGGTATTCTTAAAGAGACAGGAGCAACATCTGTGCAGGCTCTGGTCTGCCTAATCCCCCTTCTGCGCTACGCATGGCTAGATGACAGTGAGATGATTCACAACCTAAAGGTCTGCGTTTCAGCCATGTCAATCTTTACAGTAATTGCAGGTGTCAGTTTCCTTAGATCCCAACTCATATGGTCCTAACATTGTATGGCAAAACAATTATAGGTAATTCAATAAACATAATCATAGCCTGTCAATTGGCTGAAAGGATTAATGTAATGTGTTGCCTTTAAGTAGGCTAACACAAATGGATAAAAACTACATCGCAGAGGGCACATGTTGTTATTGACCAACAGAACTGTAATCAATGGGATAATTATGAGGATTGTTATGGTGGTGACTTCAATCATTTATTGATGATCACTAAGTTATTGTTGCTTCTCCTCCTATTGGAAGAGAATTCTAACCATAATGATGATGATAAAGGAGAATTATATTCTGCTCCTGCTACAGTACATGTACCTCTGATGATGATGAAGATAGCCTTCCACTGTGATAAACAGTCCAGAACAACTCAGCCCTTTAACACTGCCTGCCACAGAGCTTCCACAGGCCCCAGATTCCATAGTGATTTATTAAACAGGTGCTGGTTCACACCCACTCCTTCCTCTCATTGATCTGCAATCTGCCTCTTGCAGAGCCTCTGATTCCTATACTCTCTGGGGAGGACACACTGCTCCCCAGGGCAGGCTCCATCTCTCTGCCCCCACCCTACTCTACCCCAGCCTCTGTATGCCCCTGGCCCATGCCTTCTCAATGCATTGTCTATATGTCTCTTACGGAGAGCCCAACATGATGGAGAGTGCTCATGGACAACCAGGCGCCTGCTCTCCCTTTGTCCCCCTGAATGGGGCTGGAAATTGGGCTACAGATGAGAAGTTCAGACGCCTGTCCCGGCAAACGACACAAAGAGAGGCCACAACGGCATTAACCCCCAGCTCCAATGGAAGCATGGACCTTATCAAAGTCTACAAAAGCTAAACAGAGCAAATGGAAACATCTCATTACGAGTCCTAGTGGAGTCATTGGGTGTCAGTCTAGATTTAAACAACAACTGCTGCCAGTGGACACTGTCTTCAGGTGATGGAGGTTCTTTTTAAAATTTAACCAGACATATCAGTTAAGAACAAATTCTTATTTACAATGCCAGCCTACCCCAATTGTGCACTGCCCTATGGTACTCCCAATCACAGCCAGATGTAATGCAGCCTGGATTTGAACCAGGGACTGCAGTGCCTTAAACAGCTGCGCCACTCGGGAGCCCAATGTTATCAATGCACTCATGCCTAATTCTTATGGATTTCATACATGATGCACTCAAAATAAATACATGACCTTTTGTGCCTTGAGGGAAATGTATTCTTATTGGAAAAAGCTTATTTTTGCTCATGCATTATTATTATTTTTTTAAATCTTCCTTTCCTCAACATTACCTGAGAGCTGTTATGGTTGTTTACTTAAGATTCAGAAACGTGCATTTTGGTAGACGCCATTTTTATATATTTTGATTTAACTATAAAATAATACATGTTGTTAATTGTAATAACCAAGAGTCCCGCAGCATGGGGTAGAGTATGTGGATGGTGGGGAAAGTGTGCCAGGGTACAGATGATGGGACAGGCTAGTCAGTGTGACTCCGGTAAAGAATGTGAGGTTCAGTTGTCAAACCTCTGCCCAAGTCTTGATCTCATGTCTCTCAAATCACCGTTTGGCTCCATACCATAACCTGGAGACCCAATCCAGAGACTAGACTACAGACAACTACATTTTCCCTTTTAAACAAACTGTATATTCCGACATGAAATGTACAACTCAAACAACTCTAGACCCTGGCACTGAACCCATCACTTACTTACACTCACTAACCAATCCAGTAAATGTGGAGGAGGAGTTAAGATGGAGTTCCACCTTGTTAACCTCCAAAAGAAGAAGTTGTATCACAGGCTCTTTCAATTTCCCTTGAAAACTGGAACATCCGGTTATTGGGGGCTCGGCAGAGGCTATACACTCACTACAACTGTAAATGTGAGCCTCTGATCATGGTTGGCGGTTCACTGTACAGTAAAGAAAACTCATTCAGGGACCCTAGTTTCTCTCTCCCTGCCTATACTGGGCTCACCTCGTCATGTTTCTCTTCTCGCACAGAGAGAGGGTCCTTAGCTGTCAACCTCTGTGGTAACTGATCAGCCAGTGTCATTAGTCACTGGTCCAGACCCTTTTGTCTTCCCCTCCTTGACTGCCTGGCTGTGCGAGGGACCTTCAGTCAGCCTGGAGGACTCAGCCTGCGTCCCAAATGACTCCCTATGTAATGCATTACTTTTGACCAGGGCCCATTGGTCAGTCACTGGTCAAAAGTAGTGTGCTATGAAGGTAACAGGGTGCTATTCGGGACACAGCCTCGGCCTGGGGTTTATTTATAGACCTGGTGTCACCGCCATGCAGGGCCAGTGGCAGGCCATTTACATCCAATACAGTAGAGTGCAAAGGTAAGCAACTAATATTACAACTGCACTTGGCGCCCAGCCCAGCTTCTCATTTCAAGCCCTTCGATACAGACAACGTGAACGTACATTCTATTATCATGCCCTCAAACATCAGTTGCAAATTGTAGGAGAGTTGTATTTGTATTGAGCCACCCCAGAGGGAGTGAGGAGGTTTGTATTACTAGTTCTCCTTTCTCATCAGTCTACCTGACCAGGAGTGCTGACTGCTATTGGATCTCCGCCACTATGTGTTAATGAGCCATGGAAAACACTCACTTGCTCTTTCTCTGGCACAAGTGACTGCAAGTCTTTCTGCTACATAGTTGTTCCAGCTTTGAGAATATAATCTGTTGCACAAGGATTGCCTTGTATTAAATTTGCACTCTCAAACGTTGTATAATTTCAGCCACCTGTGTACTATGTAATCCATTTTGTGTGATATGTTAAAGTTTACAATTTGTATGATCTATGATTTCTGAAATTCGTGTGATATGTTAGAATTCAATTTGTGCAATATGATGCACATTTGTTGTGCTTAAGATCAGATTGCATTTTTAAGCAAGAGTGCAGTCTCAAACTGTTCTTGCTTTTACAGCCACAATGCTGCAAGCAAGTCAGCTGAGGCTGTATGAGAAAGAAAATATGTTTTACAGGTTCAGCCATAGTAGTACAGCGAACGTGGAGCAAATTAGGGCACAAACAGATTTTTCACCTTGGGTAGAGTGTTACTGGCCCAATTGCTCTAACCTCTAGGCTACCTGTCTGGCCTAGAGATCAGAGAGAGATCAGATGCATAGGGTCATAATGGGTTGTAGTCATCATCATCATCATGTCCTTTAGTGCTCTGCTCAGATAGATGGACATCTGTGTAGCACGTCATAACATACATTTCCATATGGGGCTAGACAGGCCCAAACAACAGTTGAAAAGGATGTAGATCGGGATAGGGAGCAGGAGGGAGGGAGGGAGAAGCAGGGAGGACGGAGAGGGAGAGTAGTGGAGGGGAAATAAACCACTAGGATCACTCTCAAAGGATGTTCTCTTATGAAGTATAAAAGGCTCATAGTGCCCTCTACTGGCCATTCTGCCCACAAGCAGTCCTCTCATGATAAATTCAACACATTGCCTTGTCATGAAATGTGAATAGGTTCCGTATTTTATTGAACAACACATTGTTGTACTGTACTTAAATTGTACTTATGGTTGGTTGTGGTTGAGGCTAAGGGGTTATGGTTGAACCAGCACTGCATCGCAGGCACTGTCGCAGCCGGCCGCGATCGGGCGGCGCACAATTGTCCCAGTATCGTCTGAGTTAGGGGAGGGTTTGGCCGGCAGGGATGTTCTTGTCTCATCGTGCACTAGTGACTCCTGTGGCGGACCGAGCACAATGCACGCTGACACGGTCGCCAGGTGCACGGTGTTTCCTCCGGCACGTTGGTGCGGCTGGCTTCCGGGTTAAGCAGGCGTTGTGTCAAGAAGCAATGCGGCTTGGCTGGGTTGTTTCAGAGGACGCACGGCTCTCGACCTTCGCCTCAACCGAGTCCGTATGGGAGATGCAACGATGGGACAAGACAATGGATACCACGAAATTGGGGAGAATTAAAAAAATAAAATAAAAAAGTTGAACCAGGATGTGGACATGAAGCTACTGTTAGGGTTATGTAGACATGAAGCTACTATTAGGGTTGTGGTTGAGGCCAGGGTTATGTGGACATGAAGCTACTGTTAGGGTTGTGGTTGAGGCCAGGGTTATGTGGACATGAAGCTACTGTTAGGGTTGTGGTTGAGGCCAGGGTTATGTGGACATGAAGCTACTGTTGGGGTTGTGGTTGAGGCCAGGGTTATGTGGACATGAAGCTACTGTTAGGGTTGTGGTTGAGGCCAGGGTTATGTGGACATGAAGCTACTGTTAGGGTTGTGGTTGAGGCCAGGGTTATGTGGACATGAAGCTACTGTTAGGGTTGTGGTTGAGGCCAGGGTTATGTGGACATGAAGCTACTGTTAGGGTTGTGGATGAGGCCAGGGTTATGTGGACATGAAGCTACTGTTAGGGTTGTGGTTGAGGCCAGGGTCATGTGGACATGAAACTAGAGTTGCGTTTTGTGTTGTGGTTGAAGCTAAGGGATTATGAGGAATTGAAATTAGGGATAGGTTTAGGGATGAGTAACCCCGCTGGTAACTAACTAATCTGAACCGGGATATGATATTTCTTTCATGGATTCATTTTTCCCACATAGGCCACCAGCGAGATCAACTCACCTGTAATATTCCAGTCTACCACTAGAAAGCATAATAACACAATGTTTGGGAACCTTTCTACCAAGGCTTATCATCACCAGAAGGATCAAAGTTTTAAAGACTTGGTATAATGTTTCCTTGTATGAATAAAAATGAATAAATAATGTCATACACAAGTGGCAAAACAAAAACCGTAAACAGTCATAAGACCATATGGGAGCGGAGCCATGGACCTCAGTGCTGCATGCAACAAATAACTCAGACTTTAGAAGGCTGAGCTGATAGGATTATATGAAGCTCCACAACAGCCGTGATGCTTTGATGCAAGGCCGGGGCATGCTGAGGCTTGCCTGAATAAGACCACACTCCCTGCCCTCCCTCCAGATCTAAGATCACATTCCCTCCAAAGCTAAGATCACATTCCCCCCGGATCTAATCTGCTGTGTAATGTCATGTCCCACATACACAGAGATTAGGCCCACACAGAAGGCCCATCTCTGTCAACACACAGTGGACACACAACCCCTCAGTGGCTGTCTGCCAATGTTTCTGATGCTGCTGCTGTCATGGCGACTCCTCTGGCTGCCCTCTATGCATCTGAGATGTGACTCTTTGGCTCTAGAGAATAGAGCTATAATAGATAGCTAACAGACAGATGTATGCCGCCGGTCCATTTAGAGTGAGAATGTGGGGGCCAATTCTTCAACTCTACCGGGCAGATGGCAGACAGTCTGTATGGCGTTGTGTGGGTGAGCGGCTTGCTGATGTCAACGTTGTGAACAGAGTGCACCATGGTGGCGGTGGGGTTATGGTATGGGCAGGTATAAACTCAGGACAACGAACACAACTGCATTTTATCAATGGCAATTTGAATGCACAGAGATACCGTGACGAGATCCTGAGGCCCATTGTCTTGCCATTCATCTGCCGCCATCACCTTATGTTTCAGCATGATAATGCACAGCCCCATGAAAGGATCTGTACACAATTCCTGGAAGCTGAAAATATCCCAGTTCTTCCATGGTCTGCATACTCACCAGACATGTCACCCATTAAGCATGTTTGGGATGCTCTGGATTGATGTGTACAACAGCATGTTCCAGTTCCCGCCAATATACAGCAACTTCGCACAACCATTAAAAAGGAGTGTCCACAGGCCACAATCAACAATCTGATCAACTCTATGCAAAGGAGATGTGTCCTGCTGCATGAGGCAAATGGTGGTCACCAATGTTCCCTCTAAACTGCGCGTGGGCGTGCAGTAGCCCCGAGACTGCCGCGCAGCTCCCCCAGGACTGCCATGCAGAAGAAATGCTGTATCAGCCCACAGAGAGAAGCACCAGATTGAGCTTACCTCAACCTTCTAGAGTTTTCTCTGTTAATTAACACTATAAACGTTTCCCCTTGCTGTGGTAATTGTGATCAATTCAATGCAATATTAGCCACTTTCAATGCAACATACCGAAAAATGTTGTATACAGAACGCATCGGAGTAGGATTCTATTGCATTGACCACATGATTCAGCCTCTACTCTACGCAGACCAGTGCCGCATAACCAATCAGAGCTGCAGTAGACCAATATGCAAATAGACAATTGCCATATATGGATCTGTGCCATTTACTTTGAACTGGACTATGTTTACAGCGGTGGTTAGATGTGTAGATGTGTTTGTTTTGCACGTGTGCACATTTTGTTCATATCCTTTGCTAGTTAGCGAGTTATTAGCCCAGTTATAGATAATTTGTAGTCAGCAATAGGGGAGGGATTGCTTCCTACAAGAGCATAACATGTGTACATTTCTGGACCTCTTTAAAAATCGAGACAGGTAAAGAGCTTTTTTAATATCTTAAAGGGGCAGCATTGCATTTTGAGACAGGCTCGAATAAGCTAAGCAGCCAATAGGCAGAGGGTAGCAAAATTTGTCTGATTCTCTGTAACAATGGTATGTGAATAATAATGCATGTTATTTTGTAAAGCGGTTTCTTGTATCAAACAACACCATTTTCGATCACTTCCTTGTCTGAAGGAGGATAAACAGATTAATGTCAAGCCCTGCATGGTTGGCCTACATTATGAACAAATAGCCACAGTAGCCTACTTGGCCACTTAAAATTGTAACTTAAAGTGGGTACAGCCTCAGTGTTCACAACGTTCAAGTTTGTGCTCCTCAGACCTGAAATTTGCACAGTCTTGAGAAAAATGAAAGGGAACATTGGTGGTCACACCATATACACTGACTGGTTTTCTGATCCATGCCCCAACTTTTTTTTAAAGGTATATCTGACCAACAGATGCATATCTGTATTCCCAGTCATGTGAAATCTGTAAATTGCCATTCGTATGTATATTTGTTTGTTTTAGTTTGTTTTTTGAAGACAAGGAAAACTGAAATATCCATAAATTAAATAACTTCATTCAGTCAAGTCATTCACATAGTCCCCTCCAGTCATGGCCTCGAGATCCTTCCTCTTTAGTGATCAAGCACAGGAGGCTGCTGATCGAGGATGGCTCATAATAATGACCGGAACGGAGCAAATGGAATGGCATCAAATACATGGAAACCATGTGTTTATGTATTTGATACCATTCCACCTATTCTGCTGCAGCCATTACCTTCAGCCCGTCCTCCCCAATTAAGGTGCAACCAACCTCCTATGGATTCAAGAATTGTAACCCTACTGTGACTGTGGGGTCTGTATATTACCGTATAAAATTACTGTGACTATAATGCTGTACACTAATACATTATGAGGGCGGTTAAATGCATCAGCATTGTCACAGATGATGAGAGATATGGATAAGATGCATTAAAATAGGCTGAAATTCTAGTATGTTTAACTTTGGGAAAGGCATGCCGCTAGCGGGACACCGACAACATCCGGTGAAATTGCAGAGCGCGAAATTCAAACTACAGTATTATAAATATTTAACTTTCATAAAATCACAAGTGTAATACATCAAAATAAAGCTTAACTTCTTGTTAATCCAGCCGCTGTTAGATTTCCAAAAGGCTTTTTTCCCGCGAAAGCACACCATGCGATTATCTGAGGACAGCGCCCCACATACAAAACCATGAAAAACATATTTCAACCAGGCAGGTGGGACACGAAAGTCAGAAATAGCTACATAATAAATGCCTTACCTTTGATATTCTTCTGTTGGCACTCCAAAAGGTCCCAGTTACATCACAAATGGTCCTTTTGTTCGATAATGTCCTTCTTTATATCCATAAAAACTCAGTTTGCTGGCGCACTTCAGTCAATAATCCACCCAGTTTCCCTCCATCAAAACGCATACAAAAGGAATCCCAAATTTTACTAATAAACTTTTCCAAACAAGTTAAACAACGTTTATAATCAAACTTTAGGTACCCTAATACATAAATAAACAATACAATTTAAGACGGAGAATCGTTAGTCTTTACCGGAGAAAAATACCAAAGAACACGCTCTCAGAACACGCTTGGAAACACTACAGCCAAAAACCTTTGACATCTAGTGGAATCCCTAGGAACTGCAATCTGGGAGGGCTTCACCTTATAATAAAAGTGGGGGTTTGTCCTCTGGATTTTGCCTGCCATATCAGTTCTGTTATACTCACAGACATAATTTTAACAGTTTTAGAAACTTTAGAGTGTTCTATCCAAATCTACCAATTATATGCATATCCTAGTTTCTGGGCCTGAGTAACAGGCAGTTTACTTTGGGCAAGTCAGTTAAGAACAAATTCTTATTCTCAATGACGGCCTAGGAACAGTGGGTGAACTGCCTTGTTCAGGGGCAGAACAACAGATCTTTTTACCTTGTCAGTTCAGGGATTCAATCTTGCAATCTTTCAGTTACTAGTCCAACGCTCTAACCACGAGGCTACCTGCCGCCCCAAATAAATAAAATCCATCTTTCAGTGAGGAGATGCTTTTCAGAGAAAGATGTTGAGACTGAGGATTCACAAAAGGATTGAGAGGATTGGGGGATATCTTCCTCTCAATTTCTAATTAAAATGAAAATACTGCAGGATATTATCTGGTTGTGAAAATGGATGTGCTGCACCTCTTGACCACTAGATGACACTAATCAAACATTCGAAACAAACTACCCGGTGATAGATTCTGATGCATTTGAGTTCCACTAGTTCAGAAAATGAGAAAGTGAAGTGAGGAACAAAGCACAAAGAGTTTAATTGAGTCATTAATCATGTCAGACCAGACACACTATCAAAGCATGGACCCGGCAATCAAGGACAGAGAGGCCCATATTCCACCTGGCATTGAGATAAGGGGTTCTTCGCACTTGAATGTGTTTAACAAATAACTTCTTCAGGAAGTCAACTGCAGCTCAAAATTAAAAGATACCACATAATTAGGGAGTGCATGCCATTGAAATAAGCTATTGCACAGAATGGATGGACAACAAGGAAGTACTTATTTAAAGTCCCAGTGTAGTCAAAAACATGATTTCCCTATGTTTTATATATTTCCACTCTGAGGTTGGAATGTATTGTAAACATGATGATAATGCCCTTTTGGTATAAGATCTTTTTGAAAAGAGTGCCTGAAAGTTCTGCCTGTTTTGCTGGGATGGTGTAACGAAGTTCTTCGTTTGTCGCAAGAGAGTCGGACCGAAATGCAGCGTGTTGGTTACTCATGTTTTTTAATGAAACAAATAACGATAACAAGAAAATACTGAGACAAATACAAAACAACAAATCGGAACGTGAAACCTATTACAGCCTATCTGGTGAACACTACACAGAGACAGGAACAATCACCCACGAAATACACAGTGAAACCCAGGCTACCTAAATACGGTTCCCTATCAGAGACAACAAGAATCACCTGACTGATTGAGAACCGCCTCAGGCAGCCAAACCTAAACTAAACACACCCCTAATCAACCACAATCCCAATGCCTACAAAAACCCCAATACGACAACACAATAACATAAACCCATGTCACACCCTGGCCTGACCAACTAATTAACTAAAACACAAAATACTAAGACCAAGGCGTGACAGATGGAGTTTTACCCTTCTATGGACAGTGACATCACCTTGAGGTAAATTAGTTAAGACTAATTAGAGAGTTTCAAACCTGTGTGCCAATAACAGCTCGTTTTTACTTTCCCCCTCCCCACTTAGATCACTCCCAGACAGCCCTTGCTAAATTCTTGCTTAAGAAATTGCCCTTTGCTAAGAAGTTGTTTTTGTTGATTTTTGACCAATTTAATTGACAACATTCACAGTTAGGTACTTACTTGTTACCCAGTAATGATCTGATATTGAGATAAAAACATCTGCATTAGACTTTTAATTATATTCACACAAAATACATTTTAAGGCAATCCAATGCCACAAATCAGTTGACATAATGTACATTTTGTGGTTCCTTAAACAAAGTAACAATGATATAGAGGCTAGGCCTAATCTATAAAGCTTGCTCCACAATTAAAAAAATCTGTTCTGGGAATATATGCGGAGTGAAAATCAGTGCAGGCTTGGAATGTTCCCACTGTCCAGTTTGAGATTAGTGCCTCTGTCCATATACCCACCATGAATTATCAATAATTTACACTAGCCATCAGCATCAAGTTTCCTTGGTATGTTAATGTGAATAAGCTGAGGGTGGACATCAAATACTAGATATATCTTTTCAGTAGGCTTTTCAGATATTCTTGGAGTTTGTTCCTATCTGGTGAGAGTAAAACATGAGCATCAGTTACATAGACAGGTCATGTTGAGGTCATGTCAAGCTCTCTCTCATTTACTTATAGCTGTCTACTGGAGAATGATGCTCAGACAGTTACATTTCACTTCCATTCAGACTAGCGAGTGACTGACTGGTGTAACATAACAACTGATGTTATTAATTGAAGCTCTATTTTATAGCCAGTGAAAATCTTCTTTGTGAGCTATGACCTCAAAAAAATGCAGTCAAATTGGCTGACAATGTTAAAAAGCAGGAAAAGCAGGACCGAAAATATGAGGCAATGAAAAATTCAAGAGTCTGCCAGTCAATTATTAACTCTAAGTTCTGGAACACAGGTCTGATGTGATGAGGTAGTGGGTTGAGGTTAGCAGTGGTGGCAGTCATGGTCGTTGTGTATTTCACTGCAGGTCGAGGTGAGGACAGATCAGTCTTAAAGATGCTGGATTTGATATCATGTAATAAATCCATTACGTCCAACAACTAAAACTACACATGGGCCCCGCAGACATTAATATTTCACCTGACAACCCATTTATGAGCTGAGGCAGGACCTCAGACTTACACTACAACTTAAAAGCCTAGCTCATGCTCCTGTCTGTCCTCTCACACAACTATCTGTTAATGTTTCCTGGGGATTTTTACATGCGAAAGAAGTGTGTCCTATCTATAAACTTTTAAATGAGACTCAGGTAATGCACTTCAATTGATTTGGCATTGAATGAATTTCAGTATGAACTATATCCCTGAAATGTTTTATCTATGGCATTGACCTGATTATACATTTCAGTACAAATCAGGAATAATCGTCTCCATGCTCATTCACAGCGTTATTCCATACACCCTGTCCATTCAGTAGCCCTATACATGCCACTGCCATGCTTATCTTCTTAGCTTGTATCCCCTTAGCACTTGACCTTAAAGGTCCAATGCAGCCCTTTTCATCTCAATATCAAATAATTTCTGGGTAACAATTAAGTACCTTACTGGGATAATTTTCAATTAAAATGGACAAAAAGAAACAAAATAGCTTCTTAGCAAAGAGCAATTTATCAAGCAAGAATTTTGCTAGGACTATCTGGGAGTGGTCTGAGTTGGGAGGGGACAACTGAAAACTAGCTGTTATTGCCAGAGAGCTTTGGAACCATCTTTCTTTTTGGTCTTAACTAATTTAATACTTGGTGATGTCTGGTGATCCTGGCTGAAATTTCAGCAGGTCTTTTCAAACAGCTCTTACACTAAAAGGGCATTATCATCAATTTCACAGTATTATTCCAAACTCAGTGTAGAAATATACAACACAGATAAACAATAAAACACAGAAAAACACTTTTTTTAATGCACTGGTTTGGAACTTTCTTCACTGTTAATCAAATCAAAAGTATTTATAAAAACCGTTTTACCTCAGGAGAGGTCACAAAGTGCTTATACAGAAACCCAGCCTAAAACCCCAAACAGCAAGCAATGCAGATGTAGAAGCACTGTGGCTAAGAAAAACTCCCTAGAAAGGCTGGGGCCTAGAAAGAAACCTAGAGAGGAACCAGGCTCTGAGGGGTGGCCACTCTTCTTCTGGCTGTGCCGGGTGGAGATTATAAGAATATAAGAGTACATAGCCATTAAGGCCAGATTGTTCTTCAAGATGTTAAAAAGTTTATAAATTACCAGCTGGGTGAAATAATAATCACAGTGGTTGTAGCGGGTGCAACAGGTCAGTACCTCGGGAGCAGTGGAGGCTGGTGACTTGAGAAATTGAGGAGGATGGGAGACCCATTGTATGGGCGCATAACACACGGAGATAAGTGTGTTTCAAAAATTGTCAAAGACTAATTATTTTAACCTAAAGCATTTAATAAAGACATTTATAGTACCATATTATGGGGAATGGGAATGAGAGGGCTACTTACACCGTGTTGGAAAGGGATCACAGCAGTGATTGAATAAGGGTATGAGGCATGAGTTGAGGTGTTCAGAGACTTGACCAGCGCAGGACGTTCAACACACTACACAGTTAGACAAAAGAGTTAAGAATTACTTAGTCCAAGCAAGGAGTAAAATCATTGTGTAATAATGTGATTGTGTATGTGATTGACTCTACATACAGCAATGATAGAAAATGTATAGGGGTACTCACAGTGCTTGGAGGGAAAACATTCAATGTGCCAGTGGATGAGCGGGCACATGAGATGTGGCTTCAGTTCATGTCAGGGGAAAGTTTACAAATGTAGTGGAGTGGAGTAGTCATCACCTCTTAATCAGGGAACAGGAGGGGACTTCGCTGTAAATACAAATAGCAGATACATTCCATTACAGCTGCGCCATTGTAGGTCTGGACAACGAGTTTCTCTATGAACTTAAACTCAGACATCTCAAAATTCATAAAGTCAAACAAACACAGACTGCGCATCTCGCCCACTTGACACAAAGTATCCCAAGAAACATTCATTAATAAAGCCTAGTAACCTGAAGATTACTGACAACTGCAAGCAGACTGGTTCCACCATAGGTCCCAGAGCGGTGGTGCAGTTTTCACCCCCTGGGACCTGGAGTTTTCACCTAACTAGGAAAACTCTGGACCCTATAAGGTATGACAGTGATTAATCAGTTGTAAAAGGGTTTATTATGGGCTATGATGGGATCAATTATTCCTAATCAGGTCACATTATATATATTTTTTTACTCCTGAAAAAACTCTTGGCCCTGTCTAACTGCAGCTACCTTATATTTGTTCATATAAATTATTTTTTAGACTATATTAGGAGGGGGATTTCCCCTACCCAGACACATAGACAACAACTGATAGACAATAGAACTCACAGGGCTGAGCGTTCTTTATGCATGTTTGCATCATGCAGGCCTATGCAACTGTATGCTTTACAAAACATTCACTCACATCTGTCAGCATTTATGTTGATTCCAGTTAAGCATTATCGATTAAAACGTATAGACAGCCTAGCAAGCCCAATTTTGAATTTAAACTAAATTTGATCACATTCACATTTTCTCCTGACACACACATGGACTATTAATACATAACGTCACCAATTAGTTTACCCTACAGTTGATCAAACTGAAAAATAGTCTCGTTTTCATCCCACACAGCATGTCAGATTTCTAATGTTTAGGTGTAGGCTAGGCTAGTCCCATTAGTTTTCTTTGTAGCCTCGTTTGAATGTTGCGGTTGTTCACATTTGTACGGAATGGGTGAGTTTAGGTTATGTGTTATCATCTTATTATCATCAATAAATACCGGAGGAAAGTGGAAAGCCTACTTCAGCAAACGCAACAAAATGCGCAGCGTCAAACTCTCTTTCGAACACACCGACAGCGTCATTGCGCAAAATAGTACGCAGCATCATCTGGATATGTATGCAACAAAAGTTCAACATTCACCTTCTGCTACCATTTCTGTCAAGCCGTCTACCATACAGTTTTACACACACGTTCGATAAATCCAACGTAAGCACTACAGCGAACGCACTCCAACTGCCTCTGCAACCGAATGCTGAGAGGCAAACGAAGAGTTTCATTGGCAATGAATGTAATTATGGTGTACCAAAATGCAGTGTTACTGTCGGTGTGATAGAAGCGTTCATATTTTAATGGGCGATGTGATGGAAGCTGTCAAATCATTCGGAATTGTTTTTGATACCCCAGAAAAGACAGTTGAACTTTCAGCAAGTAAAGCATCTTGGCGTGAAATTACCTCTGCAAGCTCCTTGTAGTTGTCCTTGTTGGCGGAACTTTCCCTCTCATCCTGTCCTCTAAAAGCACATTCTTACATGTCCAAAAACGCAGTCAAGGCCAGCAATACAGGCAGCTTGATGAAAGGCTCCCTGTTAATCAGCTATACTTTTGATACCGGGTGATATTGAATGGCCTCACATTTTCATCCTTCATGAAACTGATCTGAGGCAGAGGTCGACCCTGGCTTTTAATTCACACCTTTTCCGTGTACCCGAGAATGAAAGGGGTTCTTCAACAAAAAGTCCACAACATTTTCGGCAGCGTTGGCTATTCTACCATTCTGGCACAGAAAACTGCACACTCCCACTGGTACAGTCAGCAAGGCACATTTTTTAAAATTGCACTAACTGGACACAAAAATAAAGTTCTAAAACCAAGAAAACAATTTATATTATACCTCCTCAGTCTCCTGTCATTTAAAATATTTTTTAAACTAAATAATATCCCAAAAATGCTCAACTATCACTTTTCACTCTTAATCTCTCTCCAACAATGTCAACATGATACTCAACACATAAAACCCCCCAAAATGCTCTGTGGCACAATCCCAATACAACACAATAGGTTCATTCTCTGATCCTAATTCTATGATTGGATGGACAACATGTCAGTTCATACTGCAAAAGCTTTTATTGGTTGGAGGATGTCCTCCAGAAGTGGTCATAATTACCATGTATGTCTATGGAAGGGGGTGAGGCCTACAAGCCTCCTAGGTTATGTATTGTAGTTAATGTAGCCAGAGGAGGATGGAAGCTAGCTGTTCTCCAGCTGCACCATGGCGCTACGCCAGCCAGTGCTGTTGAAGTTACTGCAGACCTTCGTTGCAAAAAAGTTTTATTTAATCAATTATTTGGTAATATATTTAATATAGTTTTATCTAAAAAGGATACCTTTTTTTATGTTTCACTATTTTTATTTTTATGAAATTTCACTGAGGAGGATGGTTCTCCCCTTCCTCCTCTGAGGAGCCTCCACTGCTCAGGAGTAAATGTCAGTTGGCTTTTCATAGCAGAGTATTCAGAGGTCAAGACAGCAGGTGTTGTAGAGAGTCGAAAACAGCAGGTCCGGGACAAGAACACCAGATAAAACAGAATTACACCAGACAAAACAGACTGCTGCCCCCCCCACACACACACATAGACTATTGCAGCATAGATGCTGAAGGCTGAGACGGTGGTCGGGCTACATTACTACAAGCCTTATTTCATAGTAATTAGTACTATAAATTATTAATCTTGTGTAGAGATGTCACAGAGCAGACAGTACAAAAACCACCTGTGCAAAATTAAGCCATGCTCATAATGATAGGGGCGGGGCTTGTCATGTGCGCAAAGGTGCAGGCGGGTAGTTGGCAGATTGTAACCGTTCACTTCTATGACGAGGAGAGGAGAGGAGAGAGCTGTCTACATTTCAACTCTGGGAGCGAGGGGACGCCAGCACAAATGTAAGGATTTGTGGAGTGACAGGGGTAAACTCAAGGGAAACTGAGTTGACTTATCGATCAATGGTTACGTCTTTGACCGTCTACGGTGGAAGTGAACCAGCGATAGTGCTCTGCAATATTTTCTCGCAGGACGGGAAAACTGACATAATTCATAAACCATTACCTTTCCATACTGTCGAAGTTCTGCTTCCTGCATTCACTTTCGCCAGATCCGAGCGAAGGACAGCCCATCGAACAGGAGACGAACTTCAAAAAGACAACTGACGCCTACTCCCAAATTCGCTGTTCGTCCTGTGGCTCGCACCGGGCACGTGCGTTTAATGTTGGGGGATGGCGATATCAGGGAGAGTCCGAGCGCTCCTGTCATTGTTATGGGTTTTTCAAGGTAAGCTCATTTTGTTCCACAACTAGTCAGTCTATTTACCATTTTTGTATTTTTTTTGTATTATGTAAACAAGTTTGACACATTTAACACTATTTCAAACATTATTGTCGTTCCAGCTCTGCGTCATTTATTTACACATAGGCGGCATGGTCATCAAAATAATATATCCCATTTAGCAGACGCTTTTGTCCAAAGCGACTTACAAGTCGGCTGGGGCCACTACTTTTTACATATGGGTGGCCACAGCGGGAATCGAACCCACGACGCTTGGCGTTGCAAGCGCCATGCTCTACCGACTGAGCCACACAGGACTCAAAGGCTTGTGGTAGAAGTTATTTTTTCACATTGAACTACATTTTAGTCATTCTGTGTAGCTTTCAGAAGATGTGACATTGGAAAATTCCTCAGGCGATGTCAAAAACATGTCACAAATTGTTGATAAGATTTGGAACTGAGAGGGATGTGAGGTAGGCGACCATCTGTTTTATAAACATGATTGCACCTATGAATACCCCAATCAGGTGTGAAGACCTCGCGCTCTAGTCTAGGGTTATAGCCTGATGAAAAGCATATCTTGGCTCCAAATCTACATGATTAGATTGATTAGAAACGTGGGAACAACTGTCTGTCCCAAAAGCATTTGCATGGTTTGTTACAATAGTGTTATATATGTAATAGTGTTATAGTGTAATCTAGTTTTGTATTTTTTTTTATCTTCTTCAAAAAGTCAAATTACCCTGTGAGATTTAGCCCCTAAAATTAAGTTATCTAGTACATGGAGTAATAATATATATCCTACATGTTTTTTAGGTTGCAATTATTTGTCTTGTTTCAAAGCACCATTGAACCATGTGTTGGTTTCCTCAATAGTTGAGGGGAGAAAGGTGTGGTTTGCTTATAGCCTACCTATCTAACTGGCTACATACATCATCTTTTGAACCTGTCAGGACAGTTGCAACTATCATAAAGCACTGTGATTCTGATGGTAGAGATGTATATTTGAATCAGGTTTATTCACAGATAGCCTATTGCAGGGATCATCGACTAGATTCAGCCGCAGGCCAATTTCTTTTTCTTGAGCAGATGGTCAGGGGACCGGAACATAACTACAAATCATTTGTAGAGCGCAAATGGATCACAAGAATCTCAAATAGATATAATATTTGACTAAAACAATCATGCCTAACCTTTTCTATATTTGTATACTATCAAATATCTCTCTATTATACGTGGGAATACTTTGAAAAAGATTTACAAAATTCAAAGCTGATATGCTGTTGTTTTTAGTCTTTTTAATCCCCCAAAGTAAATTGTAAATGATTTGGGGGGGGGGGGGGGCGAATAAAACCACCTGCAGGCCGCCAGTTGGGAAACCCTGGCCTATTGTAACCCATGTTATGTTGAGGAACCCCCATACTGGATATGTGATTGACTCCCAGCAACAGTGAGATGAGCATTGTGGTTGTCACTAAACTGTCCAGACCACGCTGCTGAAGTCAAAGGAAGTTGTAATGCTGAAGTCAAAGGAAGTTGTAATCCGCTGATTTGCCTTGGCATTTTAACAAGGACAAGGTATGGCTTCACTGGCCGGCCTGGGTGGCGGTATTGGCTGATGAGATTAAAGCGCGAGTGATGCTGACTGACTGGCTGGGGACTGGTATTAAAATAGCCAACATGGCGTTAGAGGGGAAGAATGGAGAAAAGAAGCAGTGGAACTGGCTTAGATGTCCAGATTTGAATTTGAGGGCTCTAGCCCAGGGATTTTCAAACCTCTCCTCGGGGACCCACAGCTGTTCCATGTATTTGAACTATTCCAAGGTTAACACATCTGATTGTTGGATAGCCAAGATTAGGGTGACTAAATCTCAATGGAGGCCAGAAAACAAAGGTAAAAAATCAGGAAAATACCATTGTCAGCTCACGTTTTTTTATTTTTTTATTTATTTATTTCACCTTTATTTAACCAGGTAGGCAAGTTGAGAACAAGTTCTCATTTACAATTGCGACCTGGCCAAGATAAAGCAAAGCAGTTCGACACATACAACGACACAGAGTTACACATGGAGCAAAACAAACATACAGTCAATAATACAGTATAAACAAGTCTATATACGATGTGAGCAAATGAGGTGAGATAAGGGAGGTAAAGGCAAACAAAGGCCATGGTGGCAAAGTAAATACAATATAGCAAGTAAAACACTGGAATGGTAGATTTGCAATGGAAGTATGTGCAAAGTAGAAATAAGGGGGGACTTTACCTAGCAGGGTCTTGTAGATGACATGGAGCCAGTGGGTTTGGCGACGAGTATGAAGCGAGGGCCAGCCAACGAGAGCGTACAGGTCGCAATGGTGGGGAGTATATGGGGCTTTGGTGACAAAACGGATTGCACTGTGATAGACTGCATCCAATTTGTTGAGTAGGGTATTGGAGGCTATTTTATAAATGACATCGCCAAAGTCGAGGATTGGTAGGATGGTCAGTTTTATAAGGGTATGTTTGGCAGCATGAGTGAAGGATGCTTTGTTGCGAAATAGGAAGCCAATTCTAGATTTAACTTTGGATTGGGGATATTTGATATGGGTCTGGAAGGAGAGTTTACAGTCTAACCAGACACCTAAGTATTTGTAGTTGTCCACGTATTCTAAATCAGAGCCGTCCAGAGTAGTGATGTTGAACAGGCGGGTAGGAGCGGGTAGCGATCGGTTGAAGAGCATGCATTTAGTTTTACTTGTATTTAAGAGCAATTGGAGGCCACGGAAGGAGAGTTGTATGGCATTGAAGCTTGCCTGGAGGGTTGTTAACACAGTGTCCAAAGAAGGACCAGAAGTATACAGAATGGTGTCGTCTGCGTAGAGGTGGATCAGAGACTCACCAGCAGCAAGAGCGACCTCATTGATGTATACAGAGAAGAGAGTCGGTCCAAGAATTGAACCCTGTGGCACCCCCATAGAGACTGCCAGAGGTCCGGACAGCAGACCCTCCGATTTGACACACTGAACTCTATCAGAGAAGTAGTTGGTGAACCAGGCGAGGCAATCATTTGAGAAACCAAGGCTGTCGAGTCTGCCGATGAGGATGTGGTGATTGACAGAGTCGAAAGCCTTGGCCAGATCAATGAACACGGCTGCACAGTAATGTTTCTTATCGATGGCGGTTAAGATATCATTCAGTACCTTGAGCGTGGCTGAGGTGCACCCATGACCAGCTCTGAAACCAGATTGCATAGCAGAGAAGGTATGGTGAGATTCGAAATGGTCGGTAATCTGTTTGTTGACTTGGCTTTCGAAGACCTTAGAAAGGCATGGTAGGATAGATATAGGTCTGTAGCAGTTTGGGTCAAGAGTGTCCCCCCCTTTAAAGAGGGGGATGACCGCAGCTGCTTTCCAATCTTTGGGGATCTCAGACGACATGAAAGAGAGGTTGAACAGGCTAGTAATTGGGGTGGCAACAATTTCGGCAGATAATTTTAGAAAGAAAGGGTCCAGATTATCTAGCCCGGCTGATTTGTAGGGGTCCAGATTTTGCAGCTCTTTCAGAACATCAGCTGAACGGATTTGGGAGAAGGAGAAATGGGGAAGGCTTGGGCGAGTTGCTGTGGGGGGTGCAGTGCTGTTGACCGGGGTAGGAGTAGCCAGGTGGAAAGCATTGTCAGCCGTAGAAAAATGCTTATTGAAATTCTCAATTATGGTGGATTTATCAGTGGTGACCGAGTTTCCTATCTTCAATGCAGTGGGCAGCTGGGAGGAGGTGTTCTTATTCTCCATGGACTTTACAGTGTCCCAGAACTTTTTTGAGTTAGTTTTGCAGGAAGCAAATTTCTGCTTGAAAAAGCTAGCCTTGGCTTTTCTAACTGCCTGTGTATAATGGTTTCTAGCTTCCCTGAACAGCTGCATATCACGGGGGCTGTTCGATGCTAATGCAGATCGCCATAGGATGTTTTTGTGTTGGTTAAGGGCAGTCAGGTCTGGGGAGAACCAAGGGCTGTATCTGTTCCTGGTTCTAAATTTCTTGAATGGGGCATGTTTATTTAAGATGGTTAGGAAGGCATTTAAAAAAAATATCCAGGCATCCTCTACTGACGGGATGAGATCAATATCCTTCCAGGATACCCCGGCCAGGTCGATTAGAAAGGCCTGCTCGCTGAAGTGTTTCAGGGAGCGTTTTACAGTGATGAGTGGGGGTCGTTTGACCGCTGACCCATTACGGATGCAGGCAATGAGGCAGTGATCGCTGAGATCTTGGTTGAAGACAGCAGAGGTGTATTTAGAGGGCAAGTTGGTTAGGATGATATCTATGAGGGTGCCCGTGTTTAAGGCTTTGGGGAGGTACCTGGTAGGTTCATTGATAATTTGTGTGAGATTGAGGGCATCAAGTTTAGATTGTAGGATGGCTGGGGTGTTAAGCATGTTCCAGTTTAGGTCGCCTAGCAGCACGAGCTCTGAAGATAGATGGGGGGCAATCAGTTCACATATGGTGTCCAGAGCACAACTGGGGGCAGAGGGTGGTCTACAGCAGACTGTAACAGTGAGAGACTTGTTTTTAGAGAGGTGGATTTTTAAAAGTAGAAGTTCAAATTGTTTGGGTACAGACCTTGATAGTAGGACAGAACTCTGCAGGCTATCTTTGCAGTAGATTGCAACACCGCCCCCTTTGGCAGTTCTATCTTGTCTGAAAAGGTTGTAGTTTGGAATTAAAATTTCAGAATTTTTGGTAGTCTTCCTAAGCCAGGATTCAGACACAGCTAGAACATCCGGGTTGGCAGAGTGTGCTAAAGCAGTGAATAGAACAAACTTAGGGAGGAGGCTTCTAATGTTAACATGCATGAAACCAAGGCTATTACGGTTACAGAAGTCATCAAAAGAGAGCGCCTGGGGAATAGGAGTGGAGCAGGGCACTGTAGGGCCTGGATTCACCTCTACATCGCCAGAGGAACAGAGGAGGAGTAGAATAAGGGTGCGGCTGAAAGCAATAAGAATTGGTCGTCTAGAACGTCTGGAACAGAGAGTAAAAGAAGGTTTCTGGGGGCGATACAATAGCATCAAGGTATAATGTACAGACAAAGGTATGGTAGGATGTGAATACAGTGGAGGTAAACCTAGGTATTGAGTGATGTCTCTAGAAACATCATTGAAACCAGGAGATGTCATTGCATGTGTGGGTGGTTGGAACTAATAGGTTGGATAAGGTATGGTGAGCAGGACTAGAGGCTCTACAGTGAAATAAGCCAATAAACACTAACCAGAACAGCAATGGACAAGGCATATTGACATTGAGAGGCATGCTTAGTCGAGTGATCAAAAGGGTCCAGAGTGGAGAGGTTGGTTGGGGGTCACGGCGATCCAGACAGCCAGCCAGGCCATCGATAGCAAGCTAGCATAGGATGGACGTCTGTTATTAGCCACCTCTTGCGCTCCGTCAGCAGATTAGTGGGGTTCTGTGTGGTAGAGGGGACCAATCCAAATCACACAACAACAACAAAAATAAAAACAATAGATATAGCTAGAGGCCCAGAAGAAGAAAAAATAACAATAAAAATAAATAAATAAATTGTCCGATTTATCTATTCAGATAGCAGCCGATAAGACAGCTAATGGCTAGCAGGCCGCAGATGGGCGCCCAGGCAACGTCGCGACGGAGGAACCAGACGAATAAATCCCTCGGGTAGACAACGTCGGCAGTTCAGCCGTGAAGGCCCGGCGGGGCTCCGCGCAGGCAGCAAAACGGGTCTGTACAAGTGACCGCAGCCCAGGAGCGATTGATGGAACTCCTCAGCTGGCTAGCTCCGGAACAACCGATGCTCGCTCCGGAATCGACGAAAACTCCAACTAGCTTCCGATTAGCTTTTGGATTAGCTTCTGGCTAGCTCCTGGCTAGCTTCTGGCCAGTTTCCGGCCAGCTCCTGACCCAGCTTGTGATTAGCTTCTGGATTAGCTCCTGGCTAGCTCCTGGCTAGCTTCTGGCTAGCTTCTTGGATGATTTCAGACTTGAGGTAAATAATACTTTTTTATACTTTTTTATAAATATAAATTGGTGAGGCGGTTGTAGGAGAGTGTTTTGAGGGTGAGTTTATGGAAAATGTAAATAAAAAAATGTACAAAAGTAGTTGTAAATATATATATATATACGGGACACGACAAGACGAGGACAAATGACGTCTGAACTGCTATGCCATCTTGGTTTGAACTCGTCATCTTTCTTCTCAACGCCAGAGGACATAAAACAATATAGAGGTTAGATAGATATTGATTTTGAGACTTATTATATGTTAACTTCTTGAAACTCCCCATCCCGGATCCGGGATCGTGACTAAAGCCTCAGGCTCATTAGCATAACGCAACGTTAACGATTTCTGAAAATCGCAAATAAAATTAAAATAATGCGTTTGCTCTCAAGCTTAGCCTTTTCTTAACAACACTGTCATCTCAGATTTTCAAAATATGCTTTTGAACCATAGAAATTGACTAATTTGTGTAAGAGTATGCAAAGCTAGCAATGCATTTTGAATAACATGTAGCACGCAACATTTTCACAAAAACCAGATAACCAAATAAATAAAATCATTTACCTTTGAAGAGCTTCTGATGTTTTCAATGAGGAGACTCTCAGTTACACACCAAATGCACAGTGTTTCCTGAAAGCGTCTGTGTGTAGGAGAAATCGTTCCGTTTTCTACATTGCGCCTGGCTACTGAAACGACCCGAAAATGCAGTCACCTACAACGTAAAACTTTTTCCGGATTAACTACATAATATCGACCGAAACATGGCAGACGTTGTTTGGAATCAGTCCTCAAGGTGTTTTTTCACATATCTCTTCATTGACATGCAGTTCGTGGAAGCTTGCTTTAGTCTCTGTATTGTTTGGAAAAATACTGGCAGGTGACTTTTGCGCACCAATTTCGGCGCAGGACACCGGGCGGACACGTGGTAAATGTGGTCTCTTATGGTCAATCTTCCAATGATCTGCCTACAAATACGTCACAATGCTGCAGACACCTTGGGGAAACGACAGAAAGGGCAGACTCATTCCTCTTGCGTTCACAGCCATATAAGGAGATCATGACAAACAGAGCCTCAAAAATCCTTGTCATTTCCTGGATGCCATCTCATCTTGGTTTTGCCTGAAGCTCACGTTAAAGGGCACGCACAGAGAAGATCTTTGTATTTCTGGACACGTCAGAGTGTTTTCTTTCGAACAGTAGCAATTATATGCATAGTCGAGCATCTTTTTGTGACAAAATATCTTGTTTAAAACGGGAACGTTTTTCATCCAAAAATGAAATTGCGCCCCTAGAGTTCAAAGAGGTTAATATATGTTAATGCTAAATTCCTGTTATTTTTCAAATATTTCTCAGAAAAACAAGCTGATCTCTGTGGAATGTCAACGGAGCTTTGAGCGTACGACAAGCTTTTTATTTTGTAACCCTTTTACATTTAATTCAGCTTGTATCATGCTAATTTAGCTTTTTGTTACCTGTGGAAAGAACTTTGAAGACGACCACCACAACATGTAAAATCCCCAAAGTCGCTGCGAGAAGCAGGTTAGGTTACGAAATCTGACTTTTTGCATATAATGATATGTTAGAGAAATACCCCACTGACCGATTCAGAACATGAAGAATCATATTTGTCTTTGTAAAATGCATTTTATAACATAAGGAAGGGAAATTTCAGAATCAAAGCGTGTTTTCACCCACTCTAGGTAGTGGGTAGACACCCTACACCCTGTATGTCAAACCATAACAGGAGATATACTGTATTGTCCTGAAATATGTGCATTTATGTTGGGTACATGTGAGCAATTAATCACTAAGTAATCGTAGTGCTTTATGGTAGGCAAAAATCTTTGGTAGCAAAGATGATTTGACAGTAGTACGGTTCCCCCCCCCCCCCCGAAGCTTTTTATATATATATATCTCCCCCACAACGCAGCCAGGATGTGTAGCACCTACGCAGTCAATATTTCACCTCATTAACTCCTACTACTGACAGTGAATAGCCGAACATGTTACACTGAGTTGTTTTAATATTTTTATTTGAATATTTATGGTAGACTCCTCCATGTTTCTTTCCATTCTGTTAGTTGTTTGAGCTCCCTTCAGAATAGCATACAGTAGCATTCTTTTATACACAGCCAATCTGTTGTGTCTGTCTGAATTAGCAGAAAGACAAAAGTAGCCTACAATGGTTGTGTTTTTAATGGGTTGAAAATAGGCCAATAAATAGGCCTGTCTTTGTGGCATGAATAATACTCAGTCGAACATATAGTACTGCGATTTATGTTGTCTGTCGAGTCTACTATGGTACAGTGTAACTCTGTGGGGAAGGAAACAGAGCGGTTCTGATGGTGAAGCTGAGTCTGACAATTGAGTGCAGTGAAGCGAGCTGAGGCACACTGACTGCCGTCAAGGTGGCGGTGTTGGTGCTGCCACAGCCTGACAGGAGCGCTTCACCACCACATCTCCATCTATATCCTGTCCTCATGTGACTAATGATGCAGTGGAGGGCAGGCAGGCATCAGGCAGGGGAGGTGAGGGTGGGAATGTGGGAGAGGGCAGGTAAGGAAAGGCAGGGCAGTTAGTGCAGGCAGGGGAGGGAAGTTAGGGAAGGTGGGGAAGGGCAGGCAGGGGAGTTAGGGAAGGTGGAGGCGGGCTGGTGGGAGAGGGCAGGCATCAGGCAGGGCAGGTGGGAGAGGGCAGGCATCAGGCAGGGCAGGTGGGAGAGGGCAGGTGGGAGAGGGCAGGCATCAGGCAGGGCAGGTGGGAGAGGGCAGGCATCAGGCAGGGCAGGTGGGAGAGGGCAGGTGTCAGGCAAGGGAGGGGGAGGGCAGTGATGGGAGGGAAGGCAGGAGAATGGAAGGCAGGGAAGGGGATGGCAGACATCAGACAAGGGAGGGCAGGTAGGGAAGGGGAGGGGGGAACGGAAGGCTTAGGTTGCCAGGGAGATGAGTTGAAACACAGGCCAGTGAGGCCATGCCACTATCATCCCACTCTATCAATTACTGACTGAGACAATGTGCTCCTTGCTTTGGCCTCAATAGTGTTTCAGTTTATTTATTCACCTTTAGGTGTTGATTTTTATGTCATTTGGTTTGACTCAATTTCACTTTTCATACATTGATGTCCAGGGGTTAATAGTATCATATTGAAATGTTGGATGTTCTGGACATGTGACAGTATGTAGAGGTAAGATGTATAGCATGCCACACGCCATAGATCAGACCAAAACCACATTCAGTTGATATTTCTATATTTTTATTTTTTTGCAATTCATTAAAATCGTGTTGAATCTAGTGGGAGGCTGGGGTGTTCTAGTCTCAGATTCCTGAATATGTCATTAAGATAGAGGGGAATAACAGTTGTACATCCTCTCTCTCATGCACCAACACAAACAGCCCTTTGTTAAAACGGAAACGTCTGGAAAAGCATCTTTCATTTACATTTTAAAATGTCTTGCCATTGATTTCCAAAGCAGGTTACAAAGGTGTGAAAACCTGCCTTTATTCTGTTGGCTTTGTTGTACAGGTAAGAGACGGGTTATCGGGTCAAAGAGTAGAGTTTTGTATTGAGTTGGTGGAAGATTAGTTGTTTGTGTGTAATTGTAGAGCGATGGGATCCGTGGGTGTAATAGCAGAGGATGGGTCTGTGGTATAGAGCTGGTAGAGTTTGGCTAGCTCTTTAATGGTGAATGACAGGTTTGTAAAGCTAGATGGGTTTGTCAGGGGAAAGGGCAGAAGATGGCTGAGCTTGAACCGAGGAGGGGTTTTGGCTATGGGGAGATGAGAGATTAGTATTTGTTGAGAAGTGAGAGAGTAGCATGCGTTATCCTCTCTGCAGGCCTCTGGGCCAGGTGGATGGGGTAGATTAGGTGTGTGACCTGGTCTTAGAAGGTGGCGCCTGGTTTTAGATCTTCCAGACCTGGTTTTGTGAGGCTAAGGAGGGTTCCCGGGGGAAATCTGGGAGCCTACTACAGGGAGAGAGGGTGAGAGAAAGTGTGTGTTTTACATTTGGCTACAAATTCCCCTCCTGTGTGCTACCTTTCCCCCCTACTAGAATCCCAATACTTTAGTGAAGACAGCTTCTCCATCTTAGAGGGGGAGATCAATAATTTCCAGGGACATGTACTTATCTGCTGTGACCTAAATGCCGGAACTGGATAAGGGGACTCCTACAGTAGGTACACCTATAGCTTATCTCTTGGCATTAGAACTGTAGACTACTTTATCACTGATCTCAACCCAGAGAGGTTGGGCGGCAGGTAGCCTAGTGGTTAGAGCGTTGGACTAGAAAGGTTGCAAGATCGAATCCCCGAGCTGACAAGGTAAAAAATTGGTTGTTCTGCCCCTGAACAAAGCCTAGGAACAGTGGGTTAACTGCCGTCATTGAAAATAAGAATTTGTCCTTAACTGACTTGCCTAGTTAAATAAAGGTTAAAAAAAATACTCAGATGTCAGTGGGCTGACTGAACGCTCTATCAGATCACAGCAAAATAAAAAAATCACAGTCTACAGAGCAGTACTCAATCATGAGGCATCAAAGCCAAAGGAAGCATTTCAAAGCTGCAGGCTAAGTTTAAATCTAGACTTGGGTTTCCTCTATTCTAATCGCTCCTCTTTCACCCCAGCTGCCATACTAACCCTGATTCAGATGACCATGCTAGATTACAGAGACGTGATTTATAGATCAGCAGGTAAGGGTGCTCTGGAGCGGCTAGATGTTCTTTATCATTCGGCCATCAGATTTGCCACCAATGCTACTTATAGGACACATCACTGCACTCTATACTCCTCTGTAAACTGGTCATCTCTGTATACCCGTCGCAAGACCCACTGGTTGATGCTTATTTATAAAACCCTCTTATGCTTCACTCCCCATTATCTGAGATAGCTACTGCAGCCATCATCCTCAACATACGACACCCGTTCTGCCGTTAAAGGTCCCCAAAGCACCCACATGACTGGGTTGCTCCTCTTTTCAGGTTGCTGCAGCTAGCCGCGGAACAAGCTGCAAAAAACAGCAAAACAGGGCAGTTTTATCTCCATCTCTTCAAAGACTCAATCATGGACACTCTTACTGGCAGTTGTGGCTGCTTCGTGTGATATATTGTTGTCTCTACCTTCTTGCCCTTTGTGCTGTTGTCTGTGCCCAATAATGTTTGTACCATGTTTTGTTCTGCTGCCATGTTGTCATGTTCTGATTCCAGTTCTCTGCTGCCAATGACTGGAACGAACTACAAAAATCTCTGAAACTGGAAATACTTATCTCCCTCACTAGCTTTAAGCACCAACTGTCAGAGCAGCTCACAGATTACTGCACCTGTACATAGCCCACCTATAATTTAGCCCAAACAACTACCCTCTTTCCCTACTGTATTTATTTATTTATTTTGCTCCTTTGCACCCCATTATTTTTATTTCTACTTTGCACGTTCTTCCACTGCAAATCTACCATTCCAGTGTTTAACTTGCTATATTGTATTTACTTTGCCACCATGGCCTTTTTTGCCTTTACCTTCCTTATCTCACCTCATTTGCTCACATCGTATATAGACTTGTTTCTACTGTATTATTGACTGTATGTTTGTTTTACTCTGTGTCGTTGTATGTGTCGAACTGCTTGCTTTATCTTGGCCAGGTCGCAATTGTAAATGAGAACTTGTTCTCAACTTGCCTATCTGGTTAAATAAAGGTGATTTTTTTTTTTTTAATTGTCATGTGTTGCTGCCATGCTATTTTGTTGTCGTAGGTCTCCCTGTTGTGGTGTCTCTTGCATGATGTGTGTTTTGTCCTATATTTTTATATTATTTTCAATCCCAGCCCCCGTCCCAGCAGGAGGCCTTTTACCTTTTGGTAGGCTGTCATTGTAACTAAGAATTTGTTCTCAACTGACTTGCCTAGATTAAAAAAAAAAGAAAAGTGCACTCTGCCCACAAAATGAGGTGGAGACTGAGCTGCACATCCTTACCTCCTGCCAAATGTATGACCATGTTCGAGACACATATTAGACACCCCTTCAGATTACACAGACCCACAAAGAATTAGAAAACAAATGCAAATAGTCCGTGTAACCATTGGTTACCTTTTCAGGAGTCTTATGGCTTGGGGGTAAAAACTGTTGAGAAGCCTTTTTGTCCTAGACTTGGCACTCCGGTACCGCTTGCCATGCGGTAGTGGAGAGAACAGTCTATGACTGGGGTGGCTGGGGTCTTTGACAATTTTTAGGGCCTTCCTCTGAAACCGCCTGGTGTAGAGGTCCTGGATGGCAGGCAGCTTTGCCCCAGTGATGTACTGGGCAGTACGCACTACCCTCTGTAGTGCCTTGCGGTCAAAGGCCGAGCAATTGCCGTACCAGGCAGTGATGCAACCGGTCAGGATGCTCTCGATGTTGCAGCTGTAGAACCTTTTGAGGATCTCAGGACCCATGCCAAATCTTTTTAGTTTCCTGAGGGGGAATAGGCTTTGTCGTGCCCTCTTCACAACTGTCTTGGTGTGTTTGGACCAATGTAGTTTGTTGCTGATGTGGACACCAAGGAATTTGAAGCTCTCAACCTACTCCACTACAGCCCCGTCGATGAGACTGGGGACGTGCTCGGTGCTCCTTTTCCTGTAGTCCACAATCGTCTCCTTAGTCTTGGTTACATTGAGGGATAGGTTGTTATTCTGGCACCACCCGGCCAGATCTCTGACCTCTTCCCTATAGGCTGTCTTGTCGGTGATCAGTCCTACCTCTGTGTCGTCAGCAAACTTAATGATGGTGTTGGAGTTGTGCCTTGCCATGCAGTCGTGGGTGAACAGGGAGTATAGGAGGGGACTGAGCACGCACCCCTGGGGAGCTCCAGTGTTGAGGATCAACGTGGAAGATGTGTTGCCACCTACCCTCACCACCTGGGGGTGGCCTGTCAGGAAGTCCAGGATCCAGTTGCAGAGGGAGGTGTTTAGTCACAGGATCCTTAGCTTGGTGATGAGCTTTGAGGGTACTATGGTGTTGAACGCTGAGCTGTAGTCAATGAATAGCATTCTCACATAGTTGTTCCTTTTGTCCAGGTGGGAAGGGGCAGTGTGGAGTGCAATAGAGATTGCCTCATCTGTTGATCTGTTTGGGTGGTATGCAAATTGGAGTGGGTCTAGGGTTTCTGGGATAATGGTGTTGATGTGAGCCATTACCAGCCTTTCAAAGCACTTCATGGCTACGGACGTGAGTGCTACGGGTCTGTAGTCATTTAGGCATGTTGCCTTTGTTCTTGGGCATAGGGACTATGGTGGTCTGCTTGAAACATGTTGGTATGTCAGTGACGACACCTGCCAGTTGGTCAGCACATGCCCGGAGCACACGTCCTGGTAATCCGTCTGGCCCCGCAGCCTTGTGTATGTTGACCTGTTTAAAGGTCTTACTCACGTCGGCTACGGAGAGCGTGATCACACAGTCGTCCGGAACAGCTGATGCTCTCATGCATGTCTCAGTGTTGCTTGCCTCGACGCGAGCATAGAAGTGATTTAGTTCGTCTGGTCGGCTCATGTCACTGGGCAGCTCGCGGCTGTGCTTCCCTTTGTAGTCTGTAATAGTTTGCAAGCCCTGCCACATATGACGAGTGTCGGAGCCGGTGTAGTATGATTCTACCTTAGCCCTGTATTGACGCTTTGTCTGTTTGATGGATCGTCGCAGGGCATAGCGGGATTTCTTGTAAGCTTCCGGGTTAGAGTCCCGCACCTTGAAAGCGGCAGCTCTACCCTTTAGCTCAGTGCGAATGTTGCCTGTTATCCATGGCTTCTGGTTGGGGTATGTACGTACAGTCACTGTGGGGACGACGTCCTCAATGCACTTATTGATAAAGCCAGTGACTGATGTGGTGTATTCCTCAATGTCATCGGAAGAATCCCGGAACATGTTCCAGTCTGTGATAGCAAAGCAGTCCTGTAGTTTAGCATCTGCTTCATCTGACCATTTTTTTTATAGATCGAGTCACTTGTGCTTCCTGCTTTCATTTTTGCTGGTAAGCAGGAATCAGGAGGATAGAGTTGTGGTTTGATTTACCAAATGGAGGGCGAGGGATAGCTTTGTACGCATCTCTGTGTGTGGAGTACACGGGATCTAGATTTTTTTTCTTCTGGTTGCACATTTAACATGTTCATAGAGATTTGGTAAAACTGATTTAAG
Source organism: Oncorhynchus masou masou (assembly GCF_036934945.1). Classification (NCBI taxonomy): domain Eukaryota; kingdom Metazoa; phylum Chordata; class Actinopteri; order Salmoniformes; family Salmonidae; genus Oncorhynchus; species Oncorhynchus masou. The sequence goes on along the minus strand of NC_088224.1, from coordinate 70,740,450 downwards.
TTTCCCTGCATTAAAGTCTCCTGCCACTAGGAGCGCCGCCTCTGGGTGAGTGGTTTCCTGTTTGCTTATTTCCTTATACAACTGACTGAGTGTGGTCTTGGTGCCAATATCTGTCTGTGGTGGTAAATAAACAGCCAGGAAAAGTATAGCTGAGAACTCTCTAGGCAGGTAGTGTGGCCTACAGTTTATCACAATATACTCAACTTCAGGCGAAAAAAAAATCTAGAGATTTCCTTAGATTTTGTGCACCAGCTGTTGTTTACAAATATGCACAGACTGCCCCCCCCCCCTCGTCTTCGAGTGTGCTGTACTATCCTGCCGGTGCAGCGTGTATCCCGCTACCTGAATATCCATGTCGTCATTCAGCCACGATTCCATGAAGCATAGGATATTGCAGTTTTTTATGTCCCGTTGGTTGGATGTTCGTGATCTTAAATTGTCTAGTTTATTGTCCAATGATTGCACGTTGGAGAGTAATATTGACGGTAACGGCAGCTTTCCTAGTTGTCTTCTGTGGGTCCGGACGAGGCATCCGGCTCTTCGTCCTCTGCGTCGCTTCCTTTTGCGAATAATTGGGATGTCTGCCCTGTGGGTTGTTTGGAGAATATCGTGTGAGTCCTGCTTGCTGCTGTTGTTGTTGAAGAAATCTTTGTCTAATCCAAGGTGAGTGATCACTGTCCTGATATCCAGAAGCTCTTTTCTGCTGTAAGATACGGTTGCAGAAACATTTTTTACAAAATAATTTACAAATATCGTGGGAAAAAACACATAATAACACAATTGGTTAGGCGACCGTAATATGGTGGCCATCTCCTCCGGCGCCATCTTCAATCTAGCACCTGTACATAGCCCATCTGTATATAGCCCATCCAACTACCTCATCCCCATACTGTATTTATTTATCTTGCTCCTTTGCACCCCAGTATCTCTACTTGCACATTCATCTTCTGCACATCTACCATTCCAGTGTTTAATTGCTATATTGTAATTACTTGGCCACCATGGCCTATTTATTGCCTTACCTCCCTTATCCTACCTCATTTGCACACACTGTATATAGACTTTTTCTACTGTATTATTGACGGTTTGTTTATTCCATGTGTAACTCTGTTGTTGTATGTGTCGTACTGCTTTGCTGTATCTTGGCCAGGTCACAGTTGTAAATGAGAACTTGTTCTCAACTGGCCTACCTGGTTAAATGGGTGAAAGGTCAAATAAAAAATTCCATTTTCTGCAGCCCTGTGTGAGCAAATATCTGTCCAAGACCATCATGACATGTAAAGTAGCAGGGCAGTGGAGAGGTGAGATGAATCATAACAGAAACATAGGCTACTGCGTGTAGTGGTTGCAGAGAATAGGGGCTTGCTCTCTCACTTCACGGTTCAATGGTTTGGCGTTTAAAGATTTATAACTGTTACAAAAACTATATTCTCCTTTAGGCTATTGTTTACTGGTGCACTGTTTAAAAAAGAAAGTGTTATAAAAAAAAAACAAGATTAAATGTTTTAAAACATGCTGCCACTTTTGTGTGTTGGGAACCTGAAAAAAGTGTTATTACAGGTAGACCTAATTGATCTGTTAAATTGAGTTAATTAAGATGAGCACTTTGGTCATCATGGACATGAAAGGAAGCTTTAGAGTAGTCCTGGGCGATATATCAAATGAATTTGAAGAATCCAAATATGTTTCGCAAGAATAAATAAAAAATGTAGTAGGGTGGGTAAAAAATGTTTTTTTTAAAACTTGTGCACAAACACGCGCACACACAAAAATCATAACCATGGACAGCCACATGATATTTAGTGCCATTGATTGGACTAAATTGTTTTTGGTATTGTTAAGTTTGTTTTCAGTGTATTAAACTAAGCATATATACAGTAGCCTTGTTGATTTGATTATGTTTAATATGAAATGGTGCTTGAATAGCGGTGTTCCTGTTTTTCTTTGTGCTGACTTGTGGTAACTCTGACCTCTAGATTGATAGCTGTTTAGTAAACTGTAAGAACAATAACATTGTATGCAATATTTGCTTTGTGGACTTCACAGGACAGATGTTGCTCTCCGGTTTTGTGATGAGAAAGTGTAGTTTAATTTATTCCGCCACTGTGTGACTTCTGTCTTTTTGTTGTCACGGCCTTATTATATATCACAGTGGCGTATGAACGAATGGGTTATATGCGTTGTTTGCTCTATCACAACAAAGGTTGTAATATGGCTTGTTTACTGGCTTGGCTTGTCTTCATTAGTGATTTTACCCCACGCACTGCTACTGGTATGGGCCAACAATTATGTTTAGTTCAGGTGTAACACTTGGACTAAAAGTTGAGTAAACAACAAAAAAACTCAGTGGAAACAGTTATTTAATAATAGATTTAGTTTTACAGTGTAGGGGGCTTAGGTGTTATTTGTGACACTTGTAAAAGTGTGCTTTAAACAATGTACATTTTGTCAAAATACATCAAGTCATTATAATTTACAGCAACATTTGCTCAAGTTGCCCAATTACCGGGAGGGATGGGGGCAACTTTGTGTCGCGTGTGGTGCTCAAGTTCAGAACGGCTGTCCAGTCAAAATCCACACAGCTCTGAAGTGCAGAGCTAGAGCTCTGACATTATGTATAAGTAATGTTACTGTACAGCCACTACATTCCAATTTAGGAGCTTATTACTGCCCAAATCAGCCATTTTCAACCTGTATACGGGTACAAGTGTAAAGGGTTAACCTGTCTAACGATACCCTTTTTATGTCTCAACCCCGAAAATTGATGGAGAGCAGACCCTACTAAAACGTTAGTATCAATGCCCAGTTTCTGTTGCGTGCGACACTGCGGTACCATGTACCACTAGCAGCATTTTAGCCACAGACTGTTATGTGCTAGCTGTTTAGTCTGTTTTTATAAATGTGCAATGAGCATAAAAATAGCATTGTTATAAGCAATGGCAAATTGTTCTCATTCTGAGAAATAAGCATATTCTTATCCAGGTTTGCCACTTGAAAGAACTAAACAAACTGGACAGCCTAGTATGGTATTTAAACAGTTGGAGATGGACAGGAGGTGTGTTCATAACAGTTTAACTGTTCTGCCTTGTTAGCTAGCAAATGCATCCAAGTTGGCTAGACTTGGAAAATAAAGATTAGCTGGCAATTCACTAGCACGTGGGCTTGTGCTTAAGAGATTGTTTGAGACCAGTGGTAGTGTTCTATAATGCCTGCTACAAGACCTTGATCATTATTAGGGGATGTGCATTGTGCGTATTTCTGGTAAATTTGTAACAACTTATTTTTTATAGACTTGAAAGCCAGATGAGTGGTTATTGCAAAAAAGCAGGGTAAACTATTTTGATAAAATTATAAAATAGTGGAACATATGGTTGTGGAAGGCTTATATTTACCATAGGTATAATTTCACAAGCCCTGAATTCATTTAGATAATTTTTTGCCTGTTTGATATGCAATGTATTGAGGTTTAATTGTGCAACAAAACTTTATGTAGAGAAAACAACATTAAAAAATGTAGATATATCGTTAATCGCCCATCAGTTTGGAAAAAATAAGATTGTTACGCCACATCGCCCTACATTAAAGACAGGAAAACAACATGGTTTGTTTTAGAGATGTGGAGGAAAAACTATTCCATTAGGTTTTCAGAACTTATTAGAACAGCCATTTCCTTGAATTTGCTTCAAGGCAGGGATATACAGGCCAGTTTAATCAAATTAGCAATGGCACGAGGTACACACTGTATAAGTGTGCTTGTGTGTATAGTTCACACTATGTCTTTGAAGGTAGTCACATGATCTGTTTACATATTCCACTAATACTATTTATTTGGATTGTCTCCCAATCAAATTGTCTGTCCAGACTATAATAGTTAACTATGTATGAACTTGAATGCATTTTAACTTGAAGGTTCCAAGCCAATGTTATTTGAATCGGGCCTACTTTCTCAAAGGTAAACCTTGAGTAGCGGGGATTAATTTATGGTAATACACTATAAATACAAATGTGGACACCCCATCTAATGAGTATATGTGGATATTTCAGCTGACAAGTGTATAGAATTGAGCGCACAACCATGCAATCTCCATAGACAAACAGTGGCAGTAGAATGGCATTACTGAAGAGCTCTGACTTTCAACGAGGCACCGTCATAGGATGCTAACTTTCCAACAAGTCAGTTTGTCAAATTTCTGGACTGCTAGAGCTGCCCAAGTCAACTGCACGTGCTGTTATTGTGAAGTAGAAACGTCGAGAAGCAAAAACGTCTCAACTGTGAAATGGTAGGCCACACAAGCTTACAGAACGGGACCGCCTAGTGCTCAAGCGCATAGGTCGTAAAAAATCATCTATCCTCGGTTGCAACAGAAACTACCGAGTTCAAAAGTGCCTCTCGAAGCAACATCAACGCAATAACTGTTCTTCGGGAGCTTCATTAAATGGGTTTCCATGGCCAAACAGCCACACACAAGCCTGAGATCACCATGCGCAATGCCAAGCGTCAGGTGGAGTGGTTTAAAGCTTGCTGCCATTGGACTCTGGAGCAGTGGAAATGCGTTCTCTGGAGTGATTAATAACGCTTCATCTGGCAGTCCAACTGACAAATCTAGTTTTGGCGGATGTCAGGAGGTCGCTACCTGTCCTAATGCATGTGCCAACTGTAAAGTTTGGTGGAGGTGGAATAAGGGCTGTTTTTCATGGTTCGGTCGAGGCGCCTTAGTTCCAGTGAAGGGAAATCTTACTGCTGTTCTAGATGATTCTGTGCTTCCAAGTTTGCGGCAACAGTTTGGGGAAGGCCCTTTCCTGTTTCAGCAGGACAAATGCCCCTGTGCACAAAGCAAGGTCCATACAGAAATGATTAGTCAAGATTGGTGTGGAAGAACTTGACTAGTGAACCCTGACCTCAACCCCATCGAACACCTTTGGGACAAATTGGAACGCCAGGCCTAATCGCCCAACATCAGTGCACGACCTCACTAATGTCCCCGCAGCAATGTTCCAACATCTAGTGGAAAGCCTTCCCAGAAGAGTGGAGGCTCTTATAGCAGCAAAGGGGGGACCAACTCCATATTAATGCCCATGATTTGGGAATGAGATTTTCCACATACTTTTGGCAATGTAGTTTAGCTTATTAAACGGGTATCCACCCACCCACACACCCAGGCGACCAGCAGCCAGCCATGTCCCGGTGCCTAATGCAACTGTGTTGGGAATCAAAGCGCAGCGCAATGGCCAGATTAAGACGTGTTCTCTGTACGGTTGGGATCAGCCTGTTGCAAACTTCCTGCCTCCCCCTTAAAGCCAGCTTGGGCTGATAATAAGATTAGAGTGTGGAGAGACAGCTTAGTGACCTGTACTAAGATACATCAGCCATCCCTCATCTAATCTCCATGAGTGCCACAGGATTGAGCAGACTGGCTGGGGATGGGTTGGCTCCGAGATGTAGTTGGGGTTATGAGCAGTAAACATCTCTACTCAGCCTTCACACACAAGCATATGCAAATGTCGGCTTGGGCGGTATACTGTGTACAGTCGTGGCCAAAAGTTTTGAGAATGACACAAACATACATTTTCAGTCTGCTGCCTCAGTTTGTATGATGGCAATTTACTCCAGAATGTACTCCAGAATGTTATGAAGAGTGATCAGATGAATTGCAATTAATTGCAAAGTTCCTCTTTGCCATGCAAATGAATTGAATCCCCCAAAAACATTTCCACTGCATTTCAGCCCTGCCACAAAAGGACCAGCTGACATGTCAGTGATTTCTCTCGTTAACACAGGTGTGAGTGTTGATGAGGACAAGGCTGGAGATCACTCTGTCATGCTGATTGTGTTCGAATAACAGACTGGAAGCTTCAAAAGGAGGGTGGTGCTTGGAATCATTGTTCTTCCTCTGTCAACCATGGTTACCTGGAAGGAAACACGTGCCGTCATCATTGCTTTGCACAAAAAGGGCTTCACAGGCAAGGATATTGCTGGCAGTAAGATTGCACCTAAATCAACCATTTATTGGATCCTCAAGAACTTCAAGGAGAGCGGTTCAATTGTTGTGAAGAAGGCTTCAGGGCGCCCAAGAAAGTCCAGCAAGTGCCAGGACCATCTCCTAAATTTGATTCCGCTGCGGGATCAGGCACCACCAGTACAGAGCTTGCTCAGGAATTGCAGCAGGCAGGTGTGAGTTTATCTGCATGCACAATGAGGCAAAGATTTTTGGAGGATGGCCTGGTGTCAAGAAGGGCAGCAAAGAAGCCACTTCTCTTCAGGAAAATCATCAGGGACAGACTGCTATTCTGCAAAAGGTACAGGGATTGTACTGCTGACGACTGGGGTAAAGCCATGTTCTCTGATGATTCCCCTTTTTGATTGTTTGGGGCATCTGGTAAAAAAAGCCTGTCCGGAGAAGACAAGGTGAGCACTACCATCAGTCCTGTCATGCCAACAGTAAAGCATCCTGAGACCATTCATGTGTTGGGTTGCTTCTCAGCCAAGGGAGTGGGCTCACTCACAATTTTGCCTAAGAACACAACCATGAATAAAGAATGGTACCAACACATCCTCTGAGAGCATCTTCTCCCAACCGTCCAGGAACAGTTTGGTGACAAACTATGCCTTTTCCAGCATGATGGAGCACCTTGATAACTAAGTGGCTTGGGGAAAAAAACATCAGTATTTTTGGTGCATGGTCTGGAAACTCCCCAGACTTTAATCCCATTGAGAATTTGTGGTCAATCCACAAGAGGTGTGTGGACAAACAAAAAACCCACAAATTCTGACAAACTCCAAGCATTGATTATGCAAGAATGGGCTGCCATCAGTCAGGATGTGGCTCAGAATTTACTTGACAGCATGCCAGGGCAGATTGCAGAGGTCTTAAAAAAGAAGGGTCAACACTGCAAATATTGACTCTTTGTATCAACTTCATGTAATTGTCAATAAAAGCCTTTGACACTTATGAAATGCTTGTAATTATACTTCAGTATTCCATAGTAACATCTGACAAAATATCCAAAGACACTGAAGCAGCAAACTTTGTGAAAATGAATATTTGTGTCATTCTCAAAACTTTTGGGCACAACTGTATATACTGGGGTAGTCCATCATTGTAAATAAGAATTTGTTCTTAACCGACTTGCCCAGTTAAATAAAGGTTAAATACATTTGGAAATAACCATGGAATGGTTTTTCAATTCCGACAATACCAGTAATTTTTTGTTGTTGGAAGTTTTTGAATACATTTTAATATTTGTAGCTACTTTTGAAGTAAATACCTGCAGTCATTGCTGCTCTAATTCACTATTTCCAGTACCAGTCAAAGGTTTTGACATGCCTACTCATTCAATGGTTTTTCTTTATTTTTACTAATTTCTACGTTGTAGAATAATACTGAAAACTTAAACTATTAAATAACAGGTATGGAATCATGTTGTAAACAAATCTAAATATATTTTAGATTCTTCAAAGTAGCCACCCTTTGTGCAAAGCTGTCATCAAGCCAGTCTTGGCATTCTCTCAACCAGCTTCACCTGGAATGCTTTTTCAACCGTCTTGAAGGAGTTCCCACATATGCTGAGCGCTTGTTGGCTGCTTTTCCTTCACTCTGCGGGCCAACTCATCCCAAATGGCTTGAGGACAGGTGATTGTGGAGGCCAGGTCAACTAATGCAGCACCCCATCACTCTCTCCTTTTTGGTCAAATAGCCCTTAAACAGCCTGGAGGTGTGTTTTTTTGGTCATTGTCCTATTGAAAAAACAATGATAGTCCCACTAAGCGCAAACCAGATTGGATGGTGTATTGCTCTAAAATGCTGTGGTTGCCATGCTGGTTAAGTGTGCCTTGAATTCTAAAGAAATCCCAGACTATGTCACCAGCAAAGTATCCCCACACCATCACAACTCCTCCTCCATGCTTCACGGTGAGAACCACCCATGCAGAGATCATCCGTTCACCTACTCAGCGTCTAGCAAAGACACAGCGGTTAGAACCAGAAATCTCAAATTTGATCAAAGGACAGATTTCCACCAGTCCATTGCTCGTGTGCCTTGGCCCAAGGAAGTCTCTTCTTCTTATTGGAGATCTTTAGTAGTGGTTTCTTTGTAGCAGTTGGATCATGAATGCCTGATTCACACAGTCTCTTCTGAATAGTTGATGTTGAGATGAACTCTGAAGCAGTTTTTTGGACTGCAATTTCTGAGGCTGGTAACTCTAATGAACCTTTTGTCTGCAGCAGAGGTACCTCTGGGTTTTCCTTTCCTGTGGCAGTCCTCATGAGAGCCAGTTTCATCAGCGCTTGATGGTTGTTGCCACTGCACTTGAAGAAACTTTCAAAGTTCTGGAAATTTTTTGAATTGACTGAACTTCATGTCTTAACGTAGTGATGGACTGTTGTTTCTCTTTGCTTATTTGAGCTGTCCTTGCCATAATATGGACTTGGTCTTTTACCAAATAGGGCAATCTTCTGTATACCACCCGTACCTTGTCACAACACCGCTGCTTGGCGCAAATGCATTAAGAAGGAATGAACTTTTAACAAGGCGCACCTGTTAATTGAAATGTATTCCAGGTGAAGCTGGTTCATGCAACCTCATGAAGCTGGTTGAGAGAATGCCAAGAGTGTGCAATGCTGTCATCAAGGCAAAGGGTGCCTACTTTGACTAATCTCGAATATAAAATAAAAAGAATTTGGTTGCTACATGATTCCATATGTGTTATTTCATAGTTTTGATGTCTTCACTATTATTCTACAATGTAGAAAATAGTCAAAAGTAAAGAAAAAAAACATTCAATGACATGGTGTGTCCAAACTTTTGACTGGTACTGTATATATGTATAACTTTATGAGCTGGATTGCCTGTCTGCAATTTGATTATTTTCGTTTTCACTTGTTGCCACATTTAACAAGAAACCTCCATGGAAATTCTCTATTACTTGTGCTTATTTTGTTATCATTCTGGTAGTAGATGCCCAATGGGGTTTTATGTTTTTGGCGCACCCTTGTGTACTGAACTGGTAATACCTTTAATTCCGATGTAAAGGGAGGAATGTATGAGGATATTAATATCTGGATGGTGCCCAACACTGTGACTTCTTCACAGATACACCTCACACACTTTATCCCACACTATACACATTAACAACCGCAGATTGTATGCATTCACACACTTGACACTAGACGTCACCGATTAATCGGAATAGCCGATTAATTAGGGCTGATGTAAATTTTTCATAACAATCAGAAATCGGTATTTTTGCGCGCCGATTTGCCTATTATCATTATTTTTATTTTTATTTTTTTTATATATAAAATGTTACATTCAAAAAAAACTTTTTATACCTTTTTATTTAACTAAGCAAGTCAGTTAAGAACACATTCTTATTTTCAATGACGGCCTAGGAACGGTGGGTTAACTGCCTTGTTCAGGGGCAGAACGACAGATTTTCACCTTGTCAGCTCGGGGGACCAATCTTGCAGCCTTAACTAGTCCAACGCAATAACGACCTGCCTCTTTCCCGTTGCACTCCACAAGGAGACTGCCTGTTACGTGAATGCAGTATGCCAAGGTAAGTTGCTAGCTAGCATTAAACTTATTTTATAAAAAACAATCATAATCACTAGTTAACTACACATGGTTGATATTACTAGATATTATCTATCTATACAAGTATCTGACTGAGCGGTGGTAGGCAGAAGCAGGCACGTAAACAGTCATTCAAACAGCACTTTTGTGCGTTTTGCCAGCAGCTCTTCATTGTGCTTCAAGCATTGCGCTGTTTATGACTTCAAGCCTATCAACTCCCGAGATGAGGCTGGTGTAACCAAAGTGAAATGGCTTGCTAGTTAGTGCGAGCTAATAGCGCTTCAAACTTCACTCCCTCTGAGCCTTGGGGTGGTTGTTTCCCTTGCTCTGCATGGGTAATGCTGCTTCGAGGGAGGCTGTTGTGTTGCTGGTTCGAGCCCAGGGAGGAGCGAGGAGAGGGACGGAAGCTATACTGTTACACTGGCAATACTAAAGTTCCTATAAGAACATCCAATAGTCAAAGGTTAATGAAATACAAATGGTATAGGGGGAAATAGTCCTATAATTCCTATAATAACTACAACCTAAAACTTCTTACCTGGGAATATTGAAGACTCATGTTAAAAGGAACCACCAGCTTTCATATGTTCTCATGTTATGAGCAAGGAACTGAAACGTTAGCTTTCTTACATAGCACATATTGCACTTTTACTTTCTTCTCCAACACTTTGTTTTTGCATTATTTAAACCAAATTGAACATGTTTAATTATTTATTTGAGGTTAAATTGATTTTATGGTTGTATTATGTTAAGTTAAAGTAAGTGTTCATTCAGTATTGTTGTAATTGTCGTTATTACAAATAAATAAATAAAAATCGGCCGATTTTAATCGGTATTGGCTTTTTTGGTCCTCCAATAATTGGTATCGGCGTTGAAAAATCATAATCGATCAACCTCTACTTGACACACACAACTTCCACTAATCTCTGCTAATTAGCTCACACACACACACACACACATACACATACACGCACACACAGTTACTTGCCCCAACACACTAGGTTGCTAACTTATCTTTCCTGTTGAACTGTGGGAGAATTGAAGACTTAACCCCTCTGTCGCCAACTGTCACAGACTGTCGTCACAGGCTGTCAGTAATAGGATATTTAATGAACTAAATTTGCAAGCTTAATCGAGACCGAGTAAATTAGTGTTTACAGTAAACTATACTGTAACTCCCCTACCTTTTTGGTTATGGCAGGTGCATGCATGTTCACTCTGACAGTTAAATATACAGTGCATTCGGAAAGTATTCAGACCCCTTGACCTTTTCCACATTTTTGTTACGTTGCAGCCTTATTCTAAAATGGATTACCAAGGAAAAACAGGTTATTAGACATTTTTGCAAATTTATTTTAAAAATCATCTGAAATATCACATTTACATAAGTATTCAGACCCTTTACTCAGTGCTTTGTTGAAGCACCTTTGGCAGCGATTACAGCCTCGAGTCTTCTTGGGTATGATGCTGTAAGATTGGCACACCTGTATTTGGGGAGTTTCTCCCATTCTTCTCTGCAGATCCTCTCAAGCTCTGTCAGGTTGGATGAGGAGCGTCTCTGCACAGCTATTATCATGTCTCTCCAGAGATGTTAGATCAGGTTCAAGTCTGGACTCTGGCAGGGCCACTCAAGGACATTCAGACACGTGTCCCAAAGCCACTCCTGCGTTGTCTTTGCTGTGTGCTTAGTGTTGTTGTCCTGTTAGAAGGCGAACCTTTGCCCCAGTCTGAGGTCCTGAGTGCTCTGGAGTAGGTTTACATCAAGGATCTCTCTGTACTTTTTATTTTTCCCTCGATCCTGACTAGTCTCCTAGTCTCTGCTGCTGAAAAACATCCCCACAGCATGATGCTGCCACCACCATGCTTTACCGTAGGGTGGGTGCCAGGTTTCCTCCAGATATGACGCTTTGCATTCAGGCCAAAGAGTTCAATCTTGGTTTCATCAGACCAGAGAATCTTGTTTCTCATTGTCTGAGTCTTTTAGGTGCGTTTTTGGCAAACTCCAAGCAGGTTGTCATGTGCCTTTTACTGAGGAGTGGCTTGAGAAACATCTCAAGAAGGATAAATGGAAACAGGATACACCTGAGCTCAATTTCAAGTATCATAGCAAAGGATCTGAATACTTATGTAAACAAGGTGTGTGTGTGTTTATTATTTATATATTTGTATTAAATTAGCAAACATTTCTAAAAACCTGTTTTCGCTTTATCATTATTTGGTATTGTGTGTATGCCACCACCCCCCCCCCTATTAATTTTAGAATAAGGCTGTAACGTAACAAAATGTGGAAGACGTCAAAGGGTCTGAATACTTTTCAAATGCACTGTATGTGCATATAGAAAGCCCTTTCTCCCTGTGAGTAGTAAGGGATCGTGAAAATACAGCACACTGTACAGTATCGTTTGTTTTCTGTATGTGTACATATGCACTCAGCTGTAAGTTTACCCTCAGATGACCCTGTGTCAAGAGTGATTCTGTTCCATGTGTGTGTGTCCATCACACCTGTCCATTTTTATTTGATTTTAAATAAAAAATAGCTTTTACACCCCGTACCATCAGGCTGCTGAATAGCAACCACTAGGCAGCTATCTGCTTCATCTCCTGCCCCCTGGATTTCCATTCACTTCTCTTTTTGACCTGCACTGATGGAGCTTAAGAATTTCACTGTACCCTGCAATTACATCTGTGACCCTGTGCATGTGACTAATAAACTCCTATCTCCTCAGTGGTGACCTGTAAATCTCAGGTGCCCATGTCTCTCCAGCTCTAGAGTTTGATGGAAAGATGGCTGAGCGCAATTAACGGTGGCCTGCCCAGTGCACCTGCAGTATATTCAGTGCCAGGTGTAGAGTGAGGGATAGGAGATGTGTTTGAACACTCTTATGATAATAGCCTCTTATTAATAGTCTATAGAGACTATATTATATATCAGATAGACATGGCTGTTGCTTTATTCTTTCCTCAGTCGTTGGTCTTGTCGACAACTTGTTAACTTGTCTCTAAATCTAAAATAAGATCACAGTAAAATTGTCTTACATCTCCCAGGATGCTACTTTTACTGTGTGAATGTTTTTTTTACAAAATTATTGTTTTAAAGGTTGCATACATACAGTGGGGAGAACAAGTATTTGATAACCTGCAAAATCGGCAGTGTTTCCTACTTACAAAGCATGTAGAGGTCTAATTTTTATCATAGGTACACTTCAACTGTGAGAGATGGAATTTAAAACAACAATCCAGAAAATCACATTATGATTTTTAAGTAATTAATTTGTACTTTATTGCATGACATAAGTATTTGATACATCAGAAAAGCAGAACTTAATATTTGGTACAGAAACCTTTGTTTGCAATTACAGAGATCATATGTTTCCTGTAGTTCTTGACCAGGTTTGCACACACTGCAGCAGGGATTTTGGCCCAATCCTCCATACAGACCTTCTCCAGATCCTTCAATTTTCTATTGGGTTCAGGTCTGGAGACTGGCTTGGCCACTCCAGGATCTTGAGATGCTTCTTACGGAGCCACTCCTTAGTTGCCCTGGCTGTGTGTTTCAGGTCGTTGTCATGCGCGAAGACCCAGCCATGACCCATCTTCAATGCTCTTACTGAGGGAAGGAGGTTGTTGGCCAAGATCTCGCGATACATGGCCCCATCCATCCTCCCCTCAATACGGTGCAGTCGTCCTGTTCCCTTGCAGAAAAACATCCCCAAAAGAAATATGTTTCCACCTCCATGCTTCATGGTTGGGATGGTGTTCTTGGGGATGTACTCATCCTTCTTCTTCCTCCAAACACGGCGAGTGGAGTTTAGACCAAAAAGCTCTATTTTTGTCTCATCAGACCACACGACCTTCTCCCATTCCTCCTCTGGATCATCCAGATGGTCATTGGCAACTTCAGACGGGCTTGGACATGCGCTGGCTTGAGCAGGGGGACCTTGCGTGCGCTACAGGATTTTAATCCATGACGGCGTAATGTGTTACTAATGGTTTTCTTTGAGACTGTGGTCCCAGCTCTCTTCAGGTCATTGACCACGTCCTGCCAAGTAGTTCTGGGCTGATCCCTCACCTTCTTCATGATCATTGATGCCCCACGAGGTGAGATCTTGCATGGAGCCCCAGACCGAGGGTGATTGACCGTCATCTTGAACTTCTTCCATTTTCTAATAATTGCGCCAACAGTTGTTGCCTTTTCACCAAGCTGCTTGCCTATTGTCCTGTAGCCCATCCCAGCCTTGTGCAGGTCTACAATTTTATCCCTGTTGTCCATACACAGCTCTCTGGTCTTGGCCATTGTGGAGAGGTTGGAGTCTGAGTGTGTGGACAGGTCTTTTTTTAAATTTATTTATTTTTAGATTCCGTCTCTCATAGTTGAAGTGTACCTATGATAAAAATTACAGACCTCTACATGCTTTGTAAATAGGAAAACCTGCAAAATCGGCAGTGTATCAAATACTTGTTCTCCCCACTGTACGTAAATAGACATGTATAGCTTCTCATCATGCATATGAATACTAACATTATTATGTTTCTTGGGTGGCTGCATCTCATCTCCTAACAGAACTGAGTTTTGTCTCCAATCCTCTGCTGACTCACCCTCTTATAGCACATGCCTGTTGATTGATTAAACCATTGCTTGGTGTGGCAAGTTTCCCGATCTTCTCCGGAAAATTGCACATGAAATCTAGTTAACATTCATTTTTGGAACACTTCGCATGTGATCATGTTTTCAAATGTTGTCACGTGTTATCACATTAACTTCACATAAGATCACGTGATCACATGAAACCGTGTTATTTGAAACCTTCATGTGAAATTATTTGTTTTTTCTGTAAGGGTGCGGCTGCTATCTTCAGCAGTTTGTAGAGAAAGCCAAAAACACAACAATTAATCACTTTTTGTCGTTGACTACTACAGTGGTGAAATAGAATGTGTGTTGCGCACATTTGACTAATTTTAGACATGTAAAGCTATCACCAAAGGATACACCCGTGAATCAAGAAATGCTTGACTAGCTTTTTTTTTTTTTTTCAATCATCGATTCCATTATGCATTTTTCAGTGTGTGCTGCTTCTGTCTTCTCCCATCTATATCATAACTTAATGGGTCATGATTTAGTGATGAGTCTGGCTGATTTCATAGCAGGATATCTAGGCTTGTCAGAGAGCTGGGTCTATCCCACCAACTCTCCATCATTGGTTGGTGCAATAAAGGTTAAGGAGTCTAGAGGTCTCCATTCTCCTAAGGAGGCAAGAGGTCTCCATTCTCCTAAGGAGGCAAGAGGTCTCCATTCTCCTAAGGAGGCAAGAGGTCTCCATTCTCCTAAGGAGGCAAGAGGACTCCATTCTCCTAAGGAGGCAAGAGGACTCCATTCTCCTAAGGAGGCAAGAGGACTCCATTCTCCTAAGGAGGCAAGAGGACTCCATTCTCCTAAGGAGGCAAGAGGACTCCATTCTCCTAAGGAGGCAAGAGGACTCCATTCTACTACAAAGGCCCTTGAACCCATCCTCTGTCGACCCACCACCTGGTACACACTGGTACACAAACAAACCTAACACGATGGGCAATCTAAGCACTGGTGGTAGCGCTATAGGTCCGGGGGGGGGGGCTGAAATACTTCAGCTATTTTCAGTTATTATGAGCTCGATAGCTGGCAGTAGTTCAGGAAGGCTGGGTTTTGATTAATAAAACAGTTACAGGTGTGACAAAGGCTCAGCCAATCAAGGCATCCCATGGCTTGATACTGCATGCATTTCTCTCAAGATCTGTAGGTTATTGACGGTCTTTGCGTTGTCATCATCTCCAATTCGGCTGGGGGCATCGAATATTGTCATTTTAGGCCATTGTGGATTGATACGACAGTTTAATAAATAGCATAGGCTACAGTAATGGGTGATAGCAACAGTAAAAAATCTAATAAACATGAAGTGTTTCCTCAATATGTTTGGTGTGTTGACAGTTAACATTGTTCGAATTGGCTTCAACGAGTATAGGCCTTTAAGCATTGCACTTCTCCTCAAATAAAAAACACTAGGCTCCCGTAAATTGTATTGTATGTGTGAGGCACATTATCAATAAGCAAGATATAGCCTAGGACTACCGTTGATATGGCGTCATAGGACTGAAACATTTGAATAGTCTATGTTTGGACGAAATTGTCTTTGGTAACCAGAGGCACTCTTTGGAAATGAGGATGGAAACAAACCGAATGGAGTATGCACTGCAGGTAGGCCTATATAAATTGTGAATAATGCAAAAGCCTTTTATGGATAGGCTCGTTGGCTAAAGCATGGTCAGGAGAAGACACCAGACTCATTGCTGTTGAACCAGCTTTCGATATAGTAGGGTAAGGGTAGCCTAGTTTTTTTTAATCAAACGAAACGGAAAACAAGCAATTGTTAACAGGAAAATAACTTAATACAGTGACACTCGTATTTAGAAACATTTATCTAATCTGGTTCTACAATGGGCATATAGCCTACATGGAGTTTTTTTTACGCACATCCAAAATAATAACAGGAGCTGTTTTAAAATAATGTTCAATAGCCTAGATGGATTTAAAAAAGGCATGTCTGCTCACTGTTTTGCTGCTGTCAAACTTGATCTTTTATGAAAGCTTTGGTGATTTAAGATTTATTTCAAAGCGGTCTCACGAGTCTTCACTACTTGGCGAATGCACAGGGTATGACAAAAACAACCTTCATTGAGAGGACGGGAGGCTCTGCTTGGTTTTTAATTAAATTAAACAAAATGGGAAAACATTTTTTTCTACATACAAGGTTTACAGCCACAAAAAGCACATCTCTTGTTCCATGTGCATATAGGCACTGCGTCACGGCTAGACAGGCTTCCACTGTCCAAATCCATGTCATAACCAACCACGTTACTGCTAAAACCAACTTTCGCTTAGTATTAAATATCCCCACCAGCACAAACTAAAATTGGCACTTGGATGCATGTTTTTAAGGACACACAAGCTCATAAAAAAACAGATCAATTACCAATCCTGGCAGTAGGGTTTGGAAATAGAAGAGCTCCGGCTTTAACAGGTTGAAATTGCAAATGAGCCTGTGTTTGACAATTGAGCCTTCTTAACACCAGCTGAAAATAGAGCCCTTAGTGTGTCAGCCGGGGGGTTAGGCGAACCATAAAGACCCCCAAAGAGGATTGGGACCAAAAAAACCTTCATAATCTTAAGATTTTCACTCTCTTGTCTTTAAACATTACACAGAGACACAAGGTCAGAGAGAGGGAGAGAGCACTTAAGTTTACAATGCACTCTCTCATTCACGTGCTGCTGCTGCAGGTTGGTTAGCCTCAGTTAGACCGTGTGAGACCCAAGAGGCTTTAAAAGCCTGTCTCTGTTCATTTATTGTGACAGGGTGTGTGGACGAAACATTTGAATCCATTTAGGCTGTGACATCATCCATACTGATTACACTCCTCTCACCACAACGAATTACACCGCCACCTAAATTAGTTTGAAAGGCTATTAGGAATTATTATTATCCGTCCCGTCTGTTTACCTCCTTGATTTAAATGTGATAATGTGCAGTCATGGAGTGTGCACATGTTTATACAACATACTGTGACTTTATCATGCACCTTTGGTAAAACGGTATGCAAGCTTGTTATATCAAACATAAAGTACAGGATTAGACCTAGCTTCAATCTTTGATTTAGAATAATCCCCAGTGCCATTTACATGTAAAGTGGTCCCTATGGATTCTTCTAAATGGTGAGTGCTGGTCTCTCCAATGAGATGTATTATCAGTGAGTGACATTCCTTGGTGATGTCCCTCATTAACCCCCTTGATTATCTCTCCTCTCTACATTCCTAGAGCTTGACAGACAGAGCAAAGGTCCTCTTAAATCATCTTTGATTTATTGTTCTTATCACATATTCCATTGGCCTGTAGTTAGGCCCTCACCGTGTGTTCATTTATTTCAATATTAAACACTATAAATACAAAATGGTGCTTTGAAAACTGCCTAGGAAACTGGTTTAATTGGGAACTGAGTAGCAACATCAGTTATCTGCAGGGCTCAGGTGGGGCAATGACTGACCAAAGTATTTCCAGTGTTTTCCAAGTATTAGGTTAAGCACTGTTATGTCTCAGTGTTGGCTAAGCTCCACTGTGGGGGACACACAGCTCCACTGTGGGACACGTGTGTGTGTGTGTGTGTGTGTGTGTGTCTACTGGATTTGAGTGCTGGCTTGGCATTGATCATGGTGTGTCTGTGTTTAGTTTTCTGCGTCTACTGTGTGTGAGTACTGGCTTGGCACTTACCATGGTGCAGGGCCACCTGAGCCCTGCTCCTAGGGTTTTACTGCCTCACAGCAGCATCCCAGCTAACTATTCTAGGGAGAGAGACTGTTTTTGTAATGTTCCCCTAATGTTTCAGTGTCCAGTTTTCCATTCGTTAGAATCTTCACCTATCTTTGTTAGCAAAAACCTTCTGAGAAATTTATTTGCATATTTGGGTGTTAAAGTTAGAACATTCCCTTTAATGTCAAGCAAAACTTATCTAGAACGTGGTTTTATGGGATGTTGCATTAACATTGTGTCCAGTTTTCTGAGGGTTAGGAGAATATTCCATCAACGTCCCAGCAAACATACACAGCAAATGGTTGCCATGTTCTCATAATATTAGATATTAATGTTCTAGACACATTTCATAAGAACATTGCAAGTACATTTATGTGTAAAAAAAAAGAAGAGAATATTCATCAAACATGTTCTCAGAATTTACAATATTAATGTTCTAGAAACGTTTCATGGGAAAGTTGCAAGAACATTTCGTGTATCAGTTGTCAAGATGTCGCCTGATGGTCCCAAAGAGACGTTCTCCCCCCAAGAAAATGTTTACACATCATGCCTTGTTGCCAAGCACATCAAGGGAAACCACTCATCTATTCACAGCTCTTTCTTTATCCTGTTGGCAAGGCTAGGGATACTCACATACTGCTTTAAACACTGTTTTCAACTGACATATTTGACACACTTTGAGACACCTGATTACATTGTGCATGTTCATTTATACAGTAATTATTATTCAGCATGTCCTTACCTGGGATTTGAACTCACAACCTCTTGGTTCCTGCCATTCAGGTCTTCCTGCTACTCCACCATGTCTGTCAGGTATCAGTTAATTTGACTTCTGTCTCTCTCATCATTTGACTTGATTAACTTCTTTAAACATTTTAAGGGCTTTCTGTATAGTTGTCTAATGTTAGTGGGGCATATAAACCTATATTCCTGCATCACTATGATCAATACACGTTTTTTTGAGTGTACTTTAACAGAGCTGAGATTTACTTTAAGTGCATTCACCCTATTGCTTACACATATCAAGTTGTTTCAGATCAAAGTGCCTAGGGAGGAGGGGATAGGGTTTCTTCTGGACAGGGCTTAAGTATACTGGCCCAAGAAGTAAATAACTACAACCTAAAACTTCTTACCTGGGAATATTGAAGACTCATGTTAAAAGGAACCACCAGCTTTCATATGTTCTCATGTTATGAGCAAGGAACTGAAACGTTAGCTTTCTTACATAGCACATATTGCACTTTTACATTCTTCTCCAACACTTTGTTTTTGCATTATTTAAACCAAATTGAACATGTTTCATTATTTATTTGAGGCTAAATTGATTTTATTGATGTATTATATAAAGTTAAAATAAGTGTTCATTCAGTATTGTTGTAATTGTCATTATTACAAATACATTTTATTTATTTATTAGATTGGCCGACTAATCGGTATCGGCTTTTTTGGTCCTCCAATAATCGGTATCGGCGTTAAAATCATAATCGGTCGACCTCTACTACAGATACACTATATATGTGGACATGACTTCAATTTTGTAAATGAGTATTTCAGCAACACCCATTGCTGACAGGTGTATAAAATCGAGCACACAGCCATGCAATCTCCATAGTCAAACATTGACAGAATTGTCATACTGAAGAGCTCAGTGACTTTCAACTTGACAACGTCATACTGTAGGATGCCACCTTTCCAACAATTCAGTTAGTCAAATTTCTGCCCTGCTAGAGCTGCCCAGGTCAAATGTAAGTACTGTTATTGTGAAGTGGAAACATCTCGGAGCAACAATGGCTCTGCTGCGACATGGTAGGCCACACAAGCTCACAGAACGGGACCGCTGAAGCGAGTAGCGGGTAAAAATAATCTGTCCTCAGTTGCAACACTCACTACCGAGTTCCAAATTGCCTCTGGAAGCAACGGCAGCACAAGAACTGTTTGTCAGGAGCTTCATGAAATGGGTTTCCATGGCCGAGCAGTGATGTTAATGGACTCTGGAGCAGTGGATATGCTTTCTCTGGATTGATGAATCATGCTTCACCATCTGGCACTGCGACGGAAGAATCTGGGTTTGGCGGATTCCAGGGGAATGCTACCAGCCCCAATGAATAGTGTAAACTGTAAAGTTTGGTGGAGGATTAATGGTCTGGGGCTGTTTTTCGTGGTTAGGGCTAGGCCCCTTAGATCCAGTGAAGGGAAATCTTAACGCTACAGCATACAATTACATTCTAGGTGATTCTGTGCTTCCAAATTTGTGGCAACAATTTGGGGAAAGGCCCTTTCCTTGTTTCAGCATGACAATGCCCCTGTGCACAAAGCAAAGTCCATACAGAGCCCGGACCTCAAACCCCATCGAACACTTTTGGGATGAATTGGAAAACCGACTGCGAGCCAGACCTAATAGCACAACATCAGTGCCTGACCTCACTAATGCTCTTATGGCTGAATGGAAGCAGGTCCCAGCAGCAATGTCCCAAAATCTTGTGGAAAGAATTCCCAGAAGAGTGTAGGCTGTTATAGCAGCAAAGGGGGGACCAACTCCATATTAATGCCTATGATTTTGGAATGAGCAGGTGTCCATATACTACATTACCAAACGTATATCTCTCATTGGGACAGTGGTTAGGGTGGTTGTTGGTGCTAATGGCCTGGGTTCGAAACCTGCTAGGGGAGTCACCCTACTTTCACATAATTAGCCATATACACTCCATGGCCAGTTTATTAGGTACACCAATCTAGTACAGGTCAGTGAATTTGGAGGCCTTTGCCTCCGAAAACAGCATGAGTTCTTCGGGGCAAGTAATGTCTGATAAATGCAATTCAAAACCGCAATAGTTACATTAACATACAGTACTGTACCAGTTAAAAGTTTGGACACACCTAAGTCAAGGAGTTTTTCTTTATTTTTACTATTTTCTACATTGTAGAATAATAGTGAAGACATCAAAACTATGAAATAGCACTTATGGAATAATGTATTAACCAAAAAAGTGTTAAATCAAAATAGATTTGAGATTCTTCCAAATAGCCTCACCTATGCCTTGATGACAGCTTTGTACATTCTTGGCATTCTCCCAACGAATGTCATGAGTAATGCTTTTTCAACAGTCTTGAAGGAGTTCCCACATATTCTGATTCATGCAGTCTCCTCTGAACAGTTAATTCTGAGATGTGTCCGATACTTGAACTCTGATTTTTTTTAGGCTGCAATTTCTGAGGCTGGTAACTCTATTGAACTTATCCTCTGCAGCAGAGGTAACTCTGGGTCTTCCTTTCCTGGGGCGGTCCTCAGGAGAGCCAGTTTCATCATTGCGCTTGATGGTTTTTGCGACGGCACTTGATGAAATTTTCCACATTGACTGACCCCCATGTCTTCAAGTAATGATGGACTGTCATTTCTCTTTGCGTTTTTGAGCTGTTCTTGCCATAATATGGACTTGGTCTTTTACCAAATAGGTCTATCTTTTGTATACCACCCCTACCTTGTCACAACACAACTGATCAAACGCTTTAACCTCTTGAAACTCTAGGGGCGCAATTTCATTTTTGGATGAAAAACGTTCCCGTTTTAAACAAGATATTTTGTCACAAAAAGATGCTCGACTATGCATATAATTGATAGCTTTGGAAAGAAAACTCTGAATTTTCCAGAACTGCAAAGATATTGTCTGTGGGTGCCCTAGAACGGGAGCTACAGGCAAAACCAAGATGAAACGGCAACCAGGAAACCAGCAGGATTTTTGAGGCTCCGTTTTCCATTGTCTCCTTATATGGCTGTGAATGCGAGAGGAATGAGCCTGCCCTTTCTGTCGTTTCCCCAAGGTGTCTGCAGCATTGTGACGTATTTGTAGGCATATCATTGGAAGATTGACCATAAGAGACTACATTTTCCAGGTGTCCGCCCGGTGTCCTCCGTCGAAATTGGTGCGTCTTTTTTTTCAGCTGCTGGTATTTTTCAATGCGATTCTGAGGGGAAAGCAGGCTTCCACGAACTGCATATCAATGAAGAGATATGTGAAAAAACACCTTGAGGATTGATTCTAAACAACGTTTGCCATGTTTCGGTCGATATTATGGAGTTAATTCGGAAAAAGTTTGACGTTTTGGTGACTGAATTTTCGGTTCATTTCGGTAGCCAAATGTGATGTACAAAACGGAGCGATTTCTCCTACACAAAGATTCTTTCAGGAAAAACTGAACATTTGCTATGCAACTGAGTCTCCTCATTGAAAACATCCAAAGCTCTTCAAAGGTAAATGATTTTATTTATTTGGTTATCTGGTTTTTGTGAAAATGTTGCGTGCTAAATGCTACTCAAAATGCTAAGCTAGCTTAGCATACTCTTACACAAATTAGTGATTTGCAATGGTTCAAAAGCATATTTTGAAAATCTGAGATGACAGTGTTGTTAAGAAAAGGCTAAGCTTGAGAGCAGGTGCATTATTTTCATTTTATTTGCGATTTTCAGAAATCGTTAACGTTGCGTTATGCTAATGAGCCTGAGGCTTTATTCACAATCCCGGATCCGGGGTGGGGAGTATCAAGAGTTAAGAAGGAAAGAAATTCCACATATTAACTTTTAGCAAGGTACACCTGTTAAAATGCATTCCAGGTGACTACCTCATGAAGCTGGTTGAGAGAATGCCATGTGTGTGCTAAGCTGGCTACTTTGAGGAGTCTCAAATTTTAAACATTTGTTTAACACTTTGTTGGTTACTACATGATTCTATATGTGTTATTTCATAGTGTTGATGTCTTGTAAATTTGAATTTGTTCTTAACTGACTTGCCTAGTTAAATGAAGGTTAATAAATAGTAATTCACTATTATACAATGTAGAGAATAGTCAAAATAAAGAAAAACCCTTGAATGAGTAGGTGTGTCCAAATTTTGACTGGTACTGTATATTGCTAAGAACATGAGAGTAGTGTGACTACTCTAGCAGATCTTCAACCCAGGCCACCAACAGCAAATGCCCTAACCACTCTCCCAATAAGGTATATCTCTAGGGCAGGGCTCCTAGGGCTCCTCAACCCTGTTCCGGGAGAGCTACGGTTCTGTAGTTTTTCGCTCCAACCCTAATCTAGCACACTTGATTCTAATAATTAGCTGGTTAAACTGAATCAGGTTAGTTACAACTGGGTTTGGAGAGTAATGCGCTAGGGCAGGGCTGTCCAACCCTCTTCCTGGAGATCTACTGTCCTGTGGGTTTTCAGTCCAACCCTAATTTAACACACCTGATTCTACTAATTAGCTGCTCAACAAGACCTTAACTAGCTGACTCAGATATTGCTACATTAGGGTTGGACTGAAAACCTACAGGACAGTAAATCTCCAGGAGGAGGATTGGGCAGCCCTGCGCTAGGGCATGTGGTTATTGGGCCGGTATACTTAGGCCCTCCTAAACCCTCTACCCTAGGCACTTGTGGGATCTGAAGCAACTTGATAGATTGGAGGAGGATTGGGCAGCCCTGCGCTAGGGCATGTGGTTATTGGGCCGGTATACTTAGGCCCTCCTAAACCCTCTACCCTAGGCACTTGTGGGATCTGAAGCAACTTGATAGATGTGAGCAATAGAGTAAATGCACTTTGAAGTAAATACTCTATTAGCTCTGTTAAAAATACACTCAAAAATATTTTATTTAAATGTAAATGTGATTCAGGAATATCATTAAAACAGGTTAATATGCCCCACCAACATTAGACAACACTACTGAAAGCCCTTCAATTGCTAAAGGAAATAAATCAAATAATTGATGAGAATAGTCAGATTAACTTGATTTACTTTTAGCGTTTTCTTATTTAATGTTACTCTTTAATCACTATGATGAATAAAATATGTTTTCTTGAGTGTACTTTTAACAGAGATTTACTTTGAAGTGCAAGGTGTAGGAATACAGGTGAAATCAGTGACTGATACGGACACGGTGGCGTAGCAGGAATATTTGAGTACTGTGAACTAAAGGTTGACCGATTTTATGATTTTTCAACGCCAATACCGATTTATTTTGGGAGGACCCCCCCCCCCAAAAAAAAAGCCGATACCGATTAATCGGCCAATTTTTAAGTGTTTTTTTTATTTTTATATATATAATACTGTCAATTACAACAATACTGAATGAACACTTATTTTAATTTAATATAATAAAATCAATTTAGCCTCAAATAAATAATGAAACATGTTCAATTTGGTTTAAATAATGCAAAAACAAAGTGTTGGAGAAGAAAGGTAAAGTGCAATATGTGCCATGTAAGAAAGCTAATGTTTAAGTTCCTTGTTCAGAACATGAGAACATATGAAAGCTGGTGGTTCCTTTTAACATTAGTCTTCAATATTCCCAGGTTAGAAGTTTTTTAGGTTGTAGTTATTATAGGAATTATAGGACTATTTCTCTCTATACCATTTGTATTGAATTAACCTTTGACTATTGGATGTTCTTATAGGCACTTTAGTATTGCCAGTGTAACAGTATAGCTTCCGTACCTCTCCTCGCTCCTCCCTGGGCTCGAAGCAGGAACACAACGACAACAGCCACCCTCGAAGCAGCGTTACCCATGCAGAGCAAGGGGAACAACTACAAGTCTCAGAGCGAGTGACGTTTGAAACGCTATTAGCGCACACCTCGCTAACTAGCTCGCCATTTCACATCGGTTACACCAGCCTCATCTCGAGAGTTGATAGGTTTGAAGTCATAAACAGTGCAATGCTTGACGCACGAAGAGCTGCTGGCAAAACGCACGAAAGTGTTTGAATGAATGCTTACGAGCCTGCTGCTGCCTACCACCGCTCAGTCGGACTGCTCTATCAAATCATAGACTTAGTTGTAACATAATAACACACAGAAATTACGAGCCTTAGGTAATTAATATGGTAGAATCCGGAAACTATCATCTCGAAAACAACACGTTTATTCTTTCAGTGAAATACGGAACCGTTCTGTATTTTATCTAAGGGGTGGCATCATTAGTCTAAATATTCCTGTTCCATTGCACAACCTTCAATGTTATGTCATAATTACGTAAAATTCTGGCAAATTAGGCAGCCCAAACTGTTGCATATACACTGACTGCGTGCAATGAACGCAAGAGAAGTGACACAATTTCACCTGGTTAATATTGCCTGCTAACCTGGATTTCTTTTAGCTAAATATGCAGGTTTTAAAATATGTACTTCTGTGTATTGATTTTAAGAAAGGCATTGATGTTCATGGTTAGGTACACATTGGAGCAACGATACGCACCGCATCGATTATATGTAACGCAGGACACGCTAGATAAACTAGTAATATCATCAACCATGTGTAGTTAACTAGTGATTATGATTGATTGTTTTTTTATAAGTTTAATACTAGCTAGCAACTTGACTTGGCTTACTGCATTCGTAACAGGCAGTCTCCTCGTGGAGTGCAATGAGAGGCAGGTGGTTAGTGCGTTGGACTAGTTAACTGTAAGGTTGCAAGATTGAATCCCCCTAGCTGACAAGGCCATCATTGAAAATAAGAATATGTTCTTAACTGACTTGCCTAGTTAAATAAAGATTAAATAAAGGTGTAAAAAACAAAATTAAATGCCAAATCGGTGTCCAAAAATACAGATTTTCCGATTGTTATGAAAACTTGAAATCGGCCCTACTTAATTGGCCGTTCCGATTAATCGGTCAACCTCTACTGTGAGCCAGGAGTTTGTGTTCAAATCCCAGGTGAGGACATGTTAAATAATAATTTTGAGTATTGCATGATGGGCCCTGTAATTCCTCTCAGATAAGAGATCAGCTGAAATCTGAAATCAGATCACACAGCTTCTAATTACAGGGCTGCATTAAGCTGTACCATGCTCCATGGTGTGATAGGCACTTAGGTAGAGAAGTGGCGAGGGAGAGACAGACTACTCCAGCCAGCACTGACTCTCTCTGTCACTAGTCATCCTGCCAGCATTGCGGCCCTCTCACAGGGAAACACATGACAGACCATGGAGATTAAAGGCCCACAACGTGCCCTCCCAATTATCTCCCCCCTACACACACATGAATGACTTATAAATATCTCCTTCGGAGATATTGTGTTAAACAGCTGCACATGTTTTTGTTTTTACTTACATACGTTAAAGGATTAATATTAATGTATTTTTTATTATCAATTGCATACATTGTCCTCTGAATCACAGAGGTGCGTGGGGCTGCCCCATTGGGCACCCCGGGGAGTTGTAGCCTAGTGGTTAGAGCGTTGGACTAGTAACCGGAAGGTTGCAAGTTTAAACCCCCGAGCTGACAAGGTACAAATCTGTCGTTCTGCCCCTGAACAGGCAGTTAACCTCTTACACTTATGGTGGCGCTATTTCATTTTTGGAAGAAAAACGTTCCCGTTTTAAACAAGATATTTTGTCACAAAAAGATGCTCGACTATGCATATAATTGCTACTGTTCGAAAGAAAACACTCTGACGTGTCCAGAAATACAAATATCTTCTCTGTGCGTGCCCTTTAACGTGAGCTTCAGGCAAAACCAAGATGACTTGGCATCCAGGAAATGACAAGGATTTTTGAGGCTCTGTCTTTCATGATCTCCTTATATGGCTGTGAACGCAAGAGGAATGAGTCTGCCCTTTCTGTCGTTTCTCCAAGGTGTCTGCAGCATTGTGACGTATTTGTAGGCAGATCGTTGGAAGATTGACCATAAGAGACCACATTTACCACGTGTCCGCCCGGTGTCCTGCGCCGAAATTGGTGCGCAAAAGTCACCTGCCAGTATTTTTCCATGGGGCACAGAGAGAGAAGCAAGCTTCCATGAACTGCATGTCAATGAAGAGATATGTGAAAAGTGAAAAAACACCTTGAGGATTGATTCCAAACAACGTTTGCCATGTTTCGGTCGATATTATGTAGTTAATCCGGAAAAGGTTTCACGTTGTAGGTGACTGCATTTTCGGTTCGTTTCGGTAGCCAGGCGCAATGTAGAAAACGGAACGATTTCTCCTACACACAGATGCTTTCAGGAAACACTGCGCATTTGGTATGTGGCTGGGAGTCTCCTCATTGAAAACATCAGAAGCTCTTCAAAGGTAAATGATTTTATTTATTTGGTTATCTGGCTTTTGTGAAAATGTTGCGTGCTACATGCTACACAAAATGCTATGCTAGCTTTGCATACTCTTACACAAATTAGTCAATTTCTATGGTTCAAAAGCATATTTTGAAAATCTGAGATGACAGTGTTGTTAAGAAAAGGCTAAGCTTGAGAGCAAACGCATTATTTTAATTTTATTTGCGATTTTCAGAAATCGTTAACGTTGCGTTATGCTAATGAGCCTGAGGCTTAGTCACAATCCCGGATCCGGGATGGGGAGTTTCAAGAGGTTTAAGATGTATCCTGACTGGTTGCATCACTGCCTGGTATGGCAACTGCTCGGCCTCCGACCGCAAGGCACTACAGAGGGTAGTGCGCATGGCCCAGTACCTCACTGGGGCCAAGCTTCCTGCCATCCAGGATCTCTATACCAGGCAGTGACAGAGGAAGGCCCTAAAAATTGCCAAAGACTCCAGCCACCCCAGTCATAGACTGTTCTCTCTGCTACCGCACAGCAAGCTGTACCGGAGCGCAAGTCTAGGTCCAAAAGGCTCTTTAACAGCTTCTACCCCCATGGAAAATGACCCCAAGCATACTTCCAAAGTTGTGGCAAAATGTCTTAAGGACAACAAAGTCAAGTTATTGGAGTGGCCATCACAAGGCCCTGACCTCAATCCTATAGAAAATTTGTGGGCAGTACCTGAAAAAATCATATGCGAGCAAGGAGGCCTACAAACCTGACTCAGTTACACCAGCTCTGTCAGGAGGAATGGGCCAAAATTCACCCTACTTATTGTGGGAAGCTTGTGGAAGGCTATCTGAAATGTTTGTCCCAAGTTAAACAAATTAAAGGCACCAAATACTCATTGAGTGTATGTAAACTTCTAACCCACTGGGAATGTGATAAAATAAATAAAAGGTGAAATAAATCCTTCTCGCTACTATTATTATGACATTTCACATTCTTAAAATAAAGTGGTGATTCTAACTGACCGAAGACAGGGAATTTTTACTTGGATTAATTGTCAAGAATTGTAAAACACTGAGTTTAAATGTATTTAGCTAAGGTGTATGTAAACTTCCGACTTCAACTGTACATTACCCCAATCACCTCGACTAACCGGTGCCCCCTGTATATTGCCTCGCTATTGTTATTTTTTTGCTGCTGTTTAATTATGTAACTTTTTTCCCCCTTTTTTTTTTCTTAACCAACTGCTTCTAAAAGTTAAGGGCTTGTAAGTAAGCATTTCACTTTGTCTACCTACACTGGTTGTATTCTGCACATATGACATAACATTTGATTTGATTTGTAACGGTCATGAGCTAATGGTCATCACGGTGATCAAGGGGAAGCTTGTTTCCTTCACAGTGATTTCCATCTCTCTTATTGGGATTAGCCACAATGCATTATTCAAGTCCAATCCATCTTCCTGTATCTCTGTGTGTGTGGGGATAGTAAGTCTGGCACAGATTTTGATATAGGGAGGAAGACTGTGTCCTAGTGCCACAGGCAGTTAGGAGATTTGGAGTATGGTCCTCTTTCAGTCCTGTATAGTGTTTAAAAGGGCTGTTCTTCCCTCTACATAGAATAGCCCAATGTGGTTTCATAGCTTCATAGTCTCTGAAGCCATATTTCAACATCAATCATGCAGCTCACCACATGGGCCAGCAGAAAAATGTGTCCACTTTGGGGTGGCGAAGGTTTTAATAGTCTTATCTTATTCTCCCCATTCCTATGAACACATTGATATATGATACCCACTCCAACAAAAAGTTGCTTTCTATGTTTTTCACACCTTTTATATGTCTTGCTGTATGGGAGTCTATGCAATGCTATGTGAATGAAATGCATCAGAAATGTATTGGCAAGTTCAGGAAAATATCAGGGAATAGTTTGTGTGTGTGAGTGTATGTGTGTGTGTAGAAGATCTGTATTGCTCTATTTGCCGTGACCACTAACCATGAACTAGGTGGCGCATTCAGTTGACTTCATTTATTTTAAACCGTCGCAGCAGGGCAAATGATTCAGGGCTGACCCTAAAGCCTGGTCCTGGTGACGTCCCTGTAATGCTGTATTCCATGACCTTTTCCTCTCCTAAAACCTACCTGTATCCAACCTCTCCTTAGAAGGGACCTGAACTATTTTGATTTTATCTCTCACAGGCAAGAATCTAAAATCAGCTTTGCTGGTGAAATATTTCTTTCTCCCTGAAGTGCTTTTCCTTAAGGTGTTTTTCCATTGATAAATGAATAATGTGATTTAGTGGTATTTGAGAGAGCCGGAGGAAGAGAGAGGTTGTGGGAGTTAGAGCCCATGTGTGCATGCAGAATCAATTTGAACACAATCAAAACTTTAAAGGGATTAAAGCGCCTTTGATGAGATAGCATACTCAAAATGGTTTAAAATAGCTGCAGAGATTTACGCTAATGTAATCCAATTTAAAGGAGCCTCCTTCAAATATTTATTATTTAAGAACCATCTGTTTGAAGCCCCGGGGGTCAGACACGTACAGTATATGCACACAGTCTTCCACAAAGAAGGCTATATTATTGTCCTACATCACTAACTGCCTCCCACCATCCAGAACCCAACTCACCCACCATATACCTCTCAATCAGTGGAGGCGGCTGAGGGGAGAACGGCTCATAATAATGGCTGGAACGGAGCGAATGGAATGGCATCAAACACATGGAAACCATAGCTGTGTTTGAATACTCATACTAACGGTACTAACCATACTATTTGTGACATAAATTGAGTATGTAGTATGCTTATTGGTCATAGTATGGATATATTTAGTATGCCATAAGTTCCCGGATGTCGTACTAAATTCTCCAAAATACGAAGTATACACTCAGTGGACACTATTTCTATACTTTTAGGGCCCATAATGCTATTCTTCAGAAATGGGTGTGGTTTTACAACATGTGAAGAAAATGTTGAGCATTACAGCAGTATGTACCGCTGGTATATTAACTAGTTACATAATGTTAGTTGGCTACTAATACATCTGGCTATCTACTCCGATTTCCGAACACTCTCGTCTGAGTGTGCCAGAGTGCAGAATAACTTATGAATTTATGAACGCTCACCACCTGTTGAATATGGCCGGTGTCAGTGAACGTCAGCAAAAAAAGCTTGATTAAATTGTTGCCAGCAGCACAGTTACAGTACAGTCTCCAACGCTCTGGATAACATAAACAGCCCAACCAGCTCTGCTAGGGTGAGTGAAATAGTAAGAGTAAGGTGTTCTCATTTGTGTCTGGAAGTAGCTAGCCGATGTTACCCTGTTGGCTTGGGTGTTTGACTACCTTTGTGAGGTCAGAACGCTCGGATCAACCCTACTCCTCAGCCTGAGCGTCCAGTGTGCGCCACGAGAGTGAAATTTACGAACACACTCGAAATCATAAAATGTCTAGCTAGTCATTTGTTATGCTAACAAGCTAGCAAGAGGTTGTATTGCAACAGCATCAACTTCCGGTATACAGGCGAAGCGCTAGTACGCTCAACTGAAATGATACCGTTCTTTTACAGTATACTAAAATATACTAAAAGTATATACTAAGTATGTAGAATACAGTATGTTAGTATGGTTATTCTAACACAGCTCATGTGTTAGATGCATTTGATACCATTCCACTAATTCTGGTCCAGCCATTACCATGAGCCTGTCCTCCCCAATTAAGGTGTCACCAACCTCCTGTACTCTCACTTTATGTTAATCCTATTTTTACACAGTTTTAGCTTTGGACTGTGGAATGTCAGGACACGTTTCGTAATAAAGCCTCATATTTTCCCATCATTGAATGCCACTCAGTCTGAAATGTTACATCGGCCACGGCCCATTTATAAACTGTAGCCACCTTGCCACTCATTGTGCTGTTAGTCAGTCTCGCCTAGTCTCGCCGATGTTGGAGGGTGGGCATGGTTGTGTGTTTCAGCAAAGTACTGGAATCATTTCATTGTTTTACAGGCAATTTTTATTTTTGAAGGAGCATCCAAGCTGTATCACATCCGGCCGTGATTGGGAGTCCCTTAAGGCGGCGCACAATTGGCCCAGCGTCGGCCGGGGTAGGCCATCATTGTAAATAAGAATTTGTTCTTAACTGACTTGCCTAGTTCAATAAAGGTTGAATAAAAAATATGTTGTACTGATGGTGTTCAAAACGTAGGGAATATTGGTTTGTTGTTTTTCGTTGTGGATTTCAGAAGTTAAGCCTATATTTCTAACATGCTTGCTTGGATAAAATGTAATTACTATCATGGATTATTATAGATTATTGATAATATAAAAATGGAGGCGCTAAACATTTTGCCTGGCTACCCATCCACATCGCTCCGGGCAAACGTCACACCCACTAACGTTTCTCCTCCACGGTGAGTCTGGATTTGATCTCCTCCCGGACGACTCCTCGAATGCGAACACATTGAAACCGTTTTGATTGATTGAAACCGATGGGTTGGGCCAGAGCCTGAACACACGTGGGTAGAGCTGCTTTTAGGATGTAGTCATTGGCTTTGATACTCTGATTGGTTAGAGACGATCCAATCGCTGATGACTTGTTTTGTACAACGCTCCTCACTTAGACGTCAGCAGGAAAGGACTTCTATGGTGGCAGTCTAGCGATATATAGAGCAGTGGAATTAAATTCAGTATGTGTTACCAGGCTACAAAACATTGGCCATTGATATCAAATTAATCCACCACATCCATGTGATTCTCGTCTGTTGTTTAGTTGGTGATTCTTATAAAGATTTGCTGCCCCCTCTTGGCTGCTCATGGTAACTGAGACATTCTCAGCGGTCTCTTGTTTGCGTTCGACCAGCCTGATGGATCAGGCAACCAGCTCTGCATGACCATGACAGTATTTGCTGAGATTTTTTCCACAGATTTTAGAATCCTACATTTGACCTTTTTTTTTTAATATGACTAAAGGGCCCACTATACTAATGCCTGTCTGTCATACATTTTTTGGGGAATAGATGAGTCTAGTTGTATTTCTAGGCAGGACGCATCTTTACAAAAAAATAAATATCTAAATACAGTATAAAACCATGGTAGTTATTAAACATGCCAGTTGACAGTGATGCCCCACCTACATTGTGTTTTACAGTGGCAGCTTTTCAAGGGTTTATCGGTTGATGGATGTAGATTCATGATGATACACCTTCCAGTGTGTCTCATCTCTCTGCAGCAAAACACAACCCAGATGGAGAGTGGAGACCGAGCCAGGGATTAGGGAAGATTTTCCTTCATTTAATAAGCAATTGAATGACACAGTTCTGGGGATAAACCTAGTCCAAGAAGAAGCGCAAGAATAGTCACAGGAATATATAGCATTATCCTGCATTAAGGCGGAGTGTATCATTTAAAATAACCATTCCCATTTATAATTCTAATCTACAACACAGTCCAATGCTCATTCGCATTAGAATACACTGTATTATTATCCACAAAGTCTGGAGGGCTTAGATTTAGCTGCAGATAGTTTGCATACCTATGGGAACAATTCTATACAACTATGATAAAAATTCATGGTCATAAAGTATCACTCTAAATACATGCAATCCATCCTAATCCAATCACATCTTACATCTATTTTCCCATAGGGTTCCATGTAGAGTCCTCTGTGAAAATGGTTTTACATAGATAGCAAAAGGGTTCTACCTGAAACCAACAATGGTTCTCCTACACTCTAAAAATAAAGGATTCTTCAAATTAAAACTGGGGGAACCTCTTATGTTCTTCAAAGAACCCCCTTTAATGGTTGCTCGAATAAACTTATGGGGTTCAAAAAAATACACCCCCCCCCCCCCTCAATTATTAATCAGCATAACAATAACACTATATTTTAGTTGTCAGTGTTTTTTATGATTTTAGTGGCAAAGCAGAAGTCAAAAATCGAGATGAGGTAAACTCCCAGCAGTTCAATCGGTATATTTTCTGGCGTGTTAATGTGTTGATATCCTTCGCATCCATAGCCAGAGTGATTTTGTAGTGCATGGTGATCGAACAGGTTTCCAGTTATATTAATCAGCCATGTAGGGAGGGTGAATTCTAGGAATACAAAAATAATAATTATACAGATGATTAACAAAACGTGCACACGACAGTATTCATGCAATGGTTTTTGTGGTAAATGTGAATGAAACCACTGTTCACTTTTGACAACCGTTATCATACACGCACCTTGTCCATAATGTAGAGACCTCTGGGATCTTCATTGAAGAGGTCAGGGATGAGGAAGATGGCTGCTGTGACTGAGTCCTATAAAGTTTTAGAGAAACCAGTGGTATAAAGTACTTAAGTAAAAATACTACTTAAGTAGTTTTGAGGTATCTGTACTTTCCTATTAATATTTTTGACACTTTTACTCCACTACATTCCAAATTCCTAAGGCACTCGCACATCTGAGCAAACATTTTGCAGGTCAGTGATACTATCAAAAGCAGTGTGCGGTTTCCTTTTTCACTCCACTACATTCCTAAAGAAAATAATTTACTTTTTACTCATTACATTTTCCCTGACATCCAAAAGTTACATTTTGAATGCTTAGCAGGACAGGAAAATTGTCTAATTCACACATTTATCAAGAGCGCATCCCTGGTCATCCCTACTGCCTCTACTGGCAGACTCACTGAACACACATGCTTTGTTTGTAAATTATGTCTGAGTGTTGAACTGTGCCCCTGGGTATCAGTAAATTAAACAATTTTAAAACTAGAAAATCATGTTGTTTGCTTAATATAAGGAATGTGAAATTATTTATACTTTTACTTTTGATACTTAAGTACATTTTAAAACAGAATATTTTTTGACTTTTACTCAAGTAGTATTTTACTGGGTGACTCACTTTTTCATTTTTCTTTTAAGTTTTTTAAAACTTTTACTCAAGTATGAAAATTGAGTACTTTTCCACCACTGAGAGAAACCATTAATAAAAATGTGATAGCCCACATGTAATCTACATAACATGCGACAAACCAATACCAATTGTACATACCTTTTTGGGCGCCTCCTCATCAGTATACATGCAGAAATAAGTAGGAAGTTCAGTCATCTGCACCCAATGCAGCTATAGCCGTCAACATATTCTTACCACTTTGTTGATTGACATCCGTTGCATTATGTCCATTTTCTGTTTTAGAAAGAATTTTAAAAGGGAGGACGTGCCAAACAACGCAGCCATTTGCACAAATATGAAAGATAGAGGGTGTCATCATAAAACAATATCAATTTAGATCATACAAGGTAGAAACCTTACCTTAAATTGAGGAGATCTTAAAAATGTTCTGTTAAGTACCTGCACCTGCTGTTTTCGCAAATTCAAATCTCAATTTTTCAGTTGGGCAGGTAGTTCTTGGAGGTTCTTGCAGGAACCTAAGGAGGTTCCTTGATGAACCCCACCTCCTATGGGGTTCTTGGAAGTACCTTTTGGGTGCATTTTTTGTGCCAAAGAACTTTGAGGATCTTAGAAGAACCCTTGTTGAACCCCTAACTTTGAGAGTATTGGGACAGGCGAAGAACCCTTTTATGTTATAGATTGCACCTTTTTATCTAAGAGTGTAGCACTGCTCTTTTAGAACACACATCATTTCTCAGTAAAGATAATGCCCCCATCTCAAGCAGAAAAACGTGTTTTTATCCCTAACAGGATTAGAGAGTCACGTCAAATCAGAAAAAAACAATCCAGGGTCTATTATTTTGTGGAATAACACAATGGCTGATACAATGATGATGCTATTAAACTCATGGGTCATCCACTTACTTCAGTCAGTCTGACAGCATCAGCTTTGATGACTGTTATGGCAAGTTGGGACTTTCATTGGCGTAAGAGTGACCATGTGTTAGCCTACCTCATCTCTGTGTCCAGCTGAGCTGTTGAACTTGGGTCACGTGAAGCAAGAGTCAGAGTCGGGTTTGAATTATTGAGCCAGGGATTGTTTAGGGATTAGTCAATAGGTGCTTCACGGCATAAATTAAACAAGGGCCACCATAGCAATGGGGTCACATTATACCAGGGGAAATAAGTCACTGCAACTATAAGCCCAGAACAAGATGCCAGCACTTACGTCAGACCGATGCCCAGTTGCGCCCCCCCCCCTCCCTCTTTATCGCTCTTGCGCTCTCTCTCTGTGTCACTCTCTCTAATTTGCCCAGCTGAATACACTTTAATTCCAGAAAGAAAATAACCGGGGTGCAGTCACACTGTAGCTGTTGAGCAGCCCTAGCCTAGCTAGATGTATGTGTGTGTGTGCGGACTTGTCCCTCTTGCTGAACGTATGTTTGCGTTTATGGGGACTGGGGGTTAAGACCCTCTTCTTATAGGGTTATTGTTTTTGTGGACTAGGGATTTGAGACCCTCGTCACGTCACGCTGAGGGGGTTGTCTGTCCGTGTGTGGAGGGGGTTATTCTGTGTGTGTGTGGGACCTAGCTCCAAGCTGGCGGATCGAGAGGACTCAGATTGCTCGGATCAGATGATCCATCTTCAGCTGACCATCTCAGGGGACTGGCCAGCACCTTGTGAGTGAGCCTGCCCACCACCATAGTCTAGTTCAATCTCTCCTCTTTTTCTCCTTCTCTTATCTCTCATTTCACTCTCATTCCATTCATTCAATTCTCATCATCCAATCTTTCTCATTCCAACTCTCCATGCTCCTCTATTTCACTCCACTTGTATTTGATCATCTGCTCTTCCTCTACCTCTTTTGAATGCTTTGGTTGTAGGCTGCTGGATGATACTTTAGGTTTTATTGCTCTGCCTTATGTCTTCATGATTATCCTGAGTGTAGTTATACAATTTATTTATTGGCATATAGTCTTGATATTTCCTAGTAGGAGATATGGGCTCGACCTGGTCGTTAAATGGGATCTAGTGAGCAGTTCCCCAACAGTTCAATCAACTAAATGCTTGAGATTATTTTATGCATATCCAGATATTTCAATCATTTCTAATGCTTGACATTAGTGTATGTCTCTTTAGAAATTTCAATCAACACAAATGTTTGACTATCTTATGTATTTTTTTGATATCCCAAATGATTCAAATGTTTGAGGTAAGCTTATGAATGTATTTTATTTATTTATTTTATCTGAAATGTGTCATTTTGTTTGCGGTCCTGTAGGCTATGTCATCAATATAACTATGTTACAGTTCAAGTTTACAGCAAACAATTCAGGGTTGTCTGACTACACATAGGAACAAACAGAACTTGGTAACCGTGTACAACATCCCAAATGTGGGTAAATTATTGATTTGTGAGATCTGTGACCTCCATTTTGGTCTCTGTGGACCCGAGTCCAGCTGAATGTTGCCCAGATTACGTAAAAGCCCTCTCAAACAGCTGTGGGGATGACAGAATTTTATCCACTATTAATCAAGGCACTGTAATTATTCTGCTTTTGATCTTATTTTTTTATATTTAATGTGCTCCGTCTTCCCCTTCAATTGATCTCATCTGGGCTTTGTAGGTTTACGTCTGGCCAGTATTTGTAGTGTTAGGGGGATTACCAGTAGCAGTGTTAAATTATGATAGCTGAATAAAAACAGATTGCAAGAGAGGGCTATACAGATATCAAGATGATGTCAAGGAAGACCTAAATGTGATTTTTGCTCCTGAACTCTTACTGTAGGTTGACTTTCATTGGCTTCAAGGCTCGGTCATTTATGTGAAGCACCCTATGACAAGTAGGGCTGGCATAATTACCGTGTCACCAACGGTTATGGATGAAGACCAGAATGAAAGTGAAATAAGTTTTTATTGTGGAACGAACAGCTGACCGGAGACGGGACAGCCAGGCATTTGTGTGGATGAGTCCATTTCTGCTATAACATGGACTCTACAATGTGGTGAAACTGTTGCTCCTTGCTGAAAACAAGCATGGTGTTGTAGCAAACGAGTCATCTGTGATCTAGGCGAACCCCCCCCCCCCCCTCCCTACAACAGTAGCATCAGCAGTCAGGAGGAGAGGAGAAAATGTGCATCTTAATGGTTATTATGGTGACTGGTTATTTGGCTGAGCAAAAACCGTCATCCACAATTCCATGACCGTCACAGCCCTAATGACAAGTGATGTCATACTTGAATATTTAACTGAACTGACAAGATTGGAATAGTTTTGTTCACTGCTTAAAACAGTTCAATGTTGGCAGATCTGTGGAAGCAATATGGCGGAAGCTTCACAACTAAATCGCCTTTACCTAGGGCTGTGGCGGTCACAATTTCGTCAGCCAGTTATTGTCAACCAAATAACTATCGATCTCACGGTAATTCACTGTTTATTAACATAAACACATTTAGTATCTCCTGGCTTTCACACATAGCCAACAAGCCACTGATGCAGACCTTTGGAACATCTACATTTTAAAAAGTCTAATAAATCCATGTAATATAGCCTATACCTTCACAATAAATAAATTATTTATTTCAGACCGGTTTAAAGAAGCATGATATGAATAACATGTAGTCTATTTTAGAAGAACATAATAGCATACTCTTGAGTTGTCCTGATCTGGCTATGACAAATGGCTTTGGGCTACACTAGTTCATTTAGCAGATGAGATTTGCTTAGAATTCCGGTGCATTATTTTATAGTATGAAGAATACAATTGAACAAAGCTGAATAAAATAGAAAGGATATTTTCTCCAAGTGATTTTAGGGAGTGCGCACATGCGGCTATTCTGTGTCGAGTGGTTAACAAAGAAATAGGTACTTATATGCTTAATTTAGAGTTACTAATGTAACTTTAGTTGTTCTAATAACTTTGGGCTATATGTTTAGATTTTTAATACATTGTAAGGCTGCATGATGCGAATAATAGTGATTTGAAAAAGTATGCTTGAAAGGCATGAGCTCTGCTTTGTTTTTTATGTGCTGTACACACCAGCCTTCATTAACAATTTGACAAGCACTTGGCAATGCCTCGAATTTCGCTGCAGCATCCCCTTTGTGGCCGTAATGCACCCTAAAAACATCCATGCCTTCTGCGGCCAGTGGCCGTACTGCCCTTGGCCTGGAATGCTGCATTGTACCCTTCTCCCTCGGTGCTGCGTGTTCCGAGGCATCTCTCACTCATGCTGCTTATGTACAGCACCTTGCAATAGTATTCACCCCCTTGGTGTTTTTCCTATTTTGTTGTATTGCAACCTGTAATTTAAATGTATTTTTATTTGGATATCATGTAATGGACATACACAAATTAGTCCAAATTGGTGAAGTGAAATGAAGAAAAAAAATAGTTTCAAAAAATTTGGAAAAATAAAAAACTGGAAAGTGGTGGGTGAATATGTATTCACCCCCTTTGCTATGAAGACCCTAAATAAGATCTGGTGCAACCAATTACCTTTAGAAGTCACATAATTAGTTAGATTGCACACGTGACACTTAAATAAAGTCCACCTGATCTCAGTATATATACACCGGTTCTGAAAAGCCCCAGAGTCTGCAACACCACTAACCAAGGGGCACCACCAAGTTAGCAGCACAACGAAGACCAAGGAGTTCTCCAAAGAGGTCAGGGACAAAGTTGTGGAGAAGTACAGATCAGGGTTGGGTTATAAACAAATATCAGAAACTTTGAACATCCCACAGACATCCCACCATTAAATCCATTATTAAAAAATGGAAAGAATATGGCACCACAACAAACCTGCCAAGAGGGCCACCCACCAAAAATCACGGACCAGGCAAAGAGGGCATTAATCAGAGGCAACAAAGAGACCAAAGACAACCCTGAAGGAGCTGAAAAACTCCACAGCAGAGATTGGAGTATCTGTCCATAGGACCAATTTAAGTCGTACACTCCACAGAGCTGGGCTGTACAGAAGTGGCAAGAAAAAAGCCATTGCTTGTTCGCAAAATGGCATGTGGGTGACTCCCCAAACATATGGAAGAATGTACTCTGGTCAGATGAGACTAAAATTGAGCTTTTAGGCCATCAAGGAAAACGCTATGTCTGGCGCAAACCCAACACCTCTCATCACCCCGAGAACACATCCCAGTGAAGCATAGTGGTGGCAGCATCATGCTGTGGGGATGTTTTTCATCAGCAGGGACTAGGAAACTGGTCCGAATTGATGGAATGCTGGATGGTGCTAAATACAGGGAAATCCTTGAGGGGAAACTGGTTTAAGTCTTCCAGAGATTTGAGACTGGGACAGAGGATCACCTTCCAGCAGGACAATGACCCTAAGCATTCTGCTAAAGCAACAATTGAGTGGTATAAGGGGAAACATTTAAATATATTGGAATGGCCTAGTCAATGCCCAGACCTCAATCAAATTGAGAATCTGTGGTATGACTTAAAGATTGCAATAAACCAGTGGAACCCATCCAACTTCAAGGAGCTGGAGCAGTTTTGCCTTGAAGAATGGGCAAAGCAAAGCAGTTCGACACATACAACGACACAGAGTTACACATGGAGTAAAACAAATATACAGTCAATAATACAGTAGAAACAAGTCTATATACGATGTGAGCAAATGAGGTGAGATAAGGGAGGTAAAGGCAAAAAAAGGCCATGTTGGCAAAGTAAATACAATATAGCAAGTAAAACACTGGAATGGTAGATTTGCAATGGAAGAATGTGCAAAGTAGAAATAAAAATAATGGGGTGCAAAGGAGCAAAATAAATCAATTAAATACAGTAGGGAAAGAGGTAGTTGTTTAGGCTAAATTATAGGTGGTCTATGTACAGGTGCAGTAATCTGTGAGCTGCTCTGACAGTTGGTGCTTAAAGCTAGTGAGGGAGAAAAGTGTTTCCAGTTTCAGAGCTTTTTGTAATTCGTTCCAGTCATTGGCAGCAGAGAACTGGAAGGAGAGGCGGCCAAAGAAAGAATTGGTTTTGGGGGTGACTAGAGAGATATACCTGCTGGAGCGTGTGCTACAGGTGGGATATGCTATGGTGACCAGCGAGCTGAGATAAGGGGGGACTTTACC
Organism: Oncorhynchus masou masou; assembly: GCF_036934945.1. NCBI lineage: Eukaryota > Metazoa > Chordata > Actinopteri > Salmoniformes > Salmonidae > Oncorhynchus > Oncorhynchus masou. The sequence goes on along the minus strand of NC_088224.1, from coordinate 70,700,548 downwards.
TAGCAGGGTCTTGTAGGTGACATGGAGCCAGTGGGTTTGGCGACGAGTATGAAGCGAGGGCCAGCCAACGAGAGCGTACAGGTCGCAATGGTGGGGAGTATATGGGGCTTTGGTGACAAAACGGATTGCACTGTGATAGACTGCATCCAATTTGTTGAGTAGGGTATTGGAGGCTATTTTGTAAATGACATCGCCAAAGTCGAGGATTGGTAGGATGGTCAGTTTTACAAGGGTATGTTTGGCAGCATGAGTGAAGGATGCTTTTTTGCGAAATAGGAAGCCAATTCTATATTTAACTTTGGATTGGAGATGTTTGATATGGGTCTGGAAGGAGAGTTTACAGTCTAACCAGACACCTAAGTATTTGTAGTTGTCCACATATTCCGAGTCCGAGCCGTCCAGACTAGTGATGTTGGACAGGCGGGTAGGTGCGGGTAGCGATCGGTTGAAGAGCATGCATTTAGTTTTACTTGTATTTAAGAGCAATTGGAGGCCACGGAAGGAGAGTTGTATGGCATTGAAGCTTGCCTGGAGGGTTGTTAACACAGTGTCCAAAGAAGGACCAGAAGTATACAGAATGGTGTCGTCTGCGTAGAGGTGGATCAGAGACTCACCAGCAGCAAGAGCGACCTCATTGATGTATACAGGGAAGAGAGTCGGTCCAAGAATTGAACCCTGTGGCACCCCCATTGAGACTGCCAGAGGTCCGGACAGCAGACTCTCCGATTTGACACACTGAACTCTATCAGAGAAGTAGTTGGTGAACCAGGCGAGGCAATCATTTAAGAAACCAAGGCTGTCGAGTCTGCCGATGAGGATGTGGTGATTGACAGAGTCGAAAGCCTTGGCCAGATCAATGAACACTGCTGCACAGTAATGTTTCTTATCGATGGCGGCTAAGATATCGTTTAGGACCTTGAGCGTGGCTGAGGTGCACCCATGACCAGCTCTGAAACCAGATTGCATAGCAGAGAAGGTATGGTGAGATTCGAAATGGTCTGTTTGTTGACTTGGATTTCGAAGACCTTAGAAAGGCATGGTAGGATAGATATAGGTCTGTAGCAGTTTGGGTCAAGAGTGTCCCCCCCTTTGAAGAGGGGGATGGCCGCAGCTGCATTCCAATCTTTGGGAATCTCAGACGACACGAGAGGTTGAACAGGCTAGTAATAGGGGTGGCAACAATTTCGGCAGATAATTTTAGAAAGAAAGGGTCCAGATTGTCTAGCCCGGCTGATTTGTAGGGGTCCAGATTTTGCAGCTCTTTCAGAACATCAGCTGAACGGATTTGGGAGAAGGAGAAATGGGGAAGGCTTGGGCGAGGTGCTGTGGGGGGTGCAGTGCTGTTGACCGGGGTAGGAGTAGCCAGGTGGAATGATGGCCAGCCGTAGAAAAATGCTTATTGAAATTCACAATTATGGTGGATTTATCAGTGGTGACAGTGTTTCCTATCTTCAGTGCAGTGGGCAGCTGGGAGGAGGTGTTCTTATTCTCCATGGACTTTACAGTGTCCCAGAACTTTTTTGAGTTAGTGTTGCAGGAAGCAAATTTCTGCTTGAAAAAGCTAGCCTTGGCTTTTCTACCTGCCTGTTTATAATGGTTTCTAGCTTCCCTGAACAGCTGCATATCACGGGGGCTGTTCGATGTTAATGCAGAACGCCATAGGATGTTTTTGTGTTGTTTAAGGGCAGTCAGGTCTGGGGAGAACCAAGGGCTATATCTGTTCCTGGTTCTAAATTTCTTGATTGGGGCATGTTTATTTAAGATGGTTAGGAAGGCTTTTTTTTATATCCAGGCATCCTCTACTGACGGGATGAGATCAATATCCTTCCAGGATACCCCGGCCAGGTCGATTAGAAAGGCCTGCTCGCTGAAGTGTTTCAGGGAGTGTTTGACAGTGAAGGTCGTTTGACCGCTGACCCATTACGGATGCAAGCCATGAGGCAGTGATCGCTGAGATCTTGGTTGAAGACAGCAGAGGTGTATTTAGAGGGCAAGTTGGTTAGGATGATATCTGAGGGTGCCCGTGTTTAAGGCTTTGGGGAGGTACCTGGTAGGTTCATTGATAATTTGTGTGAGATTGAGGGCATCAAGTTTAGATTGAAGGGTGGCTGGGGTGTTAAGCATGTTCCAGTTTAGGTCGCCTAGCAGCACGAGCTCTGAAGATAGATGGGGGGCAATCAGTTCACATATGGTGTCCAGAGCACAGCTGGGGGCAGAGGGTGGTCTATAGCAGGCGGCAACGGTGAGAGACTTGTTTTTAGAGAGGTGGATTTTTAAAATTAGAAGTTCAAATTGTTTGGGTAGAGACCTGGATAGTAGGACAGAACTCTGCAGGCTATCTTTGCAGTAGATTGCAACACCGCCCCCTTTTGGCAGTTCTATCTTGTCTGAAAATGTTGTAGTTTGGAATTAAAATTTCAGAATTTCTGGTGGTCTTCCTAAGCCAGGATTCAGATACAGCTAGAACATCCGGGTTGGCAGAGTGTGCTCAAGCAGTGAATAGAACAAACTTGGGGAGGAGGCTTCTAATGTTAACATGCATGAAACCAAGGCTATTACGGTTACAGAAGTCGTCAAAAGAGGGCACCTGGGGAATAGGAGTGAAGCTAGGCACTGCAGGGCCTGGATTCACCTCTACATCGCCAGAGGAACAGAGGAGGAGTAGAATAAGGGTACGGCTAAAAACAATAAGAATTGGTCGTCTGGAACAGAGAGTAAAAGGAGGTTTCTGGGGGCGATAAAATAGCATCAAGGTATAATGTACAGACAAAGTTATGGTAGGATGTGAATACAATGGAGGTAAACCTAGGTATTGAGTGATGAAGAGAGATATTGTCTCTAGAAACATCATTGAAACCAGGAGATGTCATTGCATGTGTGGGTGGTGGAACTAATAGGTTGGATAAGGTATAGTGAGCAGGACTAGAGGCTCTACAGTGAAATAAGCCAATAAACACTAACCAGAACAGCAATGGACAAGGCATATTGACATTAAGGAGAGGAATGCTTAGTCGAGTGATCAAAAGGGTCCAGTGAGTAGAGAGGTTGGTTGGGGGTCACGGCGATTTAGACAGCTAGCCAGGCCATCGGTAGCAAGCTAGCATAGAATGGAGGTCTGTTATTAGCCACCTCTTGCGTTCCGTCAGTAGATTAGTGGGGTTCTGTGTGGTAGAGGGGATTAATCCGAATCACACAACAACAAAAAACAAACAATAGATATAGTTATAGAGGCCCAAGAAGAAAGGAAAAAAAATAATAATAATTGTCCGATTTGTCTATTCAGATAGCAGCCGATAAGACAGCTAACGGTTAGCAGGCTGCAGATGGGCGTTCAGGTAACGTCGCGACGGAGAAGCCAGCCGGATAACTCCTTCGGGTAGATAACGTCGGCAGTCCAGTTGTGAAGGCCCGGTGGGGCTCTGCGTAGGCAGTAAAACGGGTCCAGATAGGTGATTGTAGCCCAGGAGAGATTGATGGAACTCTTCAGCTGGCTAGCTCCGGAATAACTGATGTTTGCTCCGGAATCGAAGAAAATCACACGGATAGCAGCGAGCTAGCTGTGAGATCCGGGTATGAATGTCCAGAGTTAGCGGTTGAAATCCAGGGACACGGAGAGAAAAATTGGTCCGGTATGTTCCGTTCCGAGCCGCGCTGCGCCGTACAAAACTGGCGATAGTTTTTCGAGCTAAAGGATAGCTGATGACCACAAACCGTGGTTAGCTGAATATTAACGATTTGCCAGTAAAGAAGCTGGCTAGCTTCTGGCTAACTCCTGGCTAGCTTCTGGCTAGCTTCTTGGAGGATTACAGATCTGAGGCAAATAATACTTTTTTATAAATAGAAATTGGTGAGGCGGGTTGCAGGAGAGTGTTTTGAAGATGAGTTTATGGAAAATTAAAAAATGTATGTGAAAAAAGATGTGAAAAAAGTTGTAAATATATATATATTTACAACTTTTATATATGGCATAGCAGTTCAGACGTCTTTTGTCCTCGTCTTGTCCCATATATATATGGGACAATATATATATATATATATGGGACAAGACGAGGACCAAAGACGTCTGATCTGCTATGCCATCTTGGAATCAGACTGATTCTGATGCTGGGCATCATTCACAAGTGATAATATATAATTAACACGTGATAAGGCCAGTATTGTTACCCATCAGACTATTCTATATATAGTGCATTCGGAAAGTATTCAGACCCCTTGACTTCTTTCACATTTTGTTACGTTAGAGTTATTCTAAAATGAATTAAATCGTTTTTTGCCCTCATCAATCTACACACAAAATCCCATAATGACAATCCAAAAACCGGTTTTTAGAAATGTTGGCAAATTTATTACAACAAAAAACTGAAATAACACATTTACAGTTGAAATCGGAAGTTTACATACACTTAGGTTGGAGTCAATAACTTGTTTTTCAACCACTCCACAAATTTCTTGTTAATAACAAACTATAGTTTTGGCAAGTCAGTTAGGACTTCTACTTTGCATGACACAAGTAATTTTTCCAACAATTGTTTGCAGACAGATTATTTCACTTATAATTCACTATCACAATTGCATTGGGTCAGAAGTTTTACATTGTCGTGGCAGAATCAGGATTCTTGAGGTAACATTTATTTATAAGATGTTTTATTCATTTTATTGCATGCTTATGTGAGATATTTGTAATTAGAATGTCTTCTTTTGGATAATACTGTTTGCAGTTTGCAGTTATCCCTTTCCTGCTAGGGCTAAGTTACATTGGGCCCCAGAGATGGGAAAGGTTAGTCTTATCTGTGAATGTGTCTATAAACTATTCCGAAACCATGTGAAGGGATGGTGTGATACATGGGGAACCAGATAGGTGGCTCCACAATGTCTGTGTGCCAGTCACTCTATCTCTGTGATCTTGTCCAGGAGGGTGTCTAAAATGACAATTGATATATATACCATTGGATGAGGTAATGTCTTGTTACTAATTTGTACCAAGAACGAGATAAGAGCTTCGTTTAGGAGACCAAACTGAACAATAATTTATAGCTAAATACTGTCTGGCGATGGGATACTCCTCTCAAGTAAAATCTTTCTTTGTGTAATGTTCTTAAGATCTGTTATTTGTCATGTTGACTAGGGCGGTGGATCTTTGCTATAAAGGATCTCAGTTGCCATTATGTTGACACTCAGAGAATACATTTATAGACACTGAATTGATCTGAGAGTCACAGGGTTGTGATGGAGCTCATATAATTAAAGATGAACTTTATGATAACTCTGACTTGTGTGTGGTTTGCTCTCATGATTTGGTAATACAGGAAATTTCCACGATAACATACAGTAAGTTGACTGTGCCTTTAACTTCTTGGAACTCCCCATCCCGGATCCGGGTTTGTGACTAAAGCCTCAGGCTCATTAGCATAACGCAACGTTAACGATTTCTGAAAATCGCAAATAAAATGAAAATAATGCGTCTGCTCTCAAGCTTAGCCTTTTCTTAACAGCACTGTCATCTCAGATTTTCAAAATATGCTTTTGAACCATAGAAATTGACTAATTTGTGTAAGAGTATGCAAAGCTAGCATAGCATTTTGAGTAGCATTTAGCACGCAACATTTTCACAAAAACCAGATAACCAAATAAATAAAATCATTTACCTTTGAAGAGCTTCTGATGTTTTCAATGAGGAGACTCTCAGTTACATACCAAATGCGCAGTTTTTCCTGAAAGCGTCTGTGTGTAGGAGAAATCGTTCCGTTTTCTACATTGCGTCTGGCTACCGAAACGAACCGAAAATTCAGTCACCTACAACGTAAAACTTTTTCCGGATTAACTACATAATATCGACCGAAACATGGCAAACGTTGTTTGGAATCAATCCTCAAGGTGTTTTTTCACATATCTCTTCATTGATATGCAGTTCGTGGAAGCTTGCTTTCCTCTCTGTATCCCATGGAAAAATACTGGCAGGTGACTTTTGCGCACCAATTTCGGCGCAGGACACCGGGCGGACACCTGGTAAATGTGGTCTCTTATGGTCAATCTTCCAATGATCTGCCTACGTCACAATGCTGCAGACACCTCGGGGAAACGACAGAAAGGGCAGGCTCATTCCTCTCGCATTCACAGCCATATAAGGAGACAATGGAAAACAGAGCCTCAAAAATCCTGCTCATTTCCTGGATGCCGTCTCATCTTGGTTTTGCCTGAAGCTCACGTTCTAGGGCACGCACAGAAATATCTTGGTAGTTCTGGACACGTCAGAGTGTTTTCTTTCGAATGCTATCAATTATATGCATAGTCGAGCATTTTTTTGTGACAAAATATCTTGTTTAAAACAGGAACGTTTTTCATCCAAAAATGAAATAGCGCCCCCAGAGCATCAACAGGTTAAACAGCTTCGAAAATTCCAGAAAATGATGTCATGGCTTTAGAAGTCTGATAGACTAATTGACATTATTTGAGTCAATTGGAGGTGTACCTGTTGATGTATTTCAAGGCCTACCTTCAAACTCAGTGCCTCTTTGCTTGACATCATGGGAAAATCAAAAGAAATCAGCCAAGACCTCAATGTTTTTAATTTTATTTTTTTAGATCTCCACAAGTCTGGTTCGTCCATGGGAGGAATTTCCAAACGCCTGAATGTACCACATTCATATATACAACAATAGTACGCAAGTATCAACACCATGGGACCACGCAGCTGTCATACCGCTGAGGAAGGAGATGCGTTCTGTCTCCTAGAGATGCACGTACTTTGGTGCGAAAGGTGCAAATCAATCCCAGAACAACAGCAAAGGACCTTTGCAAAGGACCAGAAATTGAACTGTTTTGCCACAATGGCCATCGTTATGTTTGTAGGAAAAAGGGGGAGGCTTGCAAACCGAAGAACACCATCCCAACCGTGAAGCACGGGGGTGGCAGCATCATGTTGTGGGGGTGCTTTTCTGCAGGAGGGACTGGTACACATAACAAAATAGATGGCATCATGAGGGGTGTAAATGATGTGGATATATTGAAGCAACATCTCAAGACATCAGTCAGGATGTTAAAGCTTGTTCGCAAATGGGTCTTCCAAATGGAGAATGACCCCAAGCATACTTCTAAAGTTGTGGCAAAATGTCTTTAAGGACAAATCTTGGTTTCATCAGACCAGAGAATAATGTTTCTCATGGTATGAGTGTCTTTAGGTGTCTTTTGGCAAACTCCAAGTGGGCTGCCATGTGCCTTTTTTCTGAGAAGTGGCTTCCGTCTGGCCATTCTGCCATAAAAGCCTGATAGGTGGACTGCTGCGAGATGGTTGTCCTCCTGGAAGGTTATCCCATCTCCACAGAGGAACTCTGGAGCTATGTCAGAGTAAACATCAGGTTCCTGGTCACTTTGCTGACCAAGCCCCTTTTCCCTTGATTGCTCAGTTTGGCCGGGAGGCCAGCTCTAGGAAGAGTATTGGTGGTTCCAAACTTCTTCCATTTAAGAATGATGGAGGCCACTGTGTTGTTTAATGCTGCCAACATTTTTTGGTACCCTTCCCCAGATCTGTGCCTTTACACAATCCTGTCTCGGAACTCTACGGAAAATTCCTTCGACCTCATGGCTTGGTTTTTGCTCTGACATGCGTTGTCAACTGTGGGACCTTATGTAGACAGCTGTGTGCCTTTCCAAATCATGTCCAATCAATTGAATTTACCACAGGTGGCCTCCAAGTTACAGAAACATCTCAAGGATGATCAATGGAAACAGGATGCACCTGAGCTCAATTTCGAGTCTCATAGCAAAGGGTCTGAATACTTATGTAAATAAGGTAGTTTATATATTTAGATATATATATATATATATATATAACTCACTCACTCACTCACGCTTGCAAACATTTCTAAAAACTTGTTTTCGCTTTACCATTATGGGGTTTTGTGTGTAGGTTGATGTAATTTAATCCATTGTAGAATAAGGCTGTAATTTAACAAAAATGTGGAAAAAGGCAAGGGTACTTTTCGAATCCACTGTATGTGTGAAATTTGTTTTGATTTAGAATGGACCTTTACCATGCACCTGTATTGGGAAAAAAAGGTGAGTAATAAATATAGAAGGCTTAGCCTATAGAAAGCTGATGGGATCCTCTTTTTAGTAGACGCCATCACTCACACAATTGCATAGACTATTGAAATGTTGCACAACACGTTTTCATGGGCTCTTATGAAGTGTTTGATTAGATTTTCATTGATGTCAGAGTGATTTAGAGGGACAATAGAGTGCTGTGTACCAGGCAGTTAGCAAGTTTGGTAGGCTACTAATGACCATCAGCAGCATCAGAGCTTAGAGAAGCCTAATTGCCATGACTCGTGACCGGTAGTGTGGCGGTAATACGGTCACCGCAACAGCCCTACTTATACCTATTCTTCACATATACCAACACTAAAGGATTAGGGGTAGGGAGTGTATTGGAACCATCTGTGTGTTGTTGCTGTGTCAGGTGAGTTTTAGTGACTGTGTGTTTGCTGTGTTAAGGTGACTCCCAGCAAGTGGAGATGCCCAGGAGAGAGATAGAGGTGGTGAAGGGTCAGATGGTAGTCCTACAGGCCTGGTACAGCCCCACATCTGATATTGGCAGGAACAGCGTCATCTGGAACTTCATGGCCAACGACTCCAAGCAGGTATGTAAGGGATCTCCTCTTCCTCAGACATCATGCATGGTTTCCACAGAAATCACTGTTGCTGGATCTTTTCTGATGAACTTTTCCCTGTTGAAGAAACTGTTTATGAACTGTTGAAGAAGCTGGTTGATTATTTCAGGGCTGGGAGCAGTTCAGTCAGTTTTAGTTTATTCTCTGAAGTACCGGACCAACCTCCCATTCTCAGTAATCCAATCCCCTTCTTGTAATCCCAGATCTGGCCAGTCATTTTAGCTGTTCAGCCATGCGGCAGGTAGCCTAGCAGTTGGAGAGGGTCCCACGTTCGACTGGAAAAATCTGTCGACGTGAGCTGGATGCCATTCCCTGCTATTGAGCAAGGCATTTAACCCCCTACAACAACAGGTGCCCAGTGTGGCAACCTCCTACACCTCTCAAAGACCTGTATTTGTGTCTTTTGGTGGGGTTGGGTTAAAAGGATCTTGTGTGCAGTTGACCAATAAAATAATCTTAATCTTAATGGCATGTACAGTGCCTATAGTAAGTCTACACCCCCTTTAACTTTTTAAAAACATTTTGCTGCATACCATAATTGGATAAGTCTCCACCCCCTGAATTAAAACTTGGTGGAAGCACCTTTGGCAGCCACTAGAGCTGTGAATCATTTTCATTATGATTCTACCAGCTTTGCACTCTTAGGGCAACATATATCCATTGTTTTTGTCAAAATTGCTCAGGCTCAGTACATCTGGTTGGGGATCATTGATAGACAGCGATATGTAAGCCTTGTATCTGATCTTTTTTTTTTAAGCGGATTTAAGTCAGGACTGAGACTCAGGAACAGTCAAGACCTCTTGGAAAGCCATTCTGGTGTGTCTTTTCAAAAAACATGGAATTGTGTCACAGAAAAATAAACCTATCCAAGGGTCTTCAGAAGACTGAGGTGGGTTTTTCTCTAACTTTTTACCTGGGCTTTGCTCCTTTCATATTTCTTTTGATCCTAACAAACTCCCCAGTCCCTGCGGGTGACAAGCATACTCATAACAGGGTGCTACCACCACTATACTTGAAAATACAAAGGGCTCAACAACATTGCATTCACTCCATATTACTGGCCTGTATGACAAAGCAAAAGAAAGAAACCTGTGTTCAAAAATCCACTCAATCATCCATTCTGTTCTGTTTTTCAGTGAGACAACAACACACATTTTTATACCAAAGACACACCAGAATGGCTTTCCAAGAGATGTTGAGTGTTCTTGGGTGGTCTAGTCTCAGTCCTGACTGAAATCAGCTTAAAAAGGTTTGAATATCGCTGTCTATCAATGTTCTCAACCAAATTTAATGAGCCTGAGCAATTTTGAAAAAGATGGATATATGTTGCCCTAAGATTTGTGTAAAGTTGGTAGGATCTTAATTAGAATGATTAGAATTTGCAATTGTAATGGCTGCCAACCAAAGATGCTTCCACAAAGTATGATCTTAGTGGGGTGGAGACTTATTCAATTATGATATTGCAGTTATAGAACATTTTCTTCAGTTGGGAAATGTTCTTAAACTTTCTTTCATGTAAATGTGGAGTAGGTTGTGTAGATCTTTAGAACAAAATAAAATCTAATAAGGGATTAAATTTAAGGCAACAAAATGTGAAAAAAGTTTAAGGGGTGTAGACTTTCTACAGGTATTGTATGTACATAGAGCAACTTTTATACACATTACAGACAACAAAAGGAGCTTCTTCACACTAGAATATGTAAAGCTGAACAGCTCAACATGGAACAATGCACTGATGGGAGACTACACAGTTGAAAGCTGTCAGATCTTTTATCTTTTTTTTGTGCTTAAATATTCGAGTTTTCACACAAAATGAAAAAATATATGATGAAGAAGATTAATAGTTCAAAGTTGGTTGGTTTGCCTCTAATCTCGTCCACCAGCCGGCTCTCTCTGTCGAGCCGTCTGGTTTCACAGCACCTCAGTGCATCCCAATCTAGCATAACCCTTAGAACCTCCCCTACATTGGGGAATTCAAAGTGCGTACGCATCTTAGAAAGTGGAAACTCTGAAAATACGCTTTTTAGAAATAGTTTGTGCATATAAACTTTATGCCCGAACTCTGAATCAATTGGTCTTCCCAAAGATAACATGTGATAGAACATACATTTTGATTGGTCCCATCTAATACAGCTGTAGCAGGCTCGCTCCCATTCCCACCTCAATTTAAATAACCACACCCCTTTCAAGTCTCACTGTGGCACAGTGTTACCAGGCTCTATGTGCCAAGGTTAGTTTACCTCCACCTTTAGAGTTTAGCTTATTTATATTTAAAAATAAATGTAACCATTATTTAAGTAGGCAAGTCAGTTTTAAGAACAAATTCTTGTGTACGCCATCATTGTTTGTGTGAGACTATATTAGGATTATTCTCAACATCAAGCCTGATGGCTCCTTACTTTTATAGATCCAGACTAAATATGCGGTAACAATATGGCTCTAACAATGTGGCCTTGTTGCATGTATGTCCTGTATGTTTAGAAAACGTGTGTGTGTGTGCATGTTTCTTCAGTGATAGTCTCAGTAGTTTCACTGGCCATGGCATGTGAGCTTATCTCTAACAGAAAATCAGTCTAAAAATTCTAACTCCACCATCTGCACATACACATCAGGATTATCTTTATGAAGGACATTGACTTCTGTTGTACGGTTAATCTGTGTGGCTGTGTAGACTGTCTATAGATGACACCGAAGATCGTATTTCAGCTCAATATCAGTATTGTATATCGAGAGAACCGGTATTTATGTAGTTACTTGCATTGGTTTTCATTACAACAAACTCCCGTGTTGCAAAAATGCTAGTCTCTCTCCTCGACAAGCAACACAAATGCTGGCTCGAAAAAGGCTAAAAATATGTAGGGTTTAGATCCAGTATCGAGTACTCATCCGTGTAAATAATTGCTGACAGTACATTTGGTTCCTGAATTGCAATAGGGAACACAATCTACCATTGCGTTCCCTATTGTAAACTATTTCCCGTGTCTGTCTGTGCAGGTCATCTCCTACAGTAATGGTGAGCCAGGGATAGGTAGTCCTGAGTTCAGGAAGCGTGTTGGGTTCAGCCTGTCCATGCCCTCGTCCAATCTCTCCATCTACATCAACAACACCCAGGAGTCAGACTCAGGACGATACCTCTGCAATGTCATCATCCCTGGAGCCGCCGGACTCTCTGGAGAAATGCGCCTCAATGTCAAAGGTACCGACCGGACGCCTAGATTCTGGCACTTTCCAAAAATGTTTTTTGGGCCAGGCCTCAGAGATGGAAACACAAAAGTGTAAACTGTACAGTTTGTACATATGCACTGGGCTGTCTCTATAATATTTTCCCACAGCTTCAACAGATGGATAGTGTTGGCAAATTTCCTTTACCTTGGGCAGTGTGGCCACCATTCTTAGAAATACAATACCCTGTTCAATTGAAATGGATTAATACAATACTTCAGGAGGTCAAAAGGGGGTCAATTGTAGTAGACCAAATCCTTTCATTTGTTTCTCTCTTAACTCATCTGTTGTTTCTAACTATCTGTTCTCTCTCGCTCTCAGTCCCTCCCTCGCCTCCAGTGTGCACGATGACTGGGTCATCTGTGCTGAATGGCAATGTGACACTAAGCTGTAAGTCCAGTTCGGGCGAACCCATCCCGCATTACAAATGGACCAAGAATGCCCCCATGTCAGAGGTCTTCTTTTCCCCCATGCAGAGTGAGTACTCACTTATCTTTACCAATAATGTTAGCCAATCACAATACCTCTCTGCCTCAGTTACGTTTCATCCTAATACTAAGTAGTCCCAATCAGTATGGATTCAATTCTTATTGAGTTTACAAAACACCTTTCTAATATTGAATTGCACTGCCTTTTGCTCTCAGAACAGACTCAATTTGTTGGTGCATGGACTCTACCAGGTGTTGAAAGCATTCCACAGGGATGCTGGCCCATGTTGACTCCAATGGTTCCCACAGTTGTCAAGTTGGCTGGATGTGCTTTGGGTGGTGGTACATTACACACCGGAAACTTTTGAGTGTGAAAAACCCAGCAACGTTGCAGATCTTGACACACTCGAACCGGTGTGCCTGACACCTACTACCATATCCTGCTCAATGGCACTTCAATATTTCGTCTTGCCCATTCACCCTCTGAATGGCACACACACAATCCATGTCTCAATCTGTCTAAAGTGACATCAATAAGGGATTGTAGTTTTCACCTGGTCAGTCTGTCATGTAAAGGGCAGGTGTTCCTAATGTTTTGTACACTCAGTGTATGTACTGTATGAGCTGAGTATCACAAAGGATAGCTCACCTCCATCAATCACCAATGTATAGCATTAAACCATGTGATGCAGAGTAGCCACAACTAACCAGCACTGAAAAAACCTGCCACTACTGTGGATGGGTGCAATATATTTTTAGCCAATGCAAACTGTCCTCTTCACAGCAGCTCCATATGGGTTATTGTAGTAAGGAAACCTAGTCAGTTGTACATCTGAATGCATTCAACTGAAATGGGTCTTCTGCATTTAACCCAACCCCTCTGAATCAGAACGTTGCGGGGGATACCATAATCGACATCCACGTCTTCGGTGCCCGGGGGAACAGTGGGTTAACTGACTTGCTCAGGGGCAGAACGACATATTTTGACCTTGTCAGCTCTGGGATTTGATCCAGCAACCTTTCGTTACTGACCCAACGCTCTAACAACTAGGCTAACTGCCGACCTGTCTGTCACTAAGATTGTCAAAATGAGAACTAAAATAGATCAATTGATACGCTCTTTAAGTAATACCTAGCTTCTAAATATCCATTAACATTGACATAAGATGGCGATAATTCCAAATGAATAACAAATATATACTTTCAGAGATTCAGATTTATCTGACAGCGTTTACACAGGCAGCCTATAATTCTGATATTTTTCCACTGATTGGTCTTTTGACCAATCAGATCAGCTCCTTGGCCAATAGAATCAGAATTGGACGGCCTGTGTAAACACAGCCATAGTAGCATATTGTTCTTCCATGTTTTTACTGGTAGATGTGTTCAGAAAATGTTGAGGACTAATGTGTGGTGTGTTGGTGCCTGGCGGTGGGATTGCGGATTCTCCTTTTTTATTTTATTTTTGAAATGCAAACTTACTTAATCCTCTTTATAGACTGGGAAACGTCACCACATACACACTGCATGCTCATGTCAGACTTGCAGAGGGAGAAAAATATCAAATTGAGGTTTATTTCTGAAACGATACTGCACATATGCCTGTTATATTGTATTATTTTGTGAAGAGTTGTAGAAATACAGTGGAAACAATTATCGTGAAAGCACCAGCTGTTTCTGAGCAATAATGAGGCTTACACTGATTGACCCAAGTATTGGAATAGCTCTTTCTCTGATCTCCTCGCTTCTTCTATAGATCACCCATCTAATACACTATCAGTTTCACTGCCTGATTGACACAATATCAAGGACTATGGGTTTGAATGCACCACCAAACACACACAGACAAATCTGCATAATCTCTAGGAGTTGAAAACACTCTGATCCTCTGTATTTTTCTCTTTGACCTGGCATATGCTCTCTGTTGACATTGAGCCTCCACCCCCGTGCTCTACTGGCATTCTAAAGGGCTCTACTTTTGACTAAGCGTAAGGGGTTGGTATTATCAAACGCAAGTGTTAATTTTGATTGTTTTGGTCCAGCAGCAGCAGTAGGCTAATTCTTTTCGCCAAATTTGGCAACTTTTAGTTGTTTTATGGTAATAACTTTGTCAGTGGTGGCACATTGTCTAGCCTAAATTGCCCATATGCCAATGGAACAAGAGATGTGATTTATGACACCATGTGACCCGATTCTACCTAGAAGCATTGACGCAAATAGTCTGCTTGTTTAATTTCATTTGATTTAAAACCAAGCTTATATAAAATATTCTCTTTCGTAATGCTATATCAATGTAACTGCAAATGTAATCATGCTTATATAACAATTGACATATCCATGCATGGCTCGCACATGCAATGCAATTTACACTACTGTAGCCTATACAAGGCCTTTTCCCGCTGACGAAAGTGCTGTGTAAGATAATTCCATACTTACTTATAATATACATACATTTCTAACATATTTAGCAAATAAACTAGATACATTTGTTATTACTATTAGGTCACTGTTGGTTTTGAAAAAACTATACTCCACCAATCACAATGGACTAAGACGAACATTCATGCCCTCCCACTGAATTGGAATTAATGACAACACACAATGTCAAAGTCTGTGCATGCCTTGAATTTACCACATTTTATACCATAGAGCATGTTAAAAATAGCTATGGAGTGGTCAAGCCCTTGCCACACCTACAACTTACTAATTAATCAAAAGCCATCCCTTTTACGTCACCTCCAGGTATTGCGTTCCGCCGTGAAAATGGCAACAATATTTCTGACACACCGTGAGCCATTTTGGTTTGTTAAAATAGCGAGCTTCCCTCAATCAATCAGCATGTGTCTCTTGCTTCAATCTAAGATGCTGGGTTTCTATTGTGTTCCCAGTCTCTCCTTCTCTACTACCTCTGTCTCATCACTCTTTTCTTGCAAACTTTTGCAACTATCAACTCCTTACAACTCCCTTGTAAGTGCTAGGGTTTGATGTCTCTTTTCCCTATTTAATCGCTCTCTCTGTACCAGCCCTTCTTTTCTCCGTCACTGTCTGTTAATCTTCTCTCCTGCATGACCACAGAATGGAGAGCATGCCCCTCGCCCTTGCTTGTTCTAGGGTTCATGGGTAAGGGTTTCACAAATACACCTCCAACCCACTCTAGGATGCAGAAGCCTGTAGAGCCCCACAGCCTATATAATATTAGAGCTCTTCAGCTTGTAGTCCTAAAAAACGGACGTGAGTTACTTCTGGTTTGTTCAGCCATTCCTATAGGGGAAATTAATTGGGAAAGAATGGGGTTTTGGGATAATTGGTGAAAATAAGGTCTGAGGTTAACACAGGTTTATATGTTTTGATCTATGAGATAATATCAGCCAGTTAATTAACATGACTTTTAGAAATTATGAAGCCTTTAAGTTTGTGTTTTGATTACAAAATTCACAAATGTGCTGTTAGCTGACAAAGATTCTCATAGCTCGTATAAGATATCCTAAGCCTGTGTTTACCACAAACCTTATTTTTGCCGTTTATCCTAAAACCCTCAAAAAGAAAACATTCATCCCCCCATAGGCTTTGGCAAATGAGCCATAACTGAGTTTGTGCCTACGAAAAGATGCCATTACTATTGCTCTCTATAATCTTGCTGGTGTCACCCCCCCCCCCATCCCCATGTAAAACAAAACTGCCCCCTGCCCCCCACTAGACAGACCCAGCTGTAAAGTTGAACCTTTAGAATAATTGAATCTGTTATTCATCCAAAAGCATGTCTGTGTTAATCCTCACCAATGACTTTGCCTTGTATACATCTGCATTGCCCTTATGAGCTCAGTCGATCTGAGGTTACATGTCTTTGACCAGGCTGGTTAGACTTGCTTGATAGAACATTTTTCCTTTGGTATGGATCAAGTGATACCACCCTTTGGTCCTTAGCCATCTGGCCTGAAGATGAAACTACTTCATAACATAGCAACCACTGAACTGTAGGTTAACCTGTTCATAACATGCTCAAATAATACGTTGTAAAAGTATGAAAATCCACAGTAATTAATATACTAATATAACATAAATGGTACATGACTGTAAAGGCAACAATAGTCAAGTAATGAAGGTAAAGGTAGGCTACATATGAAGGCCATAGATAAAGTGAAAGCCTTGACTTTCTCACAATGGCTGTCATTGGTCCATTGCATCGAATGATATACATTCAATGATTCAATCAAACTATGATTGCAAGGTGCACTCTGCTGCATTTGCTGAGATCATTGAGTTTGGATTGAATCCAGAATAAGTGCTTCCTTTTTGTCTTGTATGTAGACTAAGATTGTGTCTTAACATTCTGAATATGTATGAAACATGAAGGTGCACAATTAACAGTTAGCATAAATGCTGTCAGTTTGTGTTCTTGCGTTCTTAGATCTTGGCTGTAGAAATGTTGGTGATAGTCACTTGCTACTGTAGTTTTACTGTAGTTATTTCCTAGTTTGATTTCAGTGTATTTTTATCAGTACAATACATTCTTGGTATAGACCTGTAGGTGATCTTATATCACCAATCTCTATGTCTTTGGATCTTGATTGCAGTGCAATTTTGAGAATCTGCCAAGTTTAAGAATGAGCTGATCTGTCATTAATCTGTTGCAATTCTGTCTGGTTCCTCTCGTCAGAGTTACTAATGGCAGGTGCCTATTGAACACACCTACAGACACGTCCATCTGGCACACAAATCACTGTCAGGCCATGTACTTAGTATAGTTGTATTGAATCCTCATTGATGCAAATGATATCTCCCCAAGAGACTTTGTTTATTCTGAAATGAAAGTAGGTATTTGTATAGTTTATTATGGATAAATGGGTAAGGGTTGGCAGCAGTTACTCTTCCTGGGGTCCAGCAAAATGAAGGCAGTTTGAAGTTAGTAGTAGCACCGTTGCATTGTGTAGTCTGGGTGCTTTGCGTGCGTAATGATTTTCTCCGACCCTCTCACAGAGAACAGCAGATGGTGCATGCTGAGTTTATCAAACAAGAATCCCAGCCAGCAGTTCACTCCTAGACTTTGGGACAGGGACAAACAGCTGTTTGTCACAATGACAATTTAGGACAGAGGACATTGTATGCAATAGTTTATTTATAGGATTTTCTAGTCTGGTCATTAGTAAAGGTACTGATATCCTATTGTGAACTTTAGCTTCTCTACTTGAGCGGCGCTGGTTGACTTACTGGGTTGCTTTGATAAACCGTTTATGATGTGCATCAGGACATATGATGAAAATATATCATTTTTTTTCCCCTCTTGATTCTTTATATTGGTATATATGGGTGGAGGCTCCAGCTGCTCAAGTCATAGACTGTTCTCTCTGCTACGACACAGCAAGCGGTACCGATGCACCAAGTCTGGAACCAACAGGACACTGATCAGCTACAACCCCCAAGCCATAAGACTACTAAATAGTTAACCAAATAGCAATGACCCCCCCCTTTGCACTAACTATTTTGACTCATCACATATTCTGCTGCTACTGCTTATTATCGATCATGTTGCCTAGTAACTTTAACCCTACCTATATGTACATATCTGCCTCAATTACCTCATACCCCTGCACAGTGGCTTGCGAAAGTATTCACCCCCATTGGCATTTTTCCTATTTTGTTGCCTTACACCCTGGAATTAAAATTGAAGAAAAAAAAAATTGGGGGGGGGGGGGGGGTTAGTATCATTTGATTTACACAACATGCCTACCACTTTGAACATGCAAAATATTTTTTTTTTGTATAAAAAAAAAAACGGACAATTTGAGCGTGCATAACTATTCACCCCCCCAAAAGTCAATACTTTGTAGAGCCACCTTTTGCAGCAATTACAGCTGCAAGTCTCTTGGGGTATGCCGCTATAAGCTTGGCACATCTAGCCACTGGGATTTTTGCCCATTCAAGGCAAAACTGCTCCAGCTCCTTCATGTTGAATGGGTTCCGCTGGTGTACAACAGTCTTTAAGTCATACCACAGATTCTCAATTGGATTGAGGTCTGGGCTTTGACTAGGCTATTGCAATACATTTAAATGTTTCCCCTTATACCACTCAATTGTTGCTTTAGCAGTATGCTTAGGGTCATTGTCCTGCTGGAAGGTGATCCTCTGTCCCAGTCTCAAATCTCTAGAAGACTGATACAGGTTTTCATCAAGGATTCCCCTATATTTAGAGCCATTCATAATTTCTTAAATTCTGACCAGTTTCCCAGTCCCTGCCGATGGAAAACATCCCCACCGCATGATGCTGCCACCACCATGCTTCACTGTGGGGTTGGTGTTCTCGGGGTGATGAGAGGTGTTGGGTTTGCACCAGACATAGCGTTTTCCTTGATGGCCAAAAAGCTCAATTTTAGTCTCATCTGACCAGAGTACATTCTTCCATATGTTTGGGGAGTCTCCCACATACATTTAGGCGAACACCAAATGCGTTGGCTTATTTTTTTCTGGCCACTCTTCCGTAAAGCCCATCTCTGTAGAGTGTACAGCTTAAAGTGGTCCTATGGACAGATACTCCAATCTCCGCTGTGGAGCTTTGCAGCTCCTTCAGGGTTGTCTTTGGTCTCTTTGTTGCCTCTGATTAATGCCCTCCTTGCCTGGTCCGTGAGTTTTGGTGAACGGCCCTCTCTTGGCAAGCTTGTTGTGGTGCCATATTCTTTCCATTTTTAATAATGGAATTAATGGTGCTCTGTGGGATGTTCAAAGTTTTGGATATTTTTTATAACCCAACCCTGATCTGTACTTCTCTACAACTTTGTCCCTGAACTGTTTGGAGAGCTCCTTAGTCTTCATGGTGCCGCTTGCTTAGTGGTGGCCCTTGCTTAGTGGTGTTGCAGACTCTGGGGCCTTTCAGAACCGGTGGATATATACAGTGGGGAGAACAAGTATATGATATGCTGCCGATTTTGCAGGTTTTCCTACTTACAAAGCATGTAGAGGTCTGTCATAGATACACTTCAACTGTGAGAGATGGAATCTAAAACAAAAATTTAAAAAATCACATTATGATTTTTAAGATATTAATTTGCATTTTATTGCATGACATAAGTATTTGATACATCAGAAAAGCAGAACTTTATATTTGGTATAGAAACCTTTGTTTGCAATTACAGAGATCATACGTTTCCTGTAGTTCTTGACCAGGTTTGCAAACACTGCAGCAGGGATTTTGGCCCACTCCACCATACAGACCTTCTCCAGATCCTTCAGGTTTCGGGACTGTCGCTTGGCAATACGGACTTTCAGCTCCCTCCAAAGATTTTCTATTGGGTTCAGGTCTGGAGACTGGCTAGGACACTCCAGGACCTTGAGATGCTTCTTACGGAGCCACTCCTTAGTTGCCCTGCCTGTGTGTTTCAGGTCGTTGTCATGCTGGAAGACCCAGCCACGACCCACCTTCAGTGCTCATACTGAGGGAAGGAGGTTGTTGGCCAAGATCTCGCAATACATGGCCCCATCCATCCTCCCCTCAATATGGTGCAGTCGTCCTGTCCCCTTTGCAGAAAAGCATCCCCAAAGAATGATGTTTCTACCTCCATGCTTCATGGTTGGGATGGTGTTCTTGGGGTTGTACTCATCCTTCTTCTTTCTCCAAACACGGCGAGTGGTGTTTAGTCCAAAAACCTCTATTTTTGTCTCATCAGACGACACAACCTTCTCCCATTCCTCCTCTGGATCATCCAGATGGTCATTGACAAACTTCAGACGGGGCTGGACATGCGCTGGCTTGAGCAGGGGGACCTTGCGTGCGCTGCAAGATTTTAATCCATGAAGACGTAGTGTGTTACTAATGGTTTTCTTTGAGACTGTGGTCCCAGTTCTCTTCAGGTCATTGACCAGGTCCTGCCGTGTAGTTCTGGGCTGATCCCTCACCTTCATGATCATTGAGGCCTCACGAGGTGAGATCTTGCATGGAGCCCCAGACCGAAGGTGATTGACCGTCATCTTGAACTTCTTCCATTTTCTAATAATTGCACCAACCAGTTGTTGCCATCTCACCAAGCTACTTGCCTATTGTCCTGTAGCTCATCCTAGCCTTGTGCAGGTCTACAATTTTATCCCTGATGTCCTTACACAGCTCTCTGGTCTTGGCCATTGTGGAGAGGTTGTAGTCTGTTTGATTGTGTGTGGACAGGTGTCTTTTATACAGGTAATGAGTTCAAACAGTTGCAGTTAATACAGGTAATGAGTGGAGAACAGGAAGGCTTCTTAAAGAAAAACTAACAGGTCTGTGAGAGACGGAATTCTTACTGGTTGGTAGGTGATCAAATACTTATGTCATGCAATAAAATACAAACTAATTACTTAAAAATTATACAATGTGATTTTCTGGATTGTTTTAGATTCCGTCTCACAGTTGAAGTGTACCTATGATAAAAATTACAGACCTCTACATGCTTTGTAAGTAGGAAACACTGCCGATTTTGCAGGTTATCAAATACTTGTTCTCCCCACTGTATACTGAGATCATGTGACACTTAGATTGCACACAGGTGGACTTTTATATAAATAAATATGTGTCTTCTGAAGGTATTGGTTGCACCGGATCTTATTTAGGGGGTGAATACATATTCACCCACCACTTTTCCGTAGCTTATTGGTTTCGAATATTTTTAAAGTATTTTTTTTCACTTCACCAATTTGGACTATTTTGTGTATGTCCATTACATGAAATCCAAATAAAAATCAATTTAAATTGCAGGTTTCAATGCAACAAAATAGGAAAAAAGCCAAGGGGGATGAATACTTTTGCAAAGCGCTGTAGTTATCATTGTGTATTTATTCCTTGTGTTATTATTTTTCTATTTTTCTCTCTGCATTGTTGGAAAGGGCCCGTAAGTAAGCATTTCACTGTTAGTCTTCACCTGTTTTTCTCTGCATTGTTGGAAAGGGCCCGTAAGTAAGCATTTCACTGTTAGTCTTCACCTGTTTTTCTCTGCATTGTTGGAAAGGGCCCGTAAGTAAGCATTTCACTGTTAGTCTTCACCTGTTTTTCTCTGCATTGTTGGAAAGGGCCCGTAAGTAAGCATTTCACTGTTAGTCTTCACCTGTTTTTTTTATGGCGCATGTGGCAAATACAATTTGATTTGATTTGGAAACACATCTGATGAAAATATTATCTTGTGACGTTTCCAATCGGATTTTGAGCAGATTTGCTTGATAAAACCTGCCCCACATATGTTTATTATTCTCTAGTATCCCCAGTGTTACATATTTACAATAGAGCATCCCCATGCCAACTATGACAAGTGGACCACAGCAACTAGGATTATGTAAACTGAGTCCAGTTGTGAAAAGCCACAGGTTCTGATTCATCATTGTGGAGATTCTTTGTCTGGTGTTTAACCATTTGCTAGTGAAGTCTCTCCATGTAACCACATTATTTATCCCCGGGACAGAAAAGAGAGATATCATCAAAGAGGATCTGTACTGGTATAAAGAACAGCCCATCCCACTGGGCACATACTGGTTGACTCAACATTGTTTCCATGTCATTTCAGTGAAATTATGTTGATCCAATGTGGAGTGAAATTATGTAAATTATGTTGATCCAATGTCTGTGCCCAGTGGGATGTGACTCCCTCGGACCAGGATACCCCTCAATACGTATAGCTTTGGAACCAAGAGAGTATTGCACTTGGTAGAGTGTGTGGTCTAATTATGTTTGTATACATACTGTAGCTACCCTTGTGTTACCTAGTGTAACTGTCTACATTACTGTAGATTGAGAGTGTGTTTGAAAGGTGTATAACGTTCTGTGCACTGTACATCATCAATATATTCATGTACTGTAGAGGCAAGAGTGTGTAACACTGTCTTTGTCTTTCAGATGAGAGGCAAGGTACCCTCCGGTTGAGTAACCTCACTAAGAGCATGTCAGGGAAATATGTGTGCCGAGCTAGCAACACTGCCGGCTCTGACACTTGCTCTGTCAACCTGGAGGTCTTCACCTGTACGTGTAGGAAAGTAACACACACATTCTCATATTAGTACATACAGACTGCTAATGTTTCCTGTTTGAAGCCTCTGTGTGTCCTCTTCCACAGCCTCTAATTCTGGAGCGATTGCTGCTGCTACTCTGGGGTCCATCGTGGGACTGGTAGCCATCATACTCTTCCTCATCTTCATGCTGAGGAGGAGAGACCACGAAGAGGAGGAGATAGCCAATGATATCAAGTGAGATTTTTTTCTGTGTTTGTGTGTGTTATCAGAAAATCAGGTGCAGTTGTTAAACACCACGGGATGTACAACTACTAGGACTTTACCATTGACAATGCAGGTGTTCTAATTCAATTTCTGCAGGTGGTTGGAGGATGTGTGTAGCATGTGATATGATCTTGGTTGGTGTTTTCTCATTAGCTGTCTGTCTATCCATCACAGGGAGGATGCCCAGGCACCCAAGCGTGTTTCCTGGGCAAAGAGTGGCACAGGCTCAGACATCATCTCCAAAAATGGCACGCTGTCATCCATAGCCACGAGCCCCCATCCGGAAGACCCCCAGCAGCTCAAAAACTTCCCCTACCCCACTGCACCGGCCTCTGACACAGGCTCTGTGCTCAACGCCTACCGCCTTCGGCCTGGAGAGCTCAACCCCCTGCAGGGCCTCCCAGGGTACATCAGTGGCACACTTCCACCCAGACACACCAGACCCCTCTGTGTTGCTACCTATCCACAAGGGCACAGTCGACCCCCCAGTTCTAACCACATCAGTGGGACTCCACCCCCTGGCCACACCCGGCTCCTCAGCACTAGTATCATTGTTGACACTCCTCCCCATGGGTTCAGTCAACCTCCCAGTTTTAACCATGTTGGTGTCACCTCTCCACATGGGTACAGCAGACCCCATAGTTCTAACAACATTGGTGCCCCCTCCCCCCAGGGGCACAGTCGACCCCCAAGTTCTAACAATATCGGCGCCCTCTCTCCACATGGGCACAGCAGACCACCAAGCTTGAACCACATCAGTGGCAGCTCTCCACACAGGCACAGCCAACCCCCCAGTTCCAACCACAGCCGACCCCCCAGCATCAGTAGCATGCCTCACTATGGACACAGCAGATCCTCCAGTTCTAACGGTGCCCCACCTGCCAACATGGTCACAGACCCCGACAAGACTGAGGGGGCCCAGCCCCAGGTACCACGCCCTCTCACCTCGCCCATCAGCTCCACCACCCTGGCCTGTATGGGGGCTGTGCCCGTCATGGTGCCCGCTCAGAGCCAGGCTGGATCACTGGTATAGCCCACTGGAGGGTCTCCCGTTTTACTACTGAACACAACTGAAGCAAATGAATAAAGACTTCCTCAAAGGAAGATTGTATAGAGAAGGATTTGCTTGGAATTAAAAACACTTTTTTATTGTGATCGTTCAAAATGATTTTCAGAGTAGAAAGAAGAGCTCATGCTGAAGAAGACACTTATGGAATCTCCTGTATTCAAGTCTGCACAAGTTCAAAGACTTAATTGATTTGTTTTTATTATTTTAGCTGTTTTCAAATCTTTTTTTCTAAATAAATGTTATTGCTTTTATTTGCCATGTTCAGATTCTTTAAGGTTAAAACAAGGCCTATTCTATATTCTTTAAGGCCTTTTATAAACTGGGTGGTTCGAGCCCTGAATGCTGATTGGCTGGCAGCCGTGGTATATGAGACCGTATATCTTTTTACTGCTCTAATTACGTTGGTAACCAATTTCTAATAGGAATAAGACACCTTGGGGGGTTGTGGTATATGGCCAATATACCATGGCTAAGGGCTATATCCAGGCACTCCACTTTGCAGCTTGCATAAGAACAGCCCTTAGCCGTGGGATATTGACCGTATCCCCCCCCCCCCCCCCGGTGCTTATTGATTAATTATTCTCTAAAACACCTTTTTTTTAGCAAGTTGTTTGCGAAGACGTTGAATCGAGATGCAGTGCATTTGGAAAGTATTCAGACTTTTCCACATTTTGTGTTACAGCCTTATTCTAAAGTGGATTATATGAAAATGTATCCTCAATCTACACACAAAACCCCATAATGACAAAGCAAACAGATCTTTTGACATTTTTGCAAATGTATATATAAAAAAACATACCTTTATATAAATAAGTACTCAGACCCTTTGCTATGAGACCCTAAATTGAGCTCAGGTTCCATCATGTTTCCATTGATTATTCTTAAGATGTTTCTACAACATGATTACCTGTGGTAAATTCAATTGATTGGGCATGATTTGGAAAGGCACACGCCTGTCTTTATAAGGTCTCACAGTGCATGTCAGAGCAAAAACCAAGCCATGAGGTCGAAGGAATTGTCCTTCGAGCTCCGAGACAGGATTGTGTTGAGACAGATCTGAGGAGGGGTAGGTACAAAAAACATTTCTGCAGCATTGAAGGTCCCCATCATTCTTAAGTGGAAGAAGTTTGGAACCACCAAGACTTTTCCTAGAGCTGGCCGTCTGGCCAAACTGAGCAAGCAGGGGGAGAACGGCCTTGGTCAAGGAGGTGTCCAAGAACCCGATGGTCACCCTGACAAAGCTCCAGAGTTCCTCTGTGGAGATGGTTGTCCTTCTGGAAGGTTCTCCCATTTCTGCAGCACTCCACCAATCAGGCCTTTTTATGATAGAGTGGCCAGACGGAAGCCACTCTTCAGTGAAAGGCACAACAGCCCACTTGGAGTTTGCCAAAAGGTAGCTAAAGACTCTCAGACCATTAGAAACCAGATTCTCTGATGAAACCAAGATTGAAATATTTGGCCTGAATGCCAAGTGTCACCCTACGGTGTAGGATGGTCATTGCAGCATCATGATGTGGGGATGTTTTTCAGTGGCAGGGACTGGGAAACTAGTCAGGATCGAGGGATAGATGAACAGAGCAAAGTACATAGATCCTTGATGAAAACCTCCAGAGCGCACAGGACCTCAGACTGAGGCGATTGTTCACGTTTCAACAGGACAACGACCCTAAGCACACAGCCAAGACAATGCAGGAGTGGCTTCGGGACAAGTCTCAATGTCCTTGAGTGGCCCAGCCAGACCCTGGACTTGAACCCAATCTAACATCTCTGGAGACCTGAAAATAGCTGTGCAGCGATGCTCCCCATCCAAACTGACAGAGCTTAAGAGGATCTGCATACAAGAATGGGAGAAACTCCCCAAATACAATTGTGCCAAGCTTGTAGCTTCATACCCAAGAAGACTCTAGGCTGTAATCGCTGCCAACGGTGCTTCAACAAAGTACTGAGTAAAATGTCTGAATACTTATGTAAATGTTTTTTTTTTTATACATTTGCAAACATTTCTAAAAATCTGTTTTTGTTTTGTCATTATGGGGTATTGTATGCAGATTGATATGGGGGGGACAATCTATCTATTTTAGAATAAGGCTAACATAACAATGTGGAAAGTCACAAGGTATGAATGCTTTCCAAATGCACTGTATTTGACTGTGTGTGTGTGTGTGTATGTATGTATGTATGTATATATATATATATATAGTGTAAAATTGTTATGCCAGCTATTGATAAGGGAGATGTCTGGAGAGTACATGCTCAAGAACGCACATCACTTCCCATAGAGATGGGTTAAACATTTAACTTCACACACGCAAATACCTGATATACAGTAAAGCACACTCCCTTAGTCCTCCTTGACACAGTCTTCTCAGGCCAACTGTTCATGTTGAGTTGTTACAACTCCAGTAAAACCTGCCATACATGCTATCCAGGTATTTTATAGAATTTCAATATTGGAAATGTTCAAAGCATTGACCCATACTTGTACACATATCTAATAAGAACTTATTACAGAATATTGTGGTTTTATCACAATGTATACTGAGAATATATTAATTAGGTAGTTGGAATGTATAATTCATTGATAATGCTAGGCTGTGTTTGTTCAATGGCTGAGATTTCTGGGCTTTAAATATTCTTCCCTTAACTCCAAAAGGCCCAGTGCAGTCATGTGATTTTCCTGTGTTCTGAGGTTAGAATAATACTGTGAAATTGATCATGGCCATTCAGTGTAAGAGCTATTTTTATTTTTACTTTTTTTTAGCATCGAACAAGAATTTCCATCACAGTAGGTACTTAATTGTTACCCAGAAATAATTTGATAGAGATAAAGGTCCAATGCAGCCGTTTAAACACAACATGGTTCTGAATGGTTTTCATTAATGTAGTACCATAGCTGAGAAAATTCACATTTAAACTTATCTAGTGCTGTCAGTTTTATTGAATGTAAATGACTGGATTGTCAGTCACATTTGAGCGCCAAATATTATAGTACACACACCATACATGAAACTTTACAGTTATCCAACCCGCCTAGATACATTTGTTTTAGGATTAAACTGGAATTATCATGAGAACCAAACTTGCTCCTGTTTCAAATGTTATCATCATAACTGAATACACATGAAAGGCCACGATATCAAACTAACCATCTGATACATCTGGGGCAGCAAGGGTAGCCTCGTGGTTAGAGCGTTGGACTAGTAACCGAAAGTTTGCAAGTTCAAATCCCCAAGCTGTCAAGGTAAAAATCTGTCGTTCTGCCCCTGAACAGGCAGTTAAACCTCTGTCATTGAAAATAAGAATTTGTTCTTAACTGACTTGCCTAGTTAAAGGTAAATATAGATGCATTGTTTTTTTATTGCAAGACAACCAAAAAGCTTCACCACAAAATACAGCATGGAGAAATGTTACACTTCCATACTGTATCTCTCAATGAGTAAATTATTTAAATCACCTAAATTAAATGTTTACATAACATTTAATTCCATGCTGTCATTAGGTCCTCCTGTCCTGTTTGCAATCTCAAAAACAAAACTGCTATAGAATTTTCCCCCTTTAAAAGACACTTGAGGGATCCAGTCAAATGCTACCACCATCCCTTCAAGACAGGAGAAAGTCCATTTTGGATGGCCCATGGCATTACATTTATCCAGACTCTGACAGTAAACTTCTGGCAATTATCATCCGCATCACTTCATTTGTTCCTGAAAGGAAATATAAAAGGGTAAAACGTCAGTAATTTGTCAGTGCAACAACAGTACCTAATTTCATAAAGAGGTGTGTGTTACCATTCAAATACTGATAAACACCTGTTACAAAGCAGAATTTCAGAAGGACAGCTTTGTCATGGTAAGCAAAGTGTATACATACCCTCCAGTATCTGGTGTACTCGGATGTCCCGGACAAACTGTTGAACAGCGTAGTCTTTCAGGTAACCGTACCCACCATGCATCTGGAGTGCCTGGTTACAGATCTGTTGATTGCCGAGATACCTGTGTGTGAGAGCTGTCCAGCTACATCTGATAGACTACATCATTACCAGTGTGCAAAAGGAGAACACTTACTGTAAAACGTCCATTAAATGTTGAGTCTCCAACAAGCATTGGTCTCTTAATGGCCGGGCATCGTTTCACATTTTAGCAAATAAACACTGGTCTATAATAAGCTCTGGGTCCCCAAAAAGTATAATTTAATCATGTACTGTCTGCTGCAGTAGAATTTCGCTGCAGTTTAAGCAAATACACGCCCAGGATAATAGCTATTGGAGGGTTTTACAGTAAATACTAAGTATTTTCATAAGAACCATTTTAAGAGATAATATTGACTCACGTTGAAGCACTCGTCAGTGACAAAGAGTTTGGCCATGGAGCAGAGGGACACAGCGTCAGACCTGCTCTCCTGCAGTGCCACGGCAGCCTCGCGTAGCAACAGACGTGATGCCACTAGCTTGGTTGCCATCTCTGCCAACTTAAACTGCAGGAACTACAGAAGGAACCCAGAATCAAATATCCTATTGGATTACTAAAGTTCTTTCCCAATTCAAAGCCGTAGACTTGATGGGATGCTTACCTGGTTGTTGGAGAGCGCCTCTCCAAACTGCTTGCGTACTAGCAGGTGATCTCTCGCCAGCTGTACACATGCATGGGCCGCCCCAAGAGAACAAGAGGCTGCAGGCAGATAAACCCAATGTAAGAATGTAGCGGACACCTGAGCATTGGTTGTGTTTTCAAAACCTGTAAATAAAATGGGTTAAGCAAAAACGACTTGAAAAAAATATATAGATGGCCATCAAATAACAAACCATTGAAACAGAAGGTAAATCTGGTGCCATCTCACCAATATTGATCCTGCCTCCGTTCAGGCCTCTCATAGCAATGTTGAAGCCCTGTCCCTCCTGACCCAGCCGATTGGTCACTGGGACGTGGCAGTCCTCTAAGATCACTGCTCTAGTTGGCTGAGAGTTCCATCCCACCTGGAGAGAGAGGAGAGGCCTCAGTTTGGAAATCACTGCATCCCTCAGGGACTCAACTATGGCCCCTGGTGGACATGGCTTCACTTAGTTAATGTCCTCATGTCTACAGACCATGTAAGTTTGTAGGTTCCTGCTTTACAGTTTATAAGACAATGATTGTATTCAAAATGACCAATTTAAGACAATACCAACATCAATCAAATGCCAGCTACCTTCTTCTCCTTCTTGCCAAAGCTGAGTCCTGGAGTGTCTTTCTCCACCACCACACAGGAGATCCCCTTGGGACCTTTCCCTCCCGTCCGACACATTACTATGTACACGTCTGTGTCTCCTCCTCCACTGATGAAGGCCTGCAGTAGGACACATACAGAGTGAGACAGGAACTTACACTTTTATATCACGGAGATTAATTAAAAACAGTACCTTGGAACCATTGAGGATATAATGGTCTCCTTCCAACTTTGCAGTAGTGAGTAACGAAGCAGCATCACTGCCACTGCCTGAAACGTGAAATGAGATTCAATAAGACAAAAAGATTCAGAAATAAAACTGCTTCATAACCACATTACACAGGTTCATGGTGTCAATGCATGACACACTATCATATACTAGAAAGATGAAGACAAAATACCAACCTGGTTCAGTGAGACAATAAGAGGCAAACTTGTCCATCGTACAAAGCTCAGGGCAGAACTTCTCCCTCTGCTCGGTGTTGCCGAAGGTGTCAATCATCCAGTTACACATGCTGCACAGAAATGAGCATCCCATTAATGAACACCCATACTCACGTTTTCAGAACAAATCAGTAAACCGGCCTTTTTGGACGCCCATTACATTGCATTCTACAAGAACTGCATGGCAGGGTGACCACCTGTTACACGAGTGCAGCAAGGAGCCATGGTAAGGTGCAAGCTAGTATTAAACTTAACTAGTGATTGTGAAGATGGATTGTTTTCATAAGATAACCAAGTAATATCATCAACCATGTGTAGTTAACTAGCTTGTCCTGCGTTGCATATAATCAATGCGGTGCCTGTTAATTTATCATTGAATCACAGCCTACTTCGCCAAAACGGGGGATGATTTAAGCGCATTCGCGAAAAAAAGCACAATCGTTGCACAAATGTACCTAACCATAAACATCAATGCCTTTCTTAAAATCAATACACAGAAGTATATTTTTTTAACCTGTATATTTAGTTAAAATAAATTCATGTTAGCAGGCAATATTAACTAGGGAAATTGTGTCACTTCACTTGCGTTCGCTAAAATACGGAACGGTTCCGTATTTCATTGAAAGAATAAACGTTTTGTTTTCGAAATGATAGTTTCCGGATTTGACCATATTAATGGCCAACGGCTCGTATTTGTGTTATTATAATTAAGTCTATGATTTGATAGAGCAGTCTGACTGAGCGTTTGCCGGCAGCTCTTAGCAATGCTTGCTTCACAGCATTGTTTATGACTTCAAGCCTATCAACTCCTGAGATTAGGCTGGCAATACTAAAGTGGCTATTAGAACATCCAATAGTCAAAGGTATATGAAATACTAATGGTATAGAGAGAAATAGTCCTATAATAACTACAACCTAAAACCTAACTGGGAATATTGAAGAACTGGGAATACTGAACCACCAGCTTTCATACAGTGGGGCAAAAAAGTATTTAGTCAGCCACCAATTGTGCAAGTTCTCCCACTGAAAAAGATGAGGGGCCTGTAATTTTCATCATAGGTACACTTCAACTATGACAGACAAAATGAGAAAAAAATATATATCCAGAAAATCACATTGTAGGATTTTTAATGAATTTATTTGCAAATTAGGCCTCATCTTTTTAAGTGGGAGAACTTGCAATTGGTGGCTGACTAAATAATTTTTTGCCCCACTGTATGTTCTCATGTTCTGAGCAAGGAACTGAAATGTTAGCTTTTTTTACATGGCACATATTGCACTTTTACTTTCTTCTCCAACACTTGCATTATTTAAACCAACTTGAGCATGTTATTATTTATGTATTATATTAAGTTAAAATAAGTGTTCTTTCAGTATTGTTGTAATTGTCATTATAATATATATATATATCAAATATAAAATTGGCTGATTAATCGGTATCAGCTTTTTTTGGTCCTCCAATAATTGGTATCGGCGTTGAAAAATCATAATCCTAATCGTAATCATAACCAAAAATCCCCTATAGGCAATTGACTAGATATTAATTTAAAGCAGGGGTCTCTTGAGCAGACCCTTTAGAGGTTGAATGTTGTGGTGATTGCTGGCATTGGCCAGGCCTTACTTATGAATGCTGATGTAGGCTGTGGTGCTGACACAGCCTGTCGATAACGCCTCAAAGATGACCGAGGTGTCCAGGCGAGACAGGCCAGATCCCCCCACCTCCGGCTGTACATAGATCCCCCCAAACCCCAGCTGGGCAGCCTTTCGCATGGTCTCCACCGGGAAGATTTCCTGAACAAAAAAATATATATATGCTTTTACGTTCACAAAAAGGGGATGAGTGATTGCAGAGGAGGCTGGTGGGAAGAGCTGTAGGAAGTCAGGCTCATTGGAATGGCATTGATCACGTAGTTTCCATATGTTTGATACCGTTCCATTTCTTCCATTGATATGGATGGGTTGAAAGGGATTCAGATTTTAAAGTGGCTCAAAAATCTAGCTAAACAAGCTGCACTGCACAGTAGTTAGTACCTTTTCATCCCACTCGGCCATGTGTGGAGACATTTCATGGGCTGCGAAGTCAAAGGCCATCTTCTGAAACTCCTTCTGTTCATCGCTGAGGCCATGAGAAGCTGCAAGGAGGGAGTTAAGAATAGTGTCATGCATGGCACATACTGAATAAAGCCTAGTGGTATAATGACAATGATAATACTGTAGAGTAAGGTAAAAATGACCAGAATCCTTTTTAACATACTATTTCTCTTCATGTGAAAAAGTTCAAACAACCATTGAACATGACACACGCCCTTTCTTTACATCCGTCCAACTCAACGTAGGTCAGGCCAGAACAGTGTTGCCATGTTCTGGCCAAATTGGGCTACTTTGAAAACGATGTCACATGTGAAAATGTATTGCTGGAGGTTGCAGGTTTTTGGGCTATTTCTAAGTTGCACTGCAGCCACCATGGTATTTCTCTTAAAAATATATACAGTACCAGTAAAAAGTTTGGACACACCTACTCATTCAAGGGTTTTTCTTTATTTTTAATATTTTCTACCTTGTAGAATAATAGTGATGACATAAAACTATGAAATAACACATGGAATCATGTAGTAACCTAAAGGTTAATTTAAAAATATATATTTTATATTTGACACTCTTCAAAGTAGCCACCCTTGGCCTTGATGACAGCTTTGCACAGTCTTGGCATTCTCTCAACCAGCTTCATGAGGTAGTCACCTGGAATGCATTTCAATTAACAGGTTTGCCTTGTTATATGTATTTTTGGAATTTCTTTCCTTCTTAATACATTTGAGCCAATCAGTTCTGTTGTGACAAGGTATGGGTGGTATACAGAAGATAGCCCTATTTGGTTAAAGACCAAGTCCATATTATGGCAAGAACAGCTGAATAAAGCAAAGAGAAATGACAGTCCATCATTACTTTAACCTGTTGAAACTCCCCATCCCGGATCCGGGATCGTGACTAAAGCCTCAGGCTCATTAGCATAACGCAACGTTAACGATATCTGATAATCGCAAATAAAATGAAAATAATGCGTCTGCTCTCAAGCTTAGCCTTTTCTTAACAACACTGTCATCTCAGATTTTCAAAATATGCTTTTGAACCATAGAAATTGACTAATTTGTGTAAGAGTATGCTAAGCTAGCTTAGCATTTTGAGTAGCATTTAGCACGCAACATTTTCACAAAAACCAGATAACCAAATAAATAAAATCATTTACCTTTGAAGAGCTTCGTATGTTTTCAATGAGGAGACTCTCAGTTACATACCAAATGCGCAGTTTTTCCTGAAAGCGTCTGTGTGTAGGAGAAATCGTTCCGTTTTGTACATCGCATTTGGCTACCGAAACGAACCGAAAATTCAGTCACCTACAACGTCAAACTTTTTCCGAATTAACTCCATAATATCGACCGAAACATGGCAAACGTTGTTTGGAATCAATCCTCAAGGTGTTTTTTCACATATCTCTTCATTGATATATCGTTCGTGGAAGCTTGCATTCTTCTCTAAATTCCATGGAAAAATACTTGCAGCTGACTTTTGCGCACCAATTTCGGCGCAGGACACCGGGCGGACACCTGGTAAATGTGGTCTCTTATGGTCAATCTTCCAATGATATGCCTACAAATACGTCACAATGCTGCAGACACCTTGGGGAAACGACAGAAAGGGCAGACTTACTCCTCTCGCATTCACAGCCATATAAGGAGACAATGGAAAACAGAGCCTCAAAAATCCTGCAAATTTCCTGGATGCCGTCTCATCTTGGTTTTGCCTGAAGCTCACGTTCTAGGGCACGCACAGAAAATATCTTGGTAGTTCTGGACACGTCAGAGTGTTTTCTTTCGAAAGCTATCAATTATATGCATAGTCGAGCATAGTCAGTTCCTATGCTTCCTGGCTGATGTTTTGGTCACTTTTGAATGTTGGCTGTGTTTTCACTCTAGTGGTAGCATGAGACGGCGTCTACAACCCACACAAGTGGCTCAGGTTGTGCAGCTCATCCAGGATGGCACATCAATGCAAGCTGTGGCAAGAAGGTTTGCTGTGTCTGTCAGCGTAGTGTCCAGAGCATGGAGGTGCTACCAGGAGACAGGCCAGTACATCAGGAGACATGGAGGAGGCTGTAGGAGGGTAACAACCCAGCAGCAGGACCGCTACCTCCGCCTTTGTGCAAGGAAGAGCAGGAGGAGCACTGCCAGAGCCCTGCAAAATGACCTCCAGTAAGAAACAGACTCCATGAGGGTGGTATGAGGGCCCGACGTCCACAGGTGGGGGTTGGGCTTACAGCCCAACACCTTGCAGGACGTTTGGCATTTGCTAGAGAACACCAAGATTGGCAAATTCGCCACTGGCGCCCTGTGCTCTTCACAGATGAAAGCAGGTTCACACTGAGCATGTGACAGACGTGACAGTCTGGAGACGCCGTGGAGAACATTCTGCTGCCTGCAACATCCTCCAGCACGACCGGTTTGGCAGTGGGTCAGTCATGGTGTGGGGTGGCATTTCTTTGGGGGGGCCGCACAGCCCTCCATGTGCTCGCCAGATGTAGCCTGACTGCCATTAGGTACCGAGATGAGATCCTCAGACCCCTTGGGAGACCATATGCTGGTGCAGTTGGCCCTGGGTTCCTCCTAATGCAAGACAATGCTAGACCTCATGTGGCTGGAGTGTGTCAGCAGTTCCTGCAATTTTTATTATTATTTTTTAAATTTTATCTTTATGTAACCAGGCAAGTCAGTTAAGAACACATTCTTATTTTCAATGACGGCCTGGGAACAGTGGGTTAACTGCCTGTTCAGGGGCAGAACGACAGATTTGTACCTTGTCAGCTCGGGGGTTTTAAATCGCAACCTTCCGGTTACTAGTCCAACGCTCTAACCACTAGGCAAGAGGGAGGCATTGATGCTATGGACTAGCCCGCCTGTTCCCCAGACCTGAATCCAATTGAGCACATCTGGGACATCATGTCTCGCTGGAAACCGATTTTGCCTGTTTGTTTTTTTTACACCTTTATCTCATCTTTATTTAACTAGGCAAGTCAGTTAAGAACACATTCTTATTTTCAATGACGGCCGAGGAATGGTGGGTAACGGGCAGAACGACAGATTTTCACCTTGTCAGCTCGGTGGATCCAAACTTGCAACCTTACAATTAACTAGTCCAACGCAATAACGACCAGCCTCTTGTTGCACTCCACAAGGAGACTGCCTGTTACGCGAATGCAGTAAGCCAAGGTAAGTTGCTAGCTAGCATTAAACTTATCTTATAAAAAAAATCAATCAATCATAATGAATAGTTAACTACACATTGTTCATGATATTACTAGATATTATCTAGTGTGTTCTGCGTTGCGTATAATCTGACTGAGCATACAAGCATCTAAGTATCTGACTGAGCGGTGTTAGGCAGAAGCAGGCGCGTAAACATTCATTCAAACAGCACTTTCGTGCGTTTTGCCAGCAGCTTTGCTGTGCGTCAAGCATTGCGCTGTTTATGACTTCAAGCCTATCAACTCCCGAGATGAGGCTGGTGTAACCGAAGTGAAATGGCTGGCTCGATAGCGCGCTAATAGCATTTCAAACGTCATTCGCTCCTAGACTTGCAGTGGTTGTTTCCCTTGCTCTGCATGGGTAACGCTGCTTCGAGGGTGGCTGTTGTTGTGTTCCTGGTTCGAGCCCAGGGAGGAGCGATAAGAACATTCAATAGTCAAAGGGTAATGAAATACAAATGGTATAGGGGGAAATAGTCCTATAATTCCTATAATAACTACAACCTAAAACATCTTACCTGGGAATATTGAAGACTCGTGTTAAAAGGAACCACCAGCTTTCATATATTCTCATGTCCTGAGCAAGGAACTTAAACATTAGCTTTCTTACATGGCACATATTGCACTTTACCTTTCTTCTCCAACACTTTGTTTTTGCATTATTTAAACCAAATTGAACATGTTTCATTATTTATTTGAGGCTAAATTGATTTTATTGATGTATTATATTAAGTTAAAATAAGTGTTCATTCGGTATTGTTGTAATTGTCATTATTACAAATTTAAAAAAAAACACTTAAATTGGCCGATTAATCGGTATCAGCTTTTTTGGTCCTCCAATAATCAGTATCGGCGTTAAAAAATCATAAAATCGGTCGACCTCTAATTATTATTACCAATTTGGCTTCAAACGTAGTTATAAAAGTTACTACGATATTCCTTCTTAAATGGCTCGACAACGTTATGGAAAAAGGCTTTATTGTATAAATATAGCAACTCCTCTCTTGCTGAATTTTTTGTTGTTTTTTTAGCTGTAGATGGCAACCCTGGGACTGAAGCCCACCTCAAGACTGCTTCTCAAATTACTGCCTCGCCTGGTTCACCAACTACTTCTCAGAGAGTTCAGTGTGTCAAATCAGAGGGCCTGTTGTCCGGACCTATGGCAGTCTATGGGTGTGCCACAGGGTTCAATTCTCGGGCAGACTCTTTTCTCTATATACAACGGGGCAAAAAATGATTTAGTCAGCCACCAATTGTGCAAGTTCTCCCACTTGAAAAGACGAGAGGCCTGTAATTTTAATGATAGGTCCACTTCAAATATGACAAACAAAATGAGAAAATAAAATCCAGAAAATCACATTGTAGGATTTTTAATGAATTTATTTGCAAATTATGGTGGAAAATAAGTATTTGCAACGAAAACATGCGGACTCTCCTTCACTGCAACTGAGGTGAGTAAAACATTTCAACGTGTTAACCCTCGCAAGGCTGCAGGCCCAGACGGCATCCCCAGCCGCGCCCTCAGAGCATGCGCAGACCAGCTGACTGGTGTGTTTACGGACATATTCAATCAATCCCTATCTGCTGTTCCCAAATGCTTCAAGAGGGCCACCATTGTTCCTGTTCCCAAGAAAGCTAAGGTAACTAAGCTAAATGACTACCGCCCCGTAGCACTCACTGCCGTCATCATGAAGTGCTTTGAGAGACTAGTCAAGGACCATATCACCTCCACCCTACCTGACACCCTAAACCCACTCTAATTTGCTTACCGCCCAGATAGGTCCACAGACGATGCAATCTCAACCACACTGCCCTAACCCATCTGGACAAGAGGAATATCTAGGTGAGAATGCTGTTCATCGACTACAGCTCGGCATTTAACACCATAGTACCCTCCAAGCTCGTCATCAAGCTCGAGACCCTGGGTCTCGACCCCGCCCTGTGCAACTGGGTACTAGACTTCCTGACGGGCCGCTCCCAGGTGGTGAAAGTAGGCAACAACATCTCCACCCTGCTGATCCTCAACACTGGGGCCCCACAAGGGTGCGTTCTGAGCCCTCTCCTGTACTCCCTGTTCACCCACGACTGCGTGGCCACACACACCTCCAACTCAATCATCAAGTTTGCGGACGACAACAGTGGTAGGCTTGATTACCAACAACGACGAGACTGCCTACAGGGAGGAAGTGAGGGCCCTCGGAGTGTGGTGTCAGGAAAATAACCTCACACTCAACGTCAACAAAACTAAGGAAATGATTGTGGACTTCAGGAAACAGCAGAGGGAACACCCCCCTATCCACATCGATGGAACAGTAGTGGAGAGGGTAGTAAGTTTTAAGTTCCTCAGCATACACATCACAGACAAACTGAATTGGTCCACCCACACAGACAGCATCGTGAAGAAGGCACAGCAGCGCCTCTTCAACCTCAGGAGGCTGAAGAAATTCAGCTTGTCACCAAAAGCACTCACAAACTTCTACAGATGCACAATCGAGAGCATCCTGGTGGGCTGTATCACCGCCTGGTACGGCAACTGCTCCGCCCACAACCATAAGGCTCTCCAGAGGGTAGTGAGGTCTGCACAACGCATCACCGGGGGCAATCTACCTGCCCTCCAGGACACCTACACCACCCGATGTTACAGGAAGGCCATAAAGATTATCAAGGACAACAACCACCCGAGCCACTGCCTGTTCACCCCGCTACCATCCAGAAGGCGAGGTCCGTACAGGTGCATCAAAGCTGGGACCGAGAGACTGAAAAACAGCTTCTATCTCAAGGCCATCAGACTGTTAAACAGCAACCACTAACATTGAGTGGCTGCTGCCAACACACTGACTCAACTCCAGCCACTTTAATAATGGGAATTGATGGGAAATGTAAAATATATCACAAGCCACTTTAAACAATGCTACCTAATATAATGTTTACATACCCTACATTGTTCATCTCATATGTATACGTATATACTGTACTCTATCATCTACTGCATCTTTATGTAATACATGTATCACTAGCCACTTTAACTATGCCACTTTTTACATACTCATATGTATATACTGTACTCGATACCATCTACTGTATCTTGCCTATGCTGCTCTGTACCATCACTCACTCATATCTTTAAGTACATATTCTTTATCCCCTTACACTTGTGTGTATAAGACAGTAGTTTTGGAATTGTTAGATTACTTGTTGGTTATTACTGCATTGTCGGAACTAGAAGCACAAGCATTTCGCTACACTCGCATTAACATCTGCTAACCATGTGTGACAAAATTTGATTTGATTTTCAACCGATTGCTGCCCGCACCCTCCCACCTGACTAGCATCACTACACTGGACGGTTCTGACTTAGAATATGTGGAAAACTACAAATACCTAGGTGTCTGGTTAGACTGTAAAATGTCCTTCCAGACTCATCAAAACATCTCCAATCCTAAATTAAATCTAGAATCGGCTTCCTATTTCGCAACAAAGCCTCCTTCACTCATGCTGCCAAACATACCCTTGTAGAACTGACTATTCTACCGATCCTTGACTTCGGCAATGTCATTTACAAAATAGCCTCCAACACTCTACTCAGTAAACTGGATGTAGTCTATCACAGTGCCATCTGTTTTGTCACCAAAGCCCCATATACTACCCACCACTGTGACCTGTATGCTCACGTTGGCTGGCCCTCACTACATATTTATCACCAAACCCACTGGCTCCAGGTCATCTATAAGTCTATGCTAGGTAAAGCCCCGCCTTATCTCAGCTCACTGGTCACCATAGCAACACCCACCCGAAGCACACGCTAAAGCAGATATATTTCACTGGTCATCCCCAAAGCCAACATTTGCTTTGGCTGTCTTTCCTTCCAGTTCTCTGCTGCCAATGACTAGAACGAATTCCAAAATTCAATGAAACTGGAGACATATCTCCCTCTCTAACTTTAAGCATCAGCTGTCAGAGCAGCTTACCGATCTCTTTTGCATCCCAGTATCTCTACTTACACATCATCATCTGCACATCTATCACTCCAGTATTGATGCTAAATTCTAATTATTTTGTCTCCATGGACTATTTATTGCCTTACCTCCCTACTCTTCTACATTGGCACACACTGTGTACAGATTTTCCTATTGTGTTGTACGTTTGTTTATATGTAACTCTGTTGTTTTTGTCACACTGCTTTGCTTTATCTTGGCCAGGTCGCAGTTGTAAATGGGAACTTGTTCTCAACTGGCCTACCTGGTTACATAAAGGTGAAATAAAAAAGACAGGGGCATAGTACACACACCCCTGCCTCAGAGAGGTCGAAAGGAGCCATGGCTGACCAATACGAATCAAGTGGCTGTCCTCAAGCAGGCCTGCCTGTACACCAGCATGCAATCTCAAAATTCATACGGTTAAAATACATCAACAAAAACAATTTGAAAATCTTGTTTGACGAGGAGTTGCTACAGCAATGATTACTTTATGTCAGTTATGAACAGAAAACAGGGCCTTATACCAGACACGTTTAAAGTGAAGAAATTAAGAGTTGGCAATGAGAAGCAGTTTGGTGCTGTCAACAATGGAGAAGAGGGACCACTGGACCTGCAAGACCTTAACATTAATTCTCACGCAAACTCTTCAATGACGCCCTTCCACAAATCGTCCTAAAACAACAACTATACACAATGGTTGGACCCAAGTGGACATGTGTAACAGTATAACTTTAGACCGTCCCCTCGCCCATACCCGGGGGCGAACCAGGGACCCTCTGCACACAACAACAGTCACCCACGAAGCATCGTTACCCATCGCTCCACAAAAGCTGCGGCCCTTGCAAGGCAAGGGGAACTACTACTTCAAGGTTGCAGAGCAAGTGGCGTCACCGATTGAAACACTATTTAGCGCACACCACCGCTAACTAAGCTAGCGTTTCACATCCGTTACACTCACCCCCCTTTTGACCTCCTCCTTTTTCCGCAGCAACCAGTGATCGTGGTCAATAGCATCAATGTAACAGTATAACTTTAGACCGTCCCCTCGTCTATACCCGGGCGTGAACCAGGGACCCTCTGCACACATCAACAACAGTCACCCACGAAGCATCATTACCCATCGCTCCACAAAAGCCCCGGCCCTTGCAGAGCAAGGGGAACTACTACTTCAAGGTCTCAGAGCAAGTGACGTCACTGATTGAAACGCTATTTAGCGCGCACCACCGCTAACTAAGCTAGCCGTTTCACATCCGTTACACATGCAGCTGAGTGACTTGAGGGAACAGGGGAGGTGTTGATGTCCCAGCTGGGCTTTGATGATGAGGTCTTTGGGTTGGTGTTCGCTGCAGACTACAAGGCTAAAGTCCTGGCCAGGGAGGAGGGGAGTTGGACCCTGGGCACAGTAGAGAAGATCCTTGAGAAAGTGCTGCCCTTCTGCAACAACCTGAGCTTCAACAAATACAAAATACTCAAGGAGTTTCTCTTCACAGGCTCAGAGAACGCAACTGGTGAAGTTATGGGTTCTGACAGGGATGCTGGCAGCTCTATCCCCAACTGTCAGATTCACCAAGTACCTAATACAGGGTCGTAAAGCTGTGCTGGGCATGGTTAAGACAACCACATATAACTTAGTCTTAAGCCTGGAGGAGAGACAGACCAACTCACAGATTCAATTCCAGATCAAGTACCACATCCATGACATCATTGGTGCAGAGCTAATAGAATGTATACCCACAACTTCAGGAACATTGTTAATAAGGTGTGTGGACTAATGAACTCAACTGACTGAATGGATATAAGGACCTGTTTCATGGAAGAAACCCTCAGAGCAACTGAACATGATGAGTGGCCATGTTAACAAATGATTAACCACAGATTCATTTGGTGTATTGCCTTGTTTTTGTGGAAGTTTTTTCTGCCAATTGTACAAAGTGAAAACTTGTAGGTCGATGAAATGCCAATGGTGTAAAATAAAATATTTTCAGGTTTCATTAAATAAATATATATTTTTTAAATACTGTATCAACACGACCACTTTGGCTTCAAAATAAGGATGGAGTACAACTTGACCACCAGAGGTTACATTGCTACTTAGGTAGTATAACGTTAGTTGTTTTAATAACTGTGGTCAATAAGACTAGCTAGTACTTAAGTATGAATGCAATGCTGGAAAATGCACACAAGGCAATGACAAACAAAACACTAACGTTAACTCACTCAATTTTGTACATCGCCTTGGTCCGTACAATTGACCTTATTTTAGCGCCTAAAAAACGTAATACTTCCAGATCAACTGTAATGTCAATACCATTGTAAAGCACACGTTCTCCCCTTTCCAACAAAATAAGTGACATGACCTAAACGCTGCCCGTTTCTGCATGATTCAAGCAGGCAATGAGCCCCGTCGGATCTTTTTTTAAATGGCGGGTGGGGAAGCGAAACTAATGCGTAATAGTAAGGAGAGATGTTGTGTGGGAAAATTGTTTTTTTTTCACCAGATCTGTCCAACTTATCGCCTCTAAAATGTAAATAAAACACTATAAAAGTTTATATAATGTGTGATTACATACCTATTTGAAGGTTTGTGTCGAATTTGAATCGGGTTTTTAGGACGGTGCTAAAGTGATCCTCAGAAGTAAACAGTTTTTTTGAGAGTCGTAATCGCTTACAGTAACGACGCAAAATATGACTAGGTATCCCCCTTACCCCCGTCACTGTCAATTTCTTGTTTTTAAACGATGAGAGAAGTGCTACACCAGGTGGAGAGAGATTGTAAGACAGAAATAGTTGCTTTATGCGTGATGTACGTTACGGCATGACACGATGTAACGGAGGGTGTTGTTCAACTTTTCTCCAATACTA
This sequence comes from Oncorhynchus masou masou, assembly GCF_036934945.1. Lineage (NCBI taxonomy): Eukaryota > Metazoa > Chordata > Actinopteri > Salmoniformes > Salmonidae > Oncorhynchus > Oncorhynchus masou. The sequence goes on along the minus strand of NC_088224.1, from coordinate 70,659,158 downwards.
TAGAGCCATTACCATGTCGATGAACGCATGAATACAAACGTAGTTCACACCCCAGATTTTGAAGTCCCATTCGTTTTCTTTGTAGCCTCGTTTGAATGTCGCGGTTGCGCACATTTGTACGGAATGGGGTGAGTTTACGTTACAGTACTCAGCTAACGTTAGCTAGTTTAGATAGCTATTCAGCTCATCCCAACTAAGCTAACGCGTCAGATGGTTAGTAGTGCAAGTCTGGAATTACTCTACCAACGATTTGGAAACCAAAAATGCTTACGGTCAATACACGAAGCTATTCCTCGTCTCTGTGTGCTGTTAAATATTAACCGCCGACTTCTGCTGATGCATGAACTCAGTCTGACAACTCTAGATAACGTCCCCATGGCCATGTTGGTTATTGGTTATATCACGCTGCTACTGTAGGGAAATGTAGTTCCATTACGCAAGATACGTGTAGTTATATTGGGTTGCTTGCTTAGTTTTCCTCTATACTTTTTCAGGAAAGGGCACATTTTTTCTCGTTATTTAATTAACCACCGAAATATATTTTAAGGTCGATTCCTTGCCTAAACCAGATACATTAAGGGGGCCTAAACAGATAAACAAACTAAAGCGAATTGTTTCTACATCATATGCTTTTGACGTAAGCCACTAGCGCGGGAGTTCTTCGTCATTCAGTCCTTCTTTTTGCAGTGTTCTGAGTTTTATGGTTCCGACCACTTCGATTTGCATCGTTCTAACGTACCAGTAAGTAACAATGCAACCCTTCGCATAATTAACTGATTTAATAAAACACGTTATTTTTTTAAACTGTGAGTCAAATGTCACCTACTGTCACGCACCAATGGTTAGATATCATTGGAATGGGACTTGAATATTCTAGTTCTTCCAAGCCAACCACTATTGCTTCATCTCTCAGGCATGGCACCTAAAATGAGAACCCGTGGAACCACAAGAACACTACAATCCAGTAAGTAAAAGCGTTCACATTTCTGTGCACTGAATGACATGCCATTGCAAGGTTTTTCAACATCCCTGACACTGTTTCACACTCACTTTACTACCACAATGATTTGATTTTAAAATGGCTATTAATAAGTGAATGTATTACCCAGGCAACGATGAAGAGACAAAAACTAATGCCCACAGTGAGGATTCCCCATTGGAGGTTGGTCAGGCAGTCAGGGGGAAGAGGAAAGGTTGTGGAAAGACTGGAAAACAGGAGAGTTCAAAGGCAAAAAAATCCCCTGTACAACCACAGTATTGTCACTGGCTGATGAAGTCAGAGCCAGAGAGCCGCTTGGAAAATGGCATAGATGTCAAGGTATACTATTCTGCTTAATAATAGAATGGTGTCATCTGTGTCACGACCTGTTGTTGCTCAATAGTGATGTCTTGTACAGGATAAATTATATCTAGGCTATTCCATGTCACAATTGTTACCAACTCAGAGGCTTTGTGGTTAATGTGTCCAACCTTAGATTGGAAAGTTGGGGGTTAAAAAAATGGGACCCGATGCATCTGTTTAACTTTCTGCATAAATGGAATGGATTGGGAGTAATTCCCTGTGACAGACTAGCATCCTATTCTGGGTGTATACTTATACATCAAGCTGCCTAACGACATACAGAAACAAGAGATGGGCTCCTGTCCTATGGGTCGTTATGGCTAACTTACTATGTCACAGTTTGGGATCGAGGATCTGAAGACTCTTCCCAACCAAACTGGGTGTTGGGATGGTGTTCGGAACTACCAAGCCCGTAACTTCATGCGAGACATGAAAGAGGGGCAGCATGCATTCTTCTACCACAGCAACTGCAAGGAGCCTGGAATAGCTGGAGTTATGAAGGTGAGCCTGTTCTTATTTCTGTTGGTAATATACACTGTGTTTCGGGTATGGTGCCTCTCACCTGCTTTCTCTTTTTCAGATTGTAAAGGAGTCCTATGTGGACCACACTCAGTTTGACAAGAAAGATGTCCATTACGACGCCTCCAGCAAGGCAGACAACCCCAAATGGAGTATGGTATGAATGGTTTCATGTTCACATTTGTTTGTGTAACAGGCTTTTTATCGCAATCCAATTTAAACTGTACTAGCGCTCTGCTGACTTGTTTCATGTTTGACTGCCAGGTTGATGTCCAGTTTGAGAGGATGTTGAAGCGCTTCATTCCTCTGTCTGAGTTGAAGAAGATCCACCTGCAGCACAAGGCCAAAGGCGGGTCCCTGAATGGCATGGCTCTCTTCACCAGGGCCAGGCTGTCTGTCCAGCCCCTTACCAGTGGTATGTGGAGATCAGTGACACTGAGTAATATGGTTGTCAAATTGCCACATCGTGGTTTACAAAGCTTTTGTGTAAGTAAAATCATACCTTTTTTATTTTTTCACTCAGAGGAATTTGAATTTGTCCTGAGTTTGGAGGACAATGACCCACTGTGAAGATTTTGACAAGATGACCTGGAGAGAAGTTTTCCTGTATTGTGTATGATGATGCTGCTGCTAATATGTTTACTGTAGGTGAGATCTATTGAACCATTATGCTTGTATTAAATGGAAATTGTCTCAAGGTTTCTGTGTTTGTCAAGAGACAGCCTGGATTTTTATTTCTAATATTAAAGAGGTATTATTGACAGTTCATCTGTTTGCCTTCACTGTCTAAAGGGGATCATTTCAGTCTAAACATGCAGAATTTTCATTTCCAAGAGTAAAGGCAATCAATCATTCCATCAGTCAAATATTTCAGGTGCACACATCAACTTATTTATATACCAAAACATGTCTGTGGATAACAAGGCATTTGGCAAATGTATTTCAGTTTTGGGGAAAGGGGCTATAGATTAGCAATTTGAAGAGCACAAAAAAAAACAGGAAAACCTCAGGCTAAAAGATTTGTTAAACATATTAATTTGCTCGATTGATACACTTAGGCACAATATTTCAAGTCTCTAACATGGAAGATACAGACGACTCCTTACTATCAGACCTCAAATACAAGCACTTAAAATCCCTGCCTAACACTATTAGAATGCTTAGGTAAAGCATGTGAATGTAATAGTCACATTGTGGCACCGTCTGAATGCTTTTCACTGTAAGACGGTTTAACGGCATAAGAGGGTGAGAGATTCAATGGCTCTTATTTGAAGGATTTATAAATTAATGGGAAAGTAATAATTTATCCAGCCCTCTCACTCAAAGAAATTAGACAACACTTACAATGCAATAGAAACCTTCCAATGATCTCACTGTGCAATCATTACACAAGGACTGAGAGCATGTGTATGTGGAGGAGCAATGGATACATATAATCAGTGCAAAGTTAAAATTTCAGATTTCATTGTGACAGACCACATCAAAATGTCAGGAATACATTTGACTGGGTATGGAATGTTTTCAAAATGCATCGCTGTTAGTCAGGTCTTCAACTCCCTATGACAATAGAGGTTTGTATACGGAGTTAGAATCCATTCATATATAAAGCTAAAGCTAGAAATATACTTTGACGAAGAAGGTTGATCATTTGAAGAAGACCGAGTATAATATTACATTTTAGGGTATCACGCACAGGGGGAGATCTAAACAAGTGGCCGGCTTTGCTTTCACTGGATATGTGTGTTGAGGGAGTTGACCTGCAGCGGAATTTTAGGCCCCTGTAATGCCTCATGCAGGCTTCTTTTTCATTGTTCAGGTGTTTACCTACAGTCTTCCCTTAAGCCTTCCGTTATCCCTTTATTCAGCAGCCCTAATAAACAGGGCTACTTTATCAGTGATCATGTGAGCTGACAGGTGCCCCCACTACTTTTCGTTCTGTGAGGAGTATGAGCTTTAACCGCTGTCCTCCCTCGCCGCCTTCTCCAGAGCGCTCTCTGAACTGGCTGAGCCCTCGAACCGCTGGGCTCCGATGGTGGCCTGGCTCGACATGCTCTTCCTCACCACATCCCCTTTCCTCCACAGTGTGATTTCCTGGAGAAGGAAGTGGTCTTGAGCTCATTGTCTTAATCATTAAAGAATTTCCATAGGGAAACATTTAATGCTAGATAGGAATGCAATGTATAAAAAGTGCAGCACAGTGGATACACCATGTTGAACCTGACGCCTGATAAATTCCCTCTAAGGGCACATCATTTTATCTGGGATCACTGCTAACAATTACCCATCAGAAGCCCCTGTTCCATACCTGCTGTTTGAAGTAGCGTCTCTCCTCCTCATCAATCAGCACCAAGTTAAGGTAGTAACGCACAGAGAACTTCTTATTAATGTCTCGCATGGTGGGAGTCATCTCATAGCCAGCCAGAAACAACCGGATTGGAATTGACTCTCCTTAAACATAATAAAAACACTCAGTCAGACCTGATGGATAGTTGAGCATTGCCATTTTCAAAAGCATACAATCCACTTCACTATATCCTTTACCTCGGACAGGAGCCCCATCCATGATCTCATATTTTGCGATGGTGTCATTTTCATGGTATACACTAGGACCGGTGCCAGTTGTCTCCCGTTTGATGATGTCAATCTCCATGTGCTTTATCTTAATCCGCACCAGCAGGAAGTAGATCTTACCCACAATTACGTCTTTCAGGTGGTACCTGTAGAGGACAGGAGAGATCGTCACAGGGCTGCTATAACACAAAAAGACAATATATAGTCAAAGGAAAGGTTCTAAACTACAATGGTTTCTGCATGTTCCTGTGACTAGAGGTGGTGGCATTTTGTTATTTTGTAAATTGAGTTTTAAAAAATTAGGTGACTGAGGGTGTGATTTTTAAAAATCTATTTCACCCTTACTTGGATTTGTTGTACTCAAACTCAATGTGGAGACAGTCTTCAATCCCAACTTCCATTTTTATTGATGAGTTGAGCTCTGGGTAAGTGCTGAGTGTGTGCACCACGATATCCATCTCTTTACTGATGTCATTCAGTCTCCTGCTCACCGTAGCACGCAGAAAATACCTGCAAGTACAACCAACAGACACTGAGCAAATCTGCTGTATTCTCAGATGTTATCCAACAACATATCCTCACTGCATCCTGAGGCTATAAAAGAAGATAAATCATAATTACTGGTTATGATAATGATAATGGCTGTGTGTGTAATGCAATACATTTGAGCATGTGAAGCACACAAACATTACTCTTGATGAGGAAGTAGTGCTAGGCACATGACTGACAGGTCAAAGGTGAACTTGGGTTAAAGAGTGAGCCATAAAGTAATAGTTATTTTGGCAGAGAATGTTCAGGCTGCATGTTTCCTTACCGCAGCTTCACATTCTGGCCAGTGTAGGTCTCATACGGCTTCTCAACATGGGTGAACTCAAAATCGAAGGTCTGTGACTGAGTAAGCTCCCCAGGCCTTGCCAGATCTTTCACCAGGGAGACAAACTCATGATGGTTTCCTCTGTCGTAGTACAGCTCTGTGAAGAAAGGACAGGTATACACATCGCAATAGAATCACTCCCTCATAGAAGAATGCATCTAGGCGTATTGGCACATATGACACTACTGTTGTTGATCAAAAAGTTCAACAGAAAAGGGGCCATTGCATTTATTATGATTCATTTGGAATAGATGTCTCGACATTAAACTAAGATGTATACTCACCAATTTGGCCTACAAATTCGATTTTGATCCCTTGATGTTCCAGTCTTTTCCCAGGGTTCTTCAGTGTAACGTTGATCTTTCCAGACACAGTCTCCCCGTCATAAAATAGGAAATATTTGTCCTTCTTCCCATCTTCAGTCTTATGTTCAGCCTTCTTTCTCGTCTCAGCATCAGTCAGAACTACATCAATTTCTGCACTTTGGCCAAAACTGAAGAAACTCATGCTTGTGTTCTTTTCTGTGCCGTTTTATGAACAAGGTTAAGATTTATCGGATCTGAACATGAACAGATCTTTAAAGACCAATGTAGGTGACACTTTCAGTGCCCTATTTCTTACAAAAGTAAATTCAGTAGTTCATTCGAAATGACGGAAAGTGCAAAAACACCAACTTGTTTGTTACCAGAAATGATCACAGAAGGTAGTATTTCCGAGCGGTCTCGAAAAATATGCAAATGTAAGCGTTATTTTACCTTTATATCTCTTCTCAAATTCAATTCAATTACACATACAGCACCATATCTTCGTATCCCTATATATTAAATAAATAGCCTAAATACTACAAAGCATGGTGATATCTGCAAACACTGAAGAATGTTGCGTTTCCCCCGAACTCAAGATGTATCCGTCATTCATCGAAACCGATTAACAATGTGGTGAGTCTTGATTGTTTCATTCAGAATGTTATTCGCACTGAATTGTTAAATTGTATCTTTCCTGAAGTAGCATAATGTTGCAAGCGATCATTTCCTATGATTTTGCACTTCCGGGGTTGTCTGGTTGACGGCATTATTTTTCAAAATAGAGGTTCAACTCTTCTGTAGTCAATTACAAATAAAAAGTCCCAACAATACAGTAAATACAGTTACTTATGTTATGTCTTTATTGACAAAATGAAGTAAGCATATAACAGTATCCATTTCTTGCACTACAACGAATGAACAATTAACATTTTACAACAGTTCCTGAGTAGTGTTATTTTATAAACAAAGAATACCAATGAAAAAATAACTATATCAATAATGTTTCAAAAAGTCATTTTTAACAATTTCAATTTGAAACATTGTTTAATACTTATGATGTATTGTCACTGATAAAAATGTATGTGTAGACATTTTTCTCTAACAAAGTTGTATTGCCTGTACATCCATTAATATTGTATATTGTGTCCATAAAGAAAATACAGTTAATTGTGAGTCAAAACTGGACAATATGTCCAATATTCATAAAGTAGGTCATTAGTAAGCACAGAAGGTCACTTATAAACAGAAACATCACTCTGAAAAAAAATCATAATTACTTGATATACTCATAATAATACATCTTAAATTGCAGTATTATACTGGGATTATACTGTATAACTGTAATATGTTTCTTTGTTATTCTGAACGCAGAGAATAAAGTTAGTTGGCTTTATTAAGCACAACAGACTGTTTCATTGTGCCCGTTGACTCAGATTATCAGCTTTTTATACATGCCCCACTCACTGACAGTATGTACACTACCGTTCAAAAGTTTGGGGTCACTTGGAAATTTCCTTGTTTTTGAAAGAAAAGCAAAACAAATGTGTCCATTAAAATAACACCAAATTGATCAGAAATACAGTGTAGACATTGTTAATGTTATAAATGACTATTGTAGCTGGAAATGGCAGGTTTGTTTATGTAATATCTACATAGTCATACAGAGGCCCATTATCAGCAACCATCACTCCTGTGTTCCAATGGCACGTTTTGTTAGCTAATCCAAGTCATAATTTTTTTAAATCATTTTAAAAGGCTAATTGATCATTAGAAAATTGCAAAATGGTTATGTTAGCACAGTTGAAAACTGTTGTTCTGATTAAAGCAATAAAACTGGCCTTCTTTAGACTAGTTGAGTATCTGTAGCATCAGCATTTGTGGGTTCGATTACAGCCTCAAAATGGCCAGAAACAAATAACTTTCTTTCCTCTGTCCAGTGTTTGTGTTCTTTTGCCCATCTTAATCTTTTCTTTTTATTGGCCAGTCTGAGAAATTGCTTTTTCTTTGCAACTCTGCCTAGAAGGCCAGCATCCTGAAGTCGCCTCTTCACTGTTGACTTTGAGACTGGTGTTTTGCAGGTACTATTTAATGAAGCGGCCAGTTGAGGACTTGTGAGGCGTCTGTTTCTCAAACTAGACACTGTACAAACTAAACACTGTACCTCTTGCTCAGTTGTGCACCGGGGACACCCACTCCTCTTTCTATTCTGGTTAGAGGCAATTTGCGCTGTTCTGTGAAGGGACTAGCACACAGCGTTGTACAAGATCTTCAGGTTCTTGACAATTTCTCAAATGGATAGCATTTATTTCTCAGAACAAGAATAGACTGACGAGTTTCAGAAGAAATTTCTTTGTTTCTAGCCATTTTGAGCCTGTAATCGAACCCACTAATGCTGATGCTCCAGATACTCAACTAGTCTAAAGGCCAGTTTTATTTCTTCTTTAATCAGAACAAAAGTTTTCAGCTGTGCTAACATAATTGCAAAATAGTTTTCTAATGATCAATTAGCCTTTTAAAATTATAAACTTGGGATTATCTAACACAACGTGCCATTGGAACACAGAAGTGATGGTTGCTGATAATGGGCCTTTGTATGCCTATGTAGATATTCAATTTTAAAAAATCAGCTGTTTCCAGCTAAAATAGTAATTTACAACATTAACAATGTCTACACTGTATTTCTGATCAATTTGATATATCAAACAGGGTTGATATATTTTGTAGAAATGTTTGGAAGTCAAAAATCATTGTCCAAAAACAGTATGGGGGAATGTTCCAGCATCAGTTTAGATGAACATGTTGGTGGAAGTTCAAATGTCAAAGCTTAAAATCGTACTGTAGTTGTAGTTACAGTAACGACTGAGGACAAAACATATTTGTGCGACAAAAAAAAAAAAACGGTGTACTAACAGGGACATAACGTTGCAATTGCCTATCAGAAATTTTGAAATAATGATTGATCTTTTTCAAGATGATAACTTTGGTAAGCTAATTGTTGATGCGCACCAAAAAAGAATGTGCAATGTTACAGCTTAAATTTCTCACACAAAGCCTTATTATGGGATTTGATGCACTTTTGACTCCAGTGTGTCTCCTCTTCAGTGTGTCTCCTCTTCAGTGTGTCTCCTCTTGACGGTCTTCTATCTCAGATTTCAAATTATAAATGATGATTTGTGCCGGAAGTGACCCTGATGGAAATGGGAATATCAATTATCAAAAGAATACATCCATCTGCAGTTGATATTTTTGTTTGCCATTTTGATAAATACATTGTGATTACATTTTAGCTCAATAATAATATAGAATATGGAAAACAGAATTAAGTGAATTTTATTCACCTCATCGGCTTCGGCATATTCAACACCATCATCTGCTGCTGGCGATTTGTAGCTAAAACACACACGCAAAAAAAAATCCTTAATGTCCACACAAAGGCTTACTAAGCAATTCACAGCACATAGCATGTCACTGTACAGTACATTCAACCTATATCGTACTTGGGTTATTATCTATATTACTATTATTATCACTACATTGTTGGAATGAGCTCTCAAGGTAAGAATTTCACTGTACTCTTTTACACCTGTTGTATCCTGTGCATGTGGCAAATAAACATTGAAACTTGAAACTACATAGCCCTACTCACTTGGTTCCTGTGTGATCCTTGCCGGAGGAAAAGCAGCCATGTTTGTGTGCATGATAAACCCCCACCATCACAATAGTGAATCCGGCCAATGCCGCCAACACCTTCAGAAAAATCCCCACTATGTCGACATCATCTGAAAATACAAGCAGGGCATTTTGAGATGAGATCTGGGTGACATGAACTCAAATTGAAACAACTTAAAGCAAAGATCAACTAGATTCAGCCGCGGGACAATTTATATACTTGAGCGGACGTTCAGGGTGCCGGAACATAATTACAAATAATTTGTAGACTGCAAGAAGCCCAATCAGATATAATATTTCTAATATAACATGATAAAGTTTGGGAACCCTGACTTAAAGGAATGACCTTGAAATGCATTTCCATGTCAACCACTATGATTTATGTGCACTAGAGTAGATGCATGTGACTCACAAGCAGGTTTGGTAACGCACAATGGTATGTTCAGTGTGGCAGCGGTATGACACACTGACATATTTAAACATAATACATAGTCGCGGTAAGAATGTCAGTTGGGTATTTAGTACAGCATGGCCTACTCACAGACGTCCATCAGCTGTGCGGGACACTGTGCATGTCCAGCTTCATTCTTTGCCTGGCAGAAATACTCTCCCGCATCCTCCTTCCTCATCCTGCGAAATTTCTGCAGGGAAAAACGCCAAAATCAACCCCAATAGATCATACAGCTTTTCTCTTGTACTAACATCATCCAACAGTTGGATCTACTGTCTCATTTAACTTGATAATCATATAGCTAGTGTCCTTTCGACCTCCCAGTCCCATTGATTCCTTACCAGACCACCTGTGTCAGCGTTAATGGAGTAGGTGGAGTTGATGAACTTGGGGCTGCTCTTTGGGTCCTGGGGAAGCTCCTCGTTGTTGCGGAACCAGCGGTACTGTGAGGCAGGGAAGCCCTCGTTCTCTAGGCAGCGCAGCTCAGAGGACGTGCCAACAGTCACCGCCACAGGCACACTGCACCTGGGCACCACAGGCTTTACTGTATAGACAGATGAAAAAGAGGAAAAATAAGATTTATTTTTCTAATTGTACACAAAGGTCCAACTGGAATTCGACTTCTGCTTTATCCCGACTGCTCCGGAAGACACACATACACTTAGGCTAAGGGCAGAGGCCATACTACGGCACCCATGGAACAGTTTATTTACAGAGAGAGGGAGCACATACCACAGTCTATACTTAAGCAATAAGGCACGAGGGGTTGTGGTATATGACCAATATACCACGGCTAAAGGCTGTTCATATGCAAGACGCAGAGCGGACTGCCTGGATACAGCCCTTTGATGTGTTATATTGGCCATATACCACAAACCCCTGAGGTGCCTTATTGCTATTATAAACTGGTTACCAACCTAATTAGAGCAGTAAAAATACATGTTTTGTCATACCCGTGGTAAACGGTCTGATATACCACGGCTGTCAGCTAATCAGCATTCAGGGCTCAAATCACCCAGTTTATAATTAGAAATAGACAACAACGCTGAAAAAAACATAGCAAACTACTACAGGCTTAAAACTTTACACAGGAATATGAAAATACGTCCTCACCCCTGACAGCAAGACTGATTAGAATTTCATCAAAGTGTTTGTGGTCATCAATGGCAGCGACTTCACAGCGGTACTCTGCAGTGTCTGCACGGCTGGTGTTGAGGATCAGTAGGTTGGCTGGCTGGATCAGCTGGGCTCTGTGCTCCAAGTCCCCTAACAGAGAGGCAAAAACACACTCCAACCTCTCATTCACTTACAGAGAATAATAACAGTTCTGAGGCCAATTTGGTATTGGTAAAGTGCTTAAAAAAAGAATAATCTTACCTGAAATGTGATTTTGAAAGTACACATAACTAGGGACACCGTTTTTGATTTTCTTCCATTCGATTCTGGGGTTGTTTGTTGAGATGGACTCTATCAAGCAGGTCAACTCAATAGCTGGGAAGAAAACAGTGATACTACAATGTCAAAACACTGGCAGACAACAGAAGAGCCTGAAAAATTATTCTGAGAGAATGAGTCAGTGTTTCAGTGACTTACGTTCAAATTCATTTGCCCACACAGTCTTGTCTGTGGTTCGGAGGATTACCCCACGTGATGGAATGTAGCCTGTAAAAGACAAAAAAGAAGTGAGAAAAAAAAATAAGCTGATTGACAAGCTTCAGAATTTTCATCCCAGGACAATGCCTGTTTAAACAGATCAAATTAGAGGGTCAAGAGGTGTAGGCCTATCGCTACAGAGAGGGTGAGAATGAACCTTAGGGTCAGGATTAATCATATCTCCGGAAGCATTTCTCATCTATATATAAGAGGCAAGTGGAGCACATCTCGACGGGAGCACAAGTCTCAATATTAGTCAGTGATGTTTCCTTACTTCTAATTCTACAAAACACTCTCAAATTAAATAATTGAGATATATACTTAGGGAGGCCTAAGAGTTACTAAAGGAACACACAGTGAGTAATGGAAACAGTCCCTTCTTCTATGTCGGCGTCAGCGGTGTTAAGGACTCCAAATGAGGGGTGAAAACAGACGGTAATGTATTGGAGCACAATTCATCCAAGTGTATAAAATACTTCCAAGGTATAATCCAGACAGATAAAAGCACTCTGCGGTGGGGCTGTTACGGTGACCATATTACCGCCATACCGGCAGTCACGAGTCATGATGGCAATAAAATTCCATGTGACCATTTAGTCACGGTAATTAGGCTTCTCCAAGCTCTGATGCTGCTGATGGTCATTAGAAACATGGTCATTAGAAACATACCGATACTCAGCACTCTATTGTCCCTCTAATCACTCTGACATCAATGCAAATGTAATTGAAAATCTAATCAAACACTTCATGAGAGCCCATGAGCTCATGTTGTGTAACGTTTCTATAGGCTAGGCCTACTATATTTATTTCTAAACTTTCCTAATATTAAGCACATTGCTTATCTTTACAACAGGAGTATAGCCTACCTGGCTGGCATGAAAATTAAAATATGTAAACTTCCGACTTCAACTGTATATACGCAGAGCGTGAGTTTCGAGTTTGAGAAAGATCCTTTTCACCATAAAAAATGCATCTTTATAATAAAAGCAATACATGCATAATCGCATTTGCGGTCACTTTTGATCATGGTGTTTTCCCGCTAATTGATTGCATTTTGGAACATTCGCGCGTGTAAACTACTGCTGTGTGCGCATTGCTACGCTTCTAATGCGAAGAAATAGTCTAATAGTTTATCAACATTTTAAGCTAAACATTCTGATCTGTTGCATCTGCCTTAAAAAAAATGTTTTTGAGGCTAGTAGTTTTAATAATTTGGGATATATCGCATCCCACAACTGTCCCAGACTATGTTTGGAATATTTATTTCTCACACAGAATAGGTCAACTTTTGTACTATGGGGGATTGTAGATTGACATAGGCTAGTGCTTTTACTGTTTGTTGGGCCTACTCATCTTGTTGGCTGACAAAAAAGTAAATGTGGACGGGCATTGGCTAATAAGAATTTAGCTATCTGAAAGAGCCAGGGCAGTGAGAGGTGCTTCCAAGCACGCAGCCGGGAAAAGGGAATTATAATTATTATATTCAGCCCAAGGGCACAACGATCACTGGCTGCAAAACACATACATTTTTTTAGGGGACATTAAGGCCACACAAAGGTGATGCTGCTGGGAAATATGAAGCATTATCAAGTGATTGTCAAATTGTGAATGAGAGACTGATGAAGTGTGTGCAGCCCGCGCAAAAAAAAAAAAAACAGAGCTCATGCCTTTCATGCAACTTTTTTCAAATCATCATTAGAGTCGTATCATGCAGCCTTAGAATGTATTAAAAATCTAAACATATAGCCCAACATTTGTATCACAACTAAAGTAGCATAAATAACTCTAAATGAAGCATATAGGAGGACCTGTTTCTTTGTTAACTGCTCAACACAAAATAGCCACATGTGCGCACTCCCTCAAATTGTTTGGAGAAAATATCCTCTCTATTTTATTCAGCTATGTTCAATTGTATTCTTCATACAAAAAATGATACCACGGAATTCTAAGCAAATCTTGTCTGCTAAATGAACTAGTGTACCCCACAGCCATATGGCATAGCCAGATCAGGACCTAACATAAGGACAACTCAGAGTATGTTATTCTGGTCCTACTGAAATAGACTACATTTTCTTCATATTATGTTTCTTTAGACCCGTCTAAAATAAATAATGTATTTATTGTGATGGTGTAGGCTATATTATATGGATTTATTAGACTTTTAAAATGTAGATGTTCCGGGCCTCCCGGGTGGCGTAGTGGCCTAGGGCACTGCATCACAGCGCTAGCTGTGCCACCAGAGACTCTGGGTTTTTCGCCCAGGCTCTGTCGCAGCCGGCCATGACCGGGAGGTCTGCGGGGCGAAGCACAATTGGCCTAGCGTTGTCCAGGTTAGGGAGGGGTCCTTGTTTCATCGCGCACCAGCGACTCTTGTGGCGGGCCGGGCGCAATGCGCGCTAACCAAGGTAGCACGGTGTTTCCTCCGACACATTGGTGCGGCTGGATTCCAGGTTTGAGGTGCGCTGTGTTAAGAAGCAGTGCGGCTTGGTTGGGTTGTGTTTCGGAGGACGCATGGCTTTCGACCTTCGTCTCTCCTGAGCCCGTACGGGAGTTGTAACGATGAGACAAGATAGTAATTACTAACAATTGGATACCACGAAATTGGGAAGAAAAATGATTTAAAAAATAAAATATATATATATATTTAATGTAGATGTGGCTATTCTGTGTTGAGCGGTTAACAAAGAAACAGGTACTCCTATATGCTTCATTTATAGTTATTTATGCTACTTTAGTTGTGATACAAATGTTGGGCTATATGTTTAGATTTTTAATAGTTACTGGCCATTCCAAAGGTCTGCATCAATAGCTTGTAGGCTACGTGGAAGCCAGGATATGCTAAATGTGTTTATGTTAATTAATGGTTAATTACCGTGAGGCAGGCAGTTATTAGCTTGACAATCACCGGCTGACAAAATTTCATGACCGCAACAGCCCTACTCCACGGCTGAATTAAAATGTCTCTGGTTAACAATTCATGATCCACATGAAAGCCAAGTCAGCCAGCACTGAGAGTGGAGAAAACATGGGTCCTGCCAAAGTGGAGTACACAGTCATATTAGCACAGCTGTGGATGCTGATGAGATCCGACTCTTAGGTCTCAGCTTCCGTCTCTGCGGCTGACTTTCCCACCCCTGTACATCATGAGCTATTTTTACACCAAACAGTTACTGGCCATCCTGAGAGACACGAGGAGAGCTTGTCCAACAAATCTTCCCCTGGTAAACAGAGCAAGGACAGCCAATCCCTGTAAAACCACCCATTAACCTTCAATTCCTTTACAATATACATAGACTTAGATAATATGAACTACTAGACTATAAATAGCTTAAACTACATGTCTCTATCCTAAGTCTTCTCCTTTTTTGCTGCCAACAGACAGACAGACACTTATTGTCTCATTGTATATTTTAGGTGTCCAAGCTTTACTGTATCCCCGCCTGCATGAGGCTTTGTTGTCCCAGACAGTTTTTAGAGCGTGGGAGAGAATCTGTGGTTAATTAAGAAGACAATGGCTGATTTGCTATTGTGTGCCTGGAATAAAAGCATTCCATAGCCGAAAGCCCAACTTTACACTGTGTAGCCTACATCAAGAAAGAGATCTATGTGTTTATGTGAAGAATTTAATCAGAAATGGAATGTTGTCAGACAGTAAAATAGATAGAAATGTGGCATATGTTGTTGGTGAATATTAGAGACCATCTCTCTCCCTCTCTCTCTCTCTCTCTCTCTAATCCCTTTGTTGTTTTAATACATACAGTATAGAGACAGGAGGCTATACCCTGAGTGAAATGCGCTCTATTTTAAGTAGCTGTTCTACAGTTTTCTTTATGCACTTCAAGCTAAATATGAAAACAACATTATTTTTTTTTTAAAACAAGCTGTTGATCCAGTCCATCTAAAAAAAGCAATTTCCCAGACATTCCAGCACAGCCACTGTAAAAGCAGCCAAATAACTTACCAACATTAAAACTGACCAAATGCAGTAGACTAGTATGTGAATAAAACTGTAATGATCAGTCAATACCACACAGAGACTGACTTGGCTATAACGTTATCTTTCTGACCTGTAGTTGCAGCGCAGCAGTAATGTCGACAGAAGACAATGTATTCAAAACATAGATAGTCCTAGTAAAGTCTTCCTGAAAACACTGCCGCTGTCAGAGTGCTATTTTATCAAAGCAAATGTTATTTGTCACATGCTTAGTAGGCAACAAGGGTAGACTAACTTTGAAATGCTTACAACAATGCTGAGTTAAAGACATTATCTTTTTTTTAATCTATGAAATAGTGACACAGTGAATAAGGAATAAAAATAACGAGTAAAAATAACATAGGGAGTAAAAACTAACATGGCTCTATACAGGGAGTACCAATACTGAGTCCATGTGCAGGGGTACGAGGTCATTGAGGTAGCTATGTACTGTCATATAGGTAGGGTTAAAGTGATGACTAGCAGGAGCGTATGTGGTGAATTGTGTGTGTGTGTGTGGGGGGGGGGGGGTGGCATCACTATGCATGTGTGTGCATGTTATGTATGTGTGGGCGTATGTAGTGTGTCTGTTGTATGTGTATGTGTTGTGGTGTCAGTGAAAGTATCTGTGAATGTGTGTGTCCAGTGTGTGTGTGCATAAAGTCTGGTTCATAAAGGGTCAATGCAGGTAGTCCGGGTAGCCATTTGATTAGCTATTTAGACGTCTTGTTTAGAAGTCTTAAGACCTTGGGGCAAGAAGCTGTTCAGGGTCCTATTGGTTCCAGACTTGGTACATTGGTACAGCTTGCCGTGCGGTAGCAGAGAGACTTTACCAGAATAAAATAACTCACACAATGAACTGTAGGCCTACCTGACAGCCTGGACGGAAATAGTGGTTGACATCATCATACTTTGAGTGACAGTTGAAGAGAGCCCAACGTTAGAAGATACAAAAGCAGTGTGTGTGCAACTTGTTCTCTCTTTATTTAAATATGAATAGAAAAACTGCTGAGGAATGTGTGAGCGTTTCAATGTCATTATAACGCATGAATAAATAAATGAATTACCATCTAATAATTGTGTGGCTCATCCTCAGCATGTTTACAGACCTGGACAAGCTATGCTAGGAAGCCCGTCTAGTCAGCGCGATCATTTCCATAACAAAGAATTGCTGTGATTTATTCAATTGTAATGCACAACACGTACCGTTACACTAAACCTTATCTTAGTGGAAATGAAAATAACTTACCGAGAATCGAATAAAGGATGAACAAAGGCGCCAGTCGTTGTAACGCCATCTTGAAACCTTGGTAATGGATCGGTAATTATGGCACACATAAAGCCAGCTAGCTAGCTATCACACTCGGCGCCCCTGGTCAAAACGGGTGAACGGGCTGGTGGATGTTGCCATTGACGAGTTTCCATAGCTACAAGGGCATCAGGGCGGAAGACTGATAAGTCCCGAGACCGGAAATACATTTACATCTATTTTATAATGATGGTATCCAACAATGCAATTTCATTAATGTGCCAAACAAGACGAATTATTCGTAATCCCTCTCTGACATATCACAGCTTTGACCCAGAGAACTAAACAATGCAAATTATATTTTATGTGAACATGACAGGTTAAATTGAGAGAGACAGAATACACTCTTTTCACGCCATTTCGCCCGGTGGGCGGTGCTGTATGTCACGGTGGGCGTGGGTTTCAAAGTACTTGGACTGTCTGATGCGCGTTCAAATTCAACCTAGAATCCGCCTAGGAACTCAATCATAAATGACATTCTGTCAATCACTGAGATGAATTACTTGCGTTTCTGGCTTCATTAAAAACTGTTAATTTTGGATGACCTTGGTTTTATTTATTTGTTCGAGAGCCAATGCATGTTACCATATTATCCTGGAGGTATACATACACACCCAGTCTCATCACTTTGCGTGAATGATAGGCCATCCCCAACTTTAAACAATGCAAAATTCGAAAACAAATCAGGTAGTCCTCTGGAATGTATTTCAATTAGAAAGTGTGCCTTCTTAGAAGTTGATTTGTGGAATTTCTTTCCTTTTTAATGCGTTTGTGTTGTGACAAGGTAGGGGGGTAAAACAGAACATAGCCCTATTTGGTAAAATACTAAATCCATATTATGGCAAGAACAGCTCAAATAAGCAAAGAGAAACAGTCCATCATTACTTTAAGATATGAAGGTCAGTCAATACGGAAAAGTTCAAGAACTTGAAAGTTTCTTCAAGTGCAGTCGCAAAAACCATCAAGCCCAATGATGAAACTGGCTCTCATGAGGACTGGCATAGGAATAGAAGACTCAGAGTTACCTCTGCTGCAGAAGATAAGTTCACTAGAGTTACCCGCCTCAGAAATTGCAGCCCAAATAAATGCTTCACAGAGTTCAAGTAACAGACACATCTCAACATCAACTGTTCAGAGGAGACTGTATGAATCAGGCCTTAATGGTATCATTGCTGCAAAGAAACCACTACTAAAGGACACCAATAATAAGAAGAGACTTGCTTGGGCCAAGAAACACGAGCAATGGACACATTTGTCCTTTGGTCTAGAGTCCAAATTTGAGACTTTTGGTTCCAATCACCATGTCTTTGAAAGACGCGGTGTGGGTGAACGGATGATCTCCGCATGCGTATTTCCCACCATGAAGCATGGAGGAGGAGGTGTTATTGTGTGGGGGTGCTTTGCTGGTGACACTGTCTAAGGCACACTTAGCCAGTATGGCTACCACAGTGTTCTGCAGCGATACGCCATCCCATCTGGTTTGGGCTTAGTAGGACTATCATTTGTTTTTCAACAGGACATTGACCTAACACACCTCCAAGCTGTGTAAGGGCTATTTGACCAAGAAGGAGAGTGATGGAGTGCTGCATCAGATGACCTGGCCTCCACAATCCCCCGACCTCAACCAAATTGAGATGATTTAGGATGAGTGGGACCATGAAGGAAAAGCAGCCAACAAGTGCTCAGCATATGTGGTAACTACTTCAAGACTGTTGGAAAAGCATTCCAGGAGAAGCTGGTTGAGAGAATGCCAAGAGTGTGCAAAGCAGTCATTAAGGCAAAGGGTGGCTATTTGAAGAATCTCAAATATAAAATATTTTGATTTGTTTAACACTTTTTTGGTTACTACATGATTCCATATGTGTTATTTCAGAGTTTTGATGTCTTCATTATTATTCTATAATGTAGAAAATAGTTTTAAAAAATGAAGAAAAACCCTTGAATGAGTAGGTGTTCTAAAACCTTTGACCGATAGTGTATGTATTAATTTGTGGATGTCCGTCATTCATTTTGAATCTTATGTTACTATTTAAAAAATTGTATGAAATGTTATGAATTGCAGTTTGTACAATATATTACGAATTTGTAATACCTATGCCAGAGGAGTCTGGTGGGAGGATCTATAGGAGGACAGGCTCATTGTAATGGCTGTAATGTAACCATATCAAGCGTAACATATTTTACTAATTTGAGTGTCTCGGATTTACATTTACTATGTTATGTCTAGTCTATGAGACCAGGTTGTAAAATAAGATACATTTTCCTTTGAAGAACCACATTTATTGTTGCCATAATCTGGTCACATGTTTTCATCCTTCTCATAAATACACCAGGTGGCAGTGTGTGACCAAACATCACTGATTGTCATTCAATCATTATATCATGATTTCCTACGAACACACCCCACATACAGACAGCACAATTCCTCTGTAGTCTCAATCAACACCCAGTAAATCATCTGCCCTTGTGCGAATTGGCTTTAGGTCAGATAATATTATTAAGGGTTAATAAGTGATTATTACAGTGTTATTGTAGACCTATAGTTTATAGTGGGGATTAGTTTTATGATTTATATGACTTTACTCATAGGCTATATGCAAATCCATCAGATGATAGGCCTTGCTGCCTTCCCCATTATTCTCAACAATCAATCTATGTCATTCATATTAGTGAAGGGCTACCATGGGCTTCAGTCAGGATAATTGCATAAATCTATATTCCCAAATTGGCTTTGGAATAAATGTGTCTTGATCTTATTTGATATCTAGGCCTATACTGGCATTTAGAAATGACACAGATATAGCCATGAACCCATTGCCCCATCTTGTAGAATGGTTATGTGCTGAGGTGATCATGCTGCTCTAGTCCACCTTAGAGCTGTTGCTAATATGGGTTGCTAGGCAATCGTCCACAGCGGGATTCCCCCTTATGGATCAGGACCTTTGTGGCATCTCCTTGGGAATCTGAAGGTTTTATGGCCTGGCAGGAGTTCAGAATGAATTGACGAAAGAAATATCCTAACTATGAACAGTTTGTCTTTCTCAGCGAATACTGGGGGCCTGGGGCCATTCCTATTAACATGCCCCGCACTCAGATCTAAATGTCTTAGTGAAAGAAAGAATATCCCTCTGATTGCGTGGAGGAGATAATGACTGTCCTTGAGATCTATAGTAGGTTGTGGGACTCCATTTCAGGATCTCAGCTGTTCAGTCACGTTTAGTCACATCAAACTCAAATTAGTACGACAAGTCCTGATGTTATATAATTTAGTTTCATTAAAAGTTTCTGTTTGATAAATTATTTATTTAGGGAACTTAACAAGACTAGGCCTATTCTCCAATGTTTTGTATGCTTGCTTTTCTCTTGTATCAATGAAGGCACAGTGGACATGATGCCTGAGCACAGGGGATAATTCATTGGAGACCATGGCCTGCACACTATTTGTTTCTTCTTCTTGCAGGGGTTTCATTAAGTATGCATTATGGAAGACTTCAGGAGGCAATCATGCGCTCTATTTCCTCTATTTTCTCCACATTAGCAAGAAAGAGCACGACTGTGTACGACATTGAGTGCTGAATGTCTGGAATAAAACATACTTGCTATGTTATAGAAACACAACATTTTCCTTACAACAGGCTGTAAATTAGGATGGCAAGGGAGAAAGAATTTATTACAGATAAGAAAATCAGCCCCAGTGGGGTCCTCAAGATCCTCATAGAGGCTAATAAATGTATTATTATGCCTCTGTTTGCCAATTTTTTGGTTTTAATGCCTGTTTGCCAATTTTTTTTGAACTATTTTAGATACAGTATGTACCTTGCAAAGGGAATTCAAGAGTGGCTTATTTAAACAAAAAGAAAATCGCTTAAAAAAAAGAGCTAATAGCATTGTTGCTTTTCCCCTCTCTGTATGTCAGGTGACTGAGTGGCCTGTCATGGTTGTTGTCTTTGTTAAATCAGAGGTCTATTCCAGATGAACAGCCCATGGATCAATGATCCCTCTGCACAGTCCAGCTTTCTTGACATTACAGTACATAGATCTCCCATTTATCACCTGGATTCCATTTCCTGAGTTTGAAATACGATCACTGGAATGAAACTGCCATTTTGGCAAGGTTGCCAGGACAAGGTGATGAGAAGATAAGACAGTAAAGCATCCTCATGATACTCTATAGCAGTGTTTCTCAACCCTGGTCCTCGAGTACCCCCAAAAGTACACATTTGTATTGTAGCCCTGGAGAAGCACACCTGATTCAGCTTGTCAACTAATCACCAAGCCGTCAATGAGCTGAATGAGGTGTGTTTGTCCAGGGCTACAATGAAAATGTTCACTGTTGGGGTACTGGAGGACCATGGGAAACACTGCTCTATAGGACTCTGGTTGAAATGTTTGACTATAGAATTCTTCCTTTGTCCAGACATAAGCTCTACAACACTACCATACTGCAGTAACCCTCAAAATGACATACTTCCCAGCTATAGAATATATTTATCCATGCTGAAAAATATCTCATTAAAGTCAATATTGTTGAATATATATATATTAGAACTGGAAGACTGAGTTCAATCATAAGAAGGACAAATTCTTGCATTTATTGAAATATCAGTGAAACTGAATCCAGGTGAGAGACTATGCAATTTGACTGCATATGAAAACCTGACTCAATGAATTACTGATGAAATGTCATTTCAAATGACAAAAGTCCTCACCTTTTCATATATCCTTTGTGGAAGCAGGATTGATTGGGAGTCTAGTGAGAGAGTGAGGCCTTACGCAGGCTAGAGAAAGGAGTAGTCAGGGAACCAAGGCAACACACAGATATACAACTGTCCGTCTCTCACCTCTTGGACTTCTAAAGCTGAGGTACAGCACAGCTGTCAGACAGATGGGGTGATTTGTGGCCCCTGAGTGATGATAGGGGTATTTCTTCAGTTACCAAAGGGAACTGGTAACTGTAGGGGGGACGCATTCCCTCTGGTCCTTAACTCTTGTCAGCAGCCAATATCTTGCAGACTCAATAAATATTTAATAGAACACATTTCTATTGCATACAGGACCAGTCTTAACGGTAGCTTTTTGTATGTATTCAGGAATCAATCTTGATTGTGCGCTATGAAGCTTGATGGACAGCTACATTATAACACTAGAGAGCAGTGTGCCCTGCAATGATGTGCTGAAATGAATTGATGACAACCATATCAAATCTCAGGATCAAGCCCATTTGATCATGGCAATATTACAGCTCCATTTCATAACTTTGACCCCATTAAATGAATGTATAATACCCTTGAGTCAGACGGTGGTGTGGCATAAAGGAACCAACAGGAAAGACCCTTAATTCAAAAGAGAACTTCCATTTCCCCTCCAGCCAATCTCCATACAGTATTTCATTCCAGGTGAATATGTGAGACCTTTTTATAGCTCAGTAATTATGTGACCTGGATCCCCTGAACCTTCTCTTATTTATGAGGCTCATATGTCTTCTCCGACATGAAAAGGTTTTTGTTTTGTATTTGGCTAACAAAGGTAATGTTTATTTTTTTCTTTGTGTTTTCTTTTATGACATCCTACATATGAAGGATATTTCAGCTTGAATAGTACATGTATAGACTATTGTAGTTCCCAGGGGAAATGATGGTTCAAAATGAATTGTTAGGGAAGTTTTCAAAGGAAAGGCTGACCTTGCAGTATCCTCATTTAAAGGCTTTGAAATTCCTTTCAATTACTTTAAACCAGACTCTCATACGTAATCACTTAAAACTTAATTTACTGTGACAGTCTCCTCCTCTCTATATCTATATGAATATCATTTGCTGTAATCATTTAACTAAATACTGTATTTATTTATGCTCGATCTCAAGTAGTGCTGACAGGGCTGCATGTGCCCTTTGAGTATTGATATCTCTGGTAACATAGTAGCTGAAAAAGACATTAATTCCACTGCTCCGTATGCTAATGGTCAGCATCTTGGGAAAGTCTGTGCTTGAAATTTTAAGAAAGTCATCATGGCAGATGCAAAATGGCTCTTAATATTTGCATCCTATCCATCTCTTCCCTCCTACAATAGATCATTTTGGTTCAAGAGTAAACATAACACTTACAAATGAAGATACAAGTATTTTCTAGTAGGCACATTGAAATGGCAGCTTGAAAGCATGAACCATTGTTGTTGCAGCCATTTACTGTACTGTAATGTATAGATAGAGGAAGCTAATCAATATGCTTTGCTGTGGTTATTTTTAAACTGAATTACATTACCACACCCTGCCATCTGTTGAATCACCTCAGTACTGCTTCACTTCCCTTCTCAGGTTATGGGTGGGAGGGTGGGTGGTATTAATGTCAAATTCCACAATTTATGAATGAATCACCTCAGTACTGCTTCACTTCCCTTCTCAGGTTAAACCAAAATAGAGACATAAAAATTGAGACATAAAAAGGCTCTCACCAGTCAGGGCGTGACAGTACCCCCCCCCCAAAGTGCGGACTCCGGCTGCAAAACCCGAACCTATAGGGGAGGGTCCGGGTGGGCATCTATCCACGGTGGCGGCTCTGGTGCGGGACGTAGACCCCGCTCTACCTCTGGCTCACCTCTGGTGTGGGGATCCTCGCTGCCGACCCCGGACTGGGGACCCTCGCTGCGGGCCCCGGGCTGGGCACTCTCGCTGCGGGCCCCGGGCTGGGCACCCTCGTTGCGGGCCCAGGACTGGGCACCCTCGTTGCGGGCCCCGGACTGGGTACCCTCGCTGCGGGCCCCTGACTGGGCACCCTTGCTGGAGGCCCCGGACTGGCCCGTGGAGCAGGCACCGGACTGGGCACCCTCGCTGTGGGCCCCGGTCTATGCACCCTTGCTGGAGGCCCCGGACTGGCCTGTGGAGCAGACACCGGATGAACCAGGCTGGGGAGACCTACTGGAGGCCTGGTCCGTGTAGGAGGCACAGGATGAACCAGGCTGGGGAGACCTGCTGGAGGCCTGGTCCTTGGAGGAGGCACAGGATGAACCAGGCTGGGGAGACCTACTGGAGGCCTGGTCCGTGTAGGAGGCACAGGATGAACCAGGCTGGGGAGACCTGCTGGAGGCCTGGTCCTTGGAGGAGGCACAGGATGAACCAGGCTGGGGAGACCTACTGGAGGCCTGGTCCGTGGAGGAGGCACAGGATGAACCAGGCTGGGGAGACCTGCTGGAGGCCTGGTCCTTGGAGGAGGCACAGGATGAACCAGGCTGGGGAGACCTACTGGAGGCCTGGTCCGTGGAGGAGGCACAGGATGAACCAGGCTATGGGGGAGCACTGGAGATCTGGTGCGTAGCCTTGGCACCGCTCTTCCATGCCCACTCTCGCCCGGCACCTCCAGAGCGCATGCACAGGTCGAACCGGGCCGTGGGGGAGCACTGGAGCTCTACTGCTTGGCACTTGCACCACTCCTCTTGGCTGCATGCCCACTTTAGCCCGGCACGTGCGGGGAGTTGGAACAGGCCGGATTGGGTTCTCCTGGCAAACTGTGGAAACCGTGTGTAGAGCCGGCACAGGACTCACAGGGCTGTGGAGGCGCACTGGAGGTCTGGAGCGCCGAGCTGGCACAAGACGTGCAGGGCTGGGGAGGCGCACAGGAGGCCTGGTGCGTGGGGCTGGCACAGTCTTCACCAGACTGCTAGCACGCACCTTAGGACGAGTATGGAGAGCTGACTCATTTGACATCCTACACAACAGGGGAAAAGGCTGCCTAAGTATGATTCCCAATCAGAGACAACGATAGACAGCTGTCCCTGATACCCGGCCAAACACAAAGAAATAGAAAACATAGAAATCAGAACATAGAATGCCCACCCACATCACACCCTTACCAAACCAAAATTGAGACATAAAAAGGCTTTCACCGGTCAGGGCGGGACACTACCCTGGCGAGCGTTCGGCGGTCGACGAGCGTTCGGCGGTCGACATCACCGACCTTCTAACCATCACTGATCCATTTTTCATTTTCCATTGGTTTTGTCTTCCTTCACACCTGGTTCCAATCCCATCAATTACATTGTTGTGCATATAACCCTCTGTTTCCCACAGTAACACACCTCGTTCACTCTCCTCAGGAGTTAAAATGGCCCCACAAACCGGCGACCCAGCTTCCGGCAGGGCAGGCGGAGGAGCAGGTTTTGGTTCGAGAGCCAGACCCGGTCCCCCGGTGTGTACACTGGGGCCTCACTGCGTTGACGGTCCCCGCTGTTCTTTTTTGGCGCAGCGTGGCCCGCTGGAGGTGAACATGGGCGGCTTCGTCCACCGCAGGAGCCTCGGTCTCTCTGATGCCACGGCGCCAGAACCGGCTGGTACCCCAATACGCACTGGAAGGGGGAGAGGTTGGTGGAGGAGTGGCGGAGCAAGTTCTGAGCCATCTATGCCCAGGGCATCTCCCCCGGCCGGTCCTGGCAATATGACCGCAGAAACCTACCCACATCCTGGTTCACTCTCACCACCTGCCCATTACTCTTGGGGTGAAAACCTGAGGTAAGGCTGATTGAGACCCCCAGACGTTCCATGAACGCCCTACAGACTCTCGAAGTGAACTGGGGACCTCGATCAGACACTATATCCTCAGGCACCCCGTAGTGCCGGAAGACATGTGTAAACAAGGCCTCCGCAGCCTGTAGGGCTGTAGGGAGACTGGGCAGAGGGAGGAGACGACAGGACTCAGAAAGCGCACTGTCCGACCAATCCCTGGATGACCAAAGGAGGGTGACGTGTGGGCCCAATAGATCAACGGGTCATGGACAGCAGACGGAAGGTACAGATGCCCGACGGGACACTGGAGGGGAGTGGGCTCTATATGTAACGCCTGCTCACCAGCTCCCTCACGACCGGCGCTACCAGGCAGGAGGCCGGGAGTATGGGAGTCTGATACATGGGCCACTCCTCTGTGTCATACAGCGGGACAGTGCATCTGCCTTCACATTTTGGGAACCTGGTCTGTAGGACAGGGTGAACACAAACGGGTAAAGAACATGGCCCACATTGCCTGACGAGGATTCAGTCTTCTCGGTGCCAGGATGTACTCCAGGTTGCGGTGGTCAGTCCAGATGAGAAAAGGGTGTTTAGCCCCCTCAAGCCAATATCCCCACGCCTTCAGAGCCTTAACCACAGCCAACAGCTCCTGGTCCCCCACATCATAGTTCCGCACCGCCGGGCAGAGCTTTTTCGAGAAGAAAGCACAAGGGGCGGAGCTTCGGTGGCATGCCCGAGCGCTGAGAGAGCACAGCTCCTATCCCAGCCTCGGACCGTCCACCTCTACTATGAACGCCAAAGAGGGATCCGGATGGGCCAGCACGGGAGCCGTGGTAAAGACAGCCCTTAGGTGCCCAAAAGCCCTATACGCCTCAGCCGACCACTGCAAACGTACAGGATCCCACGTCAGCAGTGAGGGAATGGGAGCCGCCACCTGGCCAAAACACTGGATAAAACTCCGGTAGTAATTGGCAAACCCTAAAAATCGCTGCACCTCCTTTACCGTGGTGGGAGTCGGCCAATTACGCACGGCTGAAATGCGGTCACTCTCCATCTCCACCCCTGAGGTGGAAATGTGATACCCTAGGAAGGAGACGGCCTGCTGAAAGAACAGGCATTGCTCAGCCTTGACGTACAGGTCATGCTCCAACAGTCATCCAAGCACCCTGCGCACCAGGGACACATAATCGGCGCGTGTAGCAGAGTATATCAGAATGTCATCGATATACACCACTACACCCTGCCCTTGCAGGTCCCTAAAAATCTTGTCTACAAAGTATTGGAAGACTGATGGAGCATTCATCAACCCGTACGGCATTGACATGACAAGGTACTCATAACATGACAAGGTACTCATAATGCCCTGAGGTGGTACTGAAGACCGTCTTCCACTCGTCTCCCTCCCGGAAACGCACCAGGTTGTAAGCGCTCCTGAGATCCAGTTTAGTGAAGAAGCGCATCCCGTGCATTGACTCAATCACCGTGCCGAGGAGAGGTAGCGTGTAACTGGATTTGATTTAGACCTCTATAGGCAATGCACGGGCGCAGACCTCCATCCTTCTTCACAAAAAATAAACTTGAGGAGGTGGGTGTAGTGGAGGACCGAATGTACCCCTGACGCAGGGATTCAGAGACATATGTCTCCATAGCCGCCATCTCCGCTTGTGACAGGGGATACACATGTCTCCTGGGAAGTGTAGCGTCTACCAGGAGATATATCATACAATCCCCCCGTCGATGGGGTGGAAATCGAGTCGCCTTCTCCAAAAAGAAGAGCCAAATCGGCATATCCCGGGGGGAAGCGTATGGTGGATACCTGGTCTGGACTTTCCACCGTAGTAGCACCAACGGAAACCCCTATACACCTCCGAGCAGTCTCGCGACCACCCCGTGAGAGCCCTCTGTCTCCATGAAATAGTGGGGTCATGACGAGCTAACCGGGGAAGGTCTAGTACCACGGGAAACGCAGGAGAGTCCATGAGGAAGAGACTGATTCTCTCCTCGTGACCCCCCTGCGTCACAATGCCCAGGGAGATGGTGGCTTCCCTAATTAGCCCGGACCCTAAAGGTCGACTATCCAGAGCGTGTACCTGGAAGGGTCTAAACACAGGAACAATGGGGATCCCTAAACTAAGGGTGAATGCCCTGTTGATAAAATTCCCAGCCACACCTGAATCGACGAGCACCTTATGCGGGGAATGCGGGGAAAACTCAGGGAAAAAAACATGCACAAACTGGATGAGAGTGGTGCAGACTCACATGGGGTGACGTCAGAGAGCCCTGCCTGCTTCCTCGACTCCCAGAGGCACCAACGACCGGCAGTGTGCCCTCTGCGGCCACAGATGGTGCACGTGAAAGCTCTCCTCCGGCCTCCCTGAGCGCAGCCCCTCCCAGCTCCATTGGCACCGGATCTGGGGGTGCTGGAAGCGGGTGACCAGCAGGTTATCCAACTGAATGGACAGATCCACCAGCTGGTCAAAGGTGATGGTGGCATCCCTGCAGGCCAACTCCCGACCGACATCCTCGCGCAGGCTGCATCGGTAGTGGTCGATGAGGGCCCCGTCGTTCCAACCTGCTCCGGCGGCCAAGGTCCAAAATTCCAGGGCGAATTCCTGGGCGCTCCTCTTCCCCTGCCTAAGATGGAAGAGACCTTCACCCGCCGCTCTACCCTCGGGTAGATGGTTGAAGACGACCCGGAAGTGGCGGGTGAACTCCCCGAAGTGGTCCAATGCCGCATCTCCTTCTCCCCACACAGCGTTTGCCCACTCCAGAGCTCTCCCTGAGAGGCATGAGACGAGGGCGGACACCCTCTCCCTTCCCGAGGGAGCCGGGTGAACGGTGCCAGGTATAGGTCCGGCTGTAATAGGAACCCCTGGAACCGTGCTGCTGTCACATCATACTCTCTGGTAAGGGCGAGACGCATCCCACTGGGACCGGATACAGGAGGGACGGATAGTGGTAACCCCGGTTGTGCTGGTCGAGGCGCTGGAGAGACTCCCGGTCTCTCCCAGCGGTCCATGGTCTGAACAATGCGATCCATCATGGCGCCGAGATATTGCAGCATCGCCGAGTGTTCTCGGACGCGCTCCTCGACCCCTTGGACCGGGGTACCTGCTCCTGCTGACTCCATGGGTGTGGAATTGTGTCAGGTTGTGCGCTACTGTTGTAGAAGTCAGGTGCAGGAGAGCAGAGAGTTGTGATCAGGCGCACACTTTATTTGGCAGAAGCAAACAACAGATGGACGCAACAGTGTCAAACAAACCTCCAGCCAAAGGTAAAAGTAAAAAGCGCAACAAAGTCACAAAGATGCAAAATGTTTAACAATAAACATACTACGGGTTGAACATGGCACATGGAGAAAAAACAGCCTGGGGGTGAACAGAGGGAATATATATGTAGTGTGATTAGGGAATGTAAACCAGGTGTGCAGGGAAACAAGACAAAACACATGGAACAATTAAAAGTGGAGCGGCGATGGCTAGAAAGCTGGTGACGTCGAACGTCGCCTGAACAAGGAGAGGAGCCGACTTCGGCAGAAGTCGTGACAGATTAGCTGAAAGCCATGGTATATCAGACCATATACCACGGGTTTAACAAAAAAAATGTACGGCTCCAATTATGTTGATAACCAGTTTATAATAGCAATAAGGCACCTCTGGAGTTTGTGGTATATTGCTAATATACCAAGGTGTAGGGCTGTATCCCGGCACTCCGCGTTGCGTCAAGCATAAGAACAGCCCTTAGCCGTGGTATATTGGCCATATACAACACCCCCCGGGGCTTATTGCTTAATTATAACTCCAGTAGCTTGGTGATAAGACAGAGTTAGAATACCATAATGAACCTCCCACAATGAACCTCTTTATCCCCACACAAAATGCTACCACAATTGTGTTGCACACGAGTCAAAGACATGCAGATAGATATTATCATGTCCAAATGTTGTGATGAGAGTTATCCCAATGAGTCAAACACTGGTTTAATCAACATTGTTTCCACGTCCTTTCAATGAAATTACATTGAACCAACGTGGAATAGACGTTGAATTGACATCTGTGCTCAGTGGGATCTCTGTCAGGTATAGAGGCTCCATTTAGATCAGTGTGTTCACAGCACCGAGGCTCACATAAGACAGTCTGCTATCACATCCTCTCCTACCCTCAGCCCTCAGCAGCTCTGTTCAAGCAGACGGTGACCAAATAGACCTGCTCTTTGTGCAGCTGCTGGTGTGAGACAAGACATTTAGAGACTGTGTTAGCTCAGTGACTGTGGCCGATATTAGAGAGGGGGAGCAGAGCTGCTCAGGATAGGATGGTAGCATTGCCAAGATCCAAGCACCCAACCTAGTTAGAGTTTAGATATGAATACTGTAGTGGATTTGAGCACAACTCAAGGTTTAATGCAGGATATTACAGAAAGGATATTTTGAGAGTATTGCTTTTGAAATGAGAGGGCATTCTCGATTCTGATTGATATAGAGTTTTGTTCCTCCATATGACTTTTTTCCTAATTTTCCAAACCTAAGTAAATAGTCGCCACCGTAGAGATGTTCTATTTCATTCTGTGGTCACCAGTATAAAGGACATGCGGAAGCTTACCTATGAACAGCCCTATTGATGGACACATGATAGGAATCAGCATTACACCTGCATGAGACCTAGAAACCATGCCAACCGTACGTGCTACTTCAAGCTGCTAAATTGGGTTCAACAAGGTGTGTTAAAAAGGTGCGTAACGTCAACGTTGATGACTAAATACAGTCGTGTAGGTATACATAGATGGTGTGAAAATCTACAATCCAACCAAGAAAAGAAGACTTTAATCATGTTGTACATCATTAAAGGCAGTGTGTTACAGCATCCACAGCACCGCATGGCCTTAAGCTCTACTCCAGCAGGATTGTATTGAGATAATCATTTGGATGCTTGCTGAGGAGACATTAGATTGCATCTTGAACTAAATTACATGGGCAGCACTGTTGTACTGTGTTTAACTGGATGTGTCGATACAGATGCCAGCTGCTGCAGAGAGAGACTTTCACACAGTGACAGTGAAGCAGGGCATGAGACATCATAAGGTAGCTTCTACCACTACACAGGGAAAGAAAAAATGGGAACTAACACTCACACTTGTCTTGGGCTACAAGCACTGACTTTTCTGATAACTGCTTTGAGGAAAAATGTGCTTACTATAACTGTGATATGTGGTTGTCTCACCTAGCTATCTTAACATGAATGCACTAACTTGTAAGTCATTCTGGATAAGAGCGTCTGCTAAATGATGCTAAATGATAAAATGTAAATGTAAGATGGACACTTCTGGGCTCCCACCCCCCCATTCAATGCATTGATTAGCAAACTCCAAAGAGGACTGCTGAAATAGGTAATTGTAATGAATATCATTCAATTACCTTCATATCCATATGAAAATGGGGGAGAGGAAGGGTTACATTTGTGGCTTAGTGCTCTTCTTTTGGACTGCTGTACCATGTTGGGCCAGCCAGTTAAATAAATCCATCCCCCCCCCTTAACCAGCTTGTCATTCAGGTCTGCTTCCTGCGTAAAAATTCTAGACCTCTACATTTGTAGGACTCTGAAAATAACAGAAGACATTCATGTTTTTAAATTAAGTTGATTGAAAATGCAACAATGATATCTATGAAATATGATGGTGTGTGAATATAAAAATAGATATTTTCATTATTTGAAACAAATCCTCATAGGAGGCAGTCAAGCATTAGTCACTGGTTAGCAGACCATGAGATTGAAAATATATGAACTGATGGAACAATGGGGAGTAGTACTTGCATCTTTTCAGGGATTCTTTTGCTTTTCATGTTTTAGACACACATTATCCTTCTTGACACACACACACATGCACAGATAGAGAGAAAGAGATGTGAGAGGGAGAGTCAGATGGGGAGAGAGAGCTAAGAAAGAGGGACAGAGATAGAGGGAGAGGGACGAGAGATGCATCAATTTGCTGCTTATCTAAGATTTGGAGGTGGAGCACTTGTTTCAAGCCAAGCAGGCAGGCAGAATAGCACGTGAATAATATACAAATGATTCTCATTCAGATGTCCCATTATAGCTGATGGAGACAGACTTGGCAGGGTAATGATAAGAAGATTGTTTAGCTATTTATTTCTGCCTGCCGTTCCTGAGTCATCAGTCTCAGCAGAGGATCTGGTCATGGGAATTGAGGAAGGCCCTGTAGGTTTGTCTGCTCTCTCTCTCTCTCTCTCTCTCTCTCTCTCTCTCTCTCTCTCTCTCTCTCTCTCTCTCTCGCTCTCTCTCTCACTCGCTCTGAATTTGGAGAATTCAGCTGTATTTCTGTTACTGAGGCATTTTTAGTCCCTCCATCATCACCACTACCACCACCATGGCTGACTGACATGATGACATCACAGTCTCCAACAGCTCCTCAGCTCTGATTGACACTCTCTAGAACAGTCATTCTTACTGACAAGTAGGAATGTACAATGCTGATGAGACCAACTTGCTTTAGGATGTAGTGTAATATTCAATCCTGAAATTGGTTTACAAACATCCCTGAGCAAATGATGATTAGCACTGAGGTGGCTATTATAGTCAGTGTTCCTGGAATCACAGCATCAGCTATTACATTGAACAAATATGACCTCCTCTATGCTGCTAGTGTAGGTGAATTCACCTACAGTACTGTTTCAGCCAATGCAGGCCAGCCTGTGCATCATAATACATGTGTTTCCTCTGGGTTCTACACTCTAATCTGATGAGTCACAGTCACATCTGTGTTGCTCTGTAATTACATTTAGAGATAACCTTGGCGCACTACACCCACACCTTCCTTTTTCAAGTTAATTTGGTGTTAGTGGGAGAAAGAGGGAGAAGAGAAGATGCTGAGAGGGGATAAGAAGGATGTGTGGCGAGAGGGAAAGAGAGAAGAAAAAGTGATGAAGTAAGAGGGGGATCAAAATCATTGAGTTCCTAAGGTTCACTGGTTTAGGTGATTATTATAGGCCTACATTACTCCTCCATGCAGTCTCCATCACTCCCATCCAGCCTCTAGATGTCCCTTCCTATTGAATGTGTCCCATTAGAGTATTGTCCCTCAGAGGGAGAACAGACCAGAGTCGCTGGGAATCACTCATTCAGACTAAAGTGGTGACAGCTGACAGGGTCCTGCAGAGACTCGGTCTATATGCCAAATGGCACCCTATTCTCTACATAGTGCACCACCAGGGCCCTGAATCAAATCCATTTTTTAAAGTGTAAATGGCATGTTATAGAGGAGTTCAGACACTTTTTTTGGCAATTTCACAATACTTTTCAGTGTGTGAGCATGCGTGTTTGGAGCGAGAAAGCACACGCATCCTTCACATGGAAAAGTATCGCTGAAGTCCAACAAAATTGAATATTAATTGCAGATAAAGTTCCTGAATGACACAATTTCATGTGTACAAGATCAAAATAACTGCATCACTATACTGAGAATGTTGCCATTTCAAAAATGACGTATTTGGGTGTTTTTGTAGCCTTTGCTATCTGTGTCTTGGTACTGCAGAACAAGCCTGAGGAAGTCTATCACTGGTAAGTTTCTCAAAACCAAGTGAAATCACCCCAAAAGTGTATGGACTCTTCTATAACATACTATTTACATTTACAAAAATAGAGATTTGACAAATAAAAGCTAATTTGTACTTTAAAATCTTGGGGAGGTAGAGAGGACAGAGTCAGCTACATTTGGGAGAGAGTTGACAATGTTCTACGTGGTAGACATTGGGCTTGTCTGAAATTGTTTGATTTCTATTACTATATGTCCAAATAAAATCAAATGTTATTTGTCACATATGCCGAATACAACCGGTGTAGTCTTAACCGTGAAATGCTTACTTATGAGCCCTTTCTCAACAATGCAGATAAAAAATGAGTTCAAAAATAAGAAAAAAGTTTTAAAAGTGTCTATGGAAATAACAGTAATGAGGCTATATACAAGGAGTACCAGTACCGAGTCAATGTGCAGGGGTACGAGTTAGTTGAGGTAATTGAGGTCAAATGTAAATGTAGGTAGGGATAAAAGTGACTAGGCAATCACAATAGATAATAAACAGAGTAGCAGCAGCGTATGTGAAGAGTGTGAAAGTGTGAGTGTGTGTGGCGTCAATATACATGTGTGTGTGTGTGTGTGTGTGTTAAGTGTGCGCATGTGTGCATGTTGAAGTGTCAGTGTAGTATGTGTGAGTGTCTGGGTAGAGTCCAGTGAGTGTGCATAGAGCCGGTGCAAGAGAGTCAGTGCAAATAAAAAGGGGGTCAATGCAAATAGTCAAGAGTAACCATTTGATTAACTGTTCAGCAGTCTTATGGCTCAAGGTTAGAAGCTGTTCAGGAGCCTTTTGGTTGCAGAGTTGGTACTCCGGTACCGCTTGTCTTGTGGTGGCGGAGAGAACAGTCTATGACTTGGGTGGCTGGAGTCTGACCATTTGTATGGCCTACCTCTGATATCGCCTGATATAGTTGAAAATTACACCCTTGGCTTTGACGCAGGAGGGGAACCATGTATGTGCTCTATTCATTTGAGAATTGGTATTCATTTGAGTATTCCAATGCTTTATATTGTGTAGGGATTAGGCTGTGACTTGCTTAAATATGTAGCAACCAACTACTGTAGCTGATGTACAGCTGCCAATTAAAGCTTGTGTGCTTGCTACACATTGGTAATTTCAGTGGTGAGATGTCATTCACCAGTTTAAAACTGATTAAGCAACCAAGATTATAGCTACATTGGAAATTACTGTAAGTAATATAGAGCACATACAAACCCTCCTCACTCTTCTGCATTAAACATATTGGCTGTGCCATGTTGTGGCTTCCAGGAAGGAGTCTTTTCCTGGCACCCATTTGCTGTCCAACTGCATCAAAGCCAAGGGCGCAATTTTCAACTTCAAACATAACAGAGACACATTGAAGATTGAGAACAGAAAAGTGCAAAACATGCATGTAAGGAGAAAGTAAACTCAAGTCTGGTAGCCAGATAAATTTATGCTTTAGCCAAGTACTTGGTCATGTACAGTAAGTCATGACAATGAACACACATCAGTGGAGTTGGCTGGTTCAAGTTCAAACAGATGGATACCAGGTCAAGAAAACATAGGATTATAAGGAGCAGAGTACCCATTCACAAAAGTATTTCATGCTACTGTAAAGGAGATTACCTCAAGTTTGATACAACAACCAGATATTATGAGCTCAGATCCTTTTGCCTTATTGGGCATAGATTGGATTAACAGACAGGTGTCCCTCTCTTGGCCCCATGAGTATGGCCTATACAAACCCATCCCTGGCAGTTTGGAGAACTCTCCCGCCATGCACATCCCCACTCAGGTCAAGATATGTATGGGAAATGTGACTGTAAGCAATTGGGAGAGGTTGTTTAATTCCCAACTCAAGCTGCCCTTGTAGGAATCACATGTGGCTGGCGGAGGATTAGCATGCATTGGTGCCCTTGTGGGTTGGCACTTTCACTATGACAGATGAAATCTAGATGCAGAAAGCCAGAACATGTAATCTCTGCATGGCTACTAGCATGGCAAACCCATTGTCTAAAATGTATGCCACTAACCACACTAGCCTATGTTAGGCTTCTGATAAACATCTATTGACACCCATGTTAAAGTTGGTGGATTGTAGGACAACAAATGGTATGATCTTAACACAAATGTGTACGCAAATGTGTACGCTTTCGAGCCATCGGCATACAGTAGGCTTTCCATAGATTTACTGTGTTTTAAGAACTACATAGCTAATGACAATATCTTCACATTAAAATAATGGCACTTAAATGACATCACATGAGCCTAGGTAATAACATGGTAATATTATGGTAACAAGTTATAGTAAAATTGTCAACAACCTATTGCAGTAATGATGCTCTAAATAAGAGATACATAATAGGGGATTATATCAACTTTCATCCTAATCTAAAAGAAATCATCACACTGCTGCTGTCTGTCTGTCTCCTACTGCCTCATAAAGCTGGGCTAATACCATTATGCTATGTTGGTGTCACCGTGGAAACAGACCATGTACAGTACTTATCAGGATTTATAATCTCAGAGGGTCATGAGATGTTCTGGTCAGGAAAAGGCGATGTGTCAGCACTCTTGCAACTTCAGGCAGGCAGGCAGGCAGGCAGGTAGGGAGGGAGGCAGAGAGGCAGAGAGGCAGAGAGAGAGAGAGAGAGAGAGAGAGATGACCTTGTGCTAGGTTTGCCATGCAGCAGTCAGAGAAAGAGAGGGAGCACTATTGCACCTCACCTATGCCAGTAATTGGGTCAATGTGGGAGACAGAGGACAACTCCACCCTCCTAATGGCTTTGTCATCCAGGACCAGGTCAATGGGCATATCAATTTAAAATAGAAAACATACATCCTGCTTGTTTTGCACTGAAGAAAAATATAAACGCAGCATGTAAAGTATTGGTCCCATGTTTCATGAGCTAAAATAAAAGATCCCAGAAATGTTCCATAGGCACAAGACGCTTATTTGTCTTAGAATTTGTTCACATCTTGTCACGCCCTGATGTGTTTCACCTGTTTTTGTGCTTGTCTCCACCCCCTTCCAGGTGTCGCCCATCTTCCCCACTTATCCCCTGGGTATTTATACCTGTGTTTTCTGTCTGTCTGTGCCAGTTCATCTTGTTTGTTCAAGTCAACCAGCATTTTCTCAGGTCTTGTTTTTCCCCAGTCTCTCTTTTTCTCGTCCTCCTGGTTTAGACCCTTGCCTGTCCTGACTCTGAGCACGATTGCCTGACCACTCAGCCTGCCGTCCTGTACCTTTGC
Organism: Oncorhynchus masou masou; assembly: GCF_036934945.1. Taxonomy (NCBI): domain Eukaryota; kingdom Metazoa; phylum Chordata; class Actinopteri; order Salmoniformes; family Salmonidae; genus Oncorhynchus; species Oncorhynchus masou. Next base: position 70,623,181 of record NC_088224.1, on the reverse strand, counting down.
CTCTACTCTGGATTACTGACCTCTGCCTGACCTGACCCTGGGCCTGCCTGCTGTCCTGTACCTTGGCCCCACTACTCTGGATTTTCGACCCCTGCATGCCTTTACCTGTCATTTGCCTGCCCCTGTTGTGACAATAAACATTGTTCCTTCAGGTCTTACCTGAAACCTGATACATCTCTGTTACTGAGAATTTATCTTTTGTCAAGATAATCCATCCACCTGACAGGTGTGGCATATCAAGAAGCTGATTAAACAGCATGATCATTACACAGGTGGACTTGTGCTGGGACAATAAAAGGCCACTTGAAAATGTGCAGTTGTGTCACACAACACAATGCCACAGATGTCTCAAGTTTTGAGGGAGCGTGCAATCAACATGCTGATTGCAGAGCTGTTGCCTGAAAATTGAATGTTAATTTCTCTACCGTAAGTCGCCTCCAATGTTATTTTAGAGAATTTGGCAGTACGTGCAACCAGCCTTACAACTGCTGACCATGTGTAACCACGCCAGCCGAGGACCTCCACATCCGGCTTCTTCACCTGCTGGATTATCTGGAACCAGCCCCCTGGACAGCTGATGAAACTGTGTAACCACGCCAGCCCAGGACCTCCACATCCGGCTTCTTCACCTGCTGGATTATCTGGAATCAGCCCCTGGACAGCTGATGAAACTGTGGGTTTGCATAACTGAAGTATTTCTACACAAACTGTCAGAAAACATCTAAGGGAAGCTCATCTGCGTTCTCCTCGTCTTCACCAGGGTCTTGACGTGACAGCAGTTTGGCGTCGTAACAGACTACAGTGTGCAAATGCTCACCATCGATGGCCACTGGCATGCTGGAGAAGTGTGCTCTTCATGGATGAATCCCAGTATCAACTGTACCGGGCAGATGGCAGATAGTGAATATGGCGTCATGTGGGTGAGCGGTTTTCTGATGTCAACATTGTGAACATGGTGGCGATGGGGTTATGGTATGGGCAGGCATAAGCTACGGACAATGAACATAATTGCATTTTATTGATGGCATATTTGAATGCACGGAGATACCGTGACGAGATCCTGAGGCCCATTGTCGTCTCATTTATGTGCTGCCATCAGTTAATGTTTCAGCATGATAATGCAATGCCCCATGTTGCAAGGATCTGTACACAATTTCTGGAAGCCGAAAATTTCCCAGCTCTTCCATGGCCTGCATACTCACCAGACATGTTACCACCATTTGAGCATTTTTGGGATGTTTTGGATCGACGTCAACGACAGTGTGTTCCAGTTCCCGTCAATATCCAGCAACTTTGCACAGCCATTGAAGAGGAGTGGGACAAGATTCTACAAGCTACAAACAACAGCTTGATCAACTCTATGCAAAGGAGATGTGTCACGCAAATGGTGGTCACACCAGATACTGGCTGGTTTTCTGATCCACGCCCTACCTTTTTTTTAAGGTATCTGTGACCAACAGATGCATATCTGCGTTCCTAGTCATGTGAAATCCATAGATTAGGGCCTAATGAGTTTATTTCAATTGGCAGATTTCCTTATATGAACTGTAAATTGTTGCATGTTGGGTTTATATATTTGTTCAGTGTAATTTCACGAGTTTGCCATGGAAAAGGTGTTTGCCATTTTATAAATGGACTCAAATGTGATTTTTGTCACAGATGTCAAGACGATCTCTTAGAAAATGTACGTACACAAGAATTCCTAGGATATATATTTCAACACTATGCAATCCCTTGATGTCATCACTTTGTCCCTCCCAAAACTCTGTTTCCTCTTGTGCAAAGGCACTTTCTCCTAATCAAGAGTTACAAAATAAAATGCCTCATTGACCATTATTTGTGTATTTTTTTACTGTGTTACCCAAAGCCTCCAACATAGTCAAATGTGGAATCCATCCAGTCGTGAAAGAATGTTGTTAGCATAGAAATATGTTTGGTATGGGCACTTTAGATTCACCAGTTCAGGGCATAGACCTCTATTACAATACTGCTGTCCCTCCAGGTGTTTTTTCATATTGTCCCGTGATACACAGTTCTCTATTGTGTGGTTAAATGTTTGCCAAATGAATCCCTTTTAATTGGAATTGTTTACCATATTGTAGCCACATCTCTACAAAGCCTGGAAAATGTCCCTGTTACTGCCTTTCTAAACTCCTGAATGGTTTATACTATGGTTGGTGGTATTTTATACATTTTTATTTAATTAACTAGGCAAGTCAGTAAATATTTACAATGACGGCCTACCCCAGCCAAACCCTAACCTGATGCTGGGCTAATTGTACGCCGCCCTATGGGACTCCCAATCACGGCCGGTTGTGATACAACCTGGAATCGGACCAGGGTCTGTAGCTGATGCCACTAGCACTGAGATGCAGTCCCATACCACTGCGACACACGGGAGCCCTAGTATGCAGTTTAATCAACATTAGTCTTAATTTTGACCCTAAAATGCTATTAATTTTTCAGATAGAGTATATATCTGTCCTTAATTTTGGGGAGCAGTCAGTGAAAAAAATTGGGTTGTGTGTCATGATAAGTAGCAGCTGAAATTTTTGAAGACAGACTTGCTGAATTGCTATCATTTAACTGAGGAATGTGTATGTGCAGTATTAGGCCTAACATTCACTGGAATAAGATGGAATAAGTACCTGAAAGATACAGAAAACCACATAAACTGCTTTTATCCATATATGGAGAGGAACATAACACCATTTTGCATTGATGGAGGAGTACATTACATGATTTTTCTGAGGGAAATAAAAAACATTTAAATCATTCTGATTTGTATATGTTCTGTGCAGTGTTTGGAAAAAGTGACTCTTAGTACCTCTACATTTTCACTGAATGGAGATGTAAAATGAGCGTGCGGATACGGTTCCAACAATATGCCATGTGTAGCTAAGCTACAGCTGGATTGGGAGCATCAGCAGACAAGGCAGCCTCCTCGAAGAAATAGAGGGGAAAACAATGTTTGCATCTGTCGCCACACCCAACACATTAGCCGAGGTTGTAGTATCAGAAAGGGACCGTTTTAACCCGGTGATACAGACAAGACCACAGCTAGAGGCTGTGAATGAGCGACAGACAGAGGAGAGACTGAGGAATGGCACAGACATCATGGCTCTTGCGCATCACCAGCATACCGTAGCTCGCAGCATTAATATATATGCCAACATTGATATGAAGAATGAGTGCATGTTCAAAGGTTCTCAATATACTGGTCAGTATTGAACAATTATGGTGCCACGTGTTAAGGGACACTTCAAGACAGGCATTTAAAGATGCGGACTCGGCTCTCTGTCAATGCGCATGATACTGCGGTTCTACTACTACGGCACGCTCCAACTCACCTTGAATTGGTACGCGTCTGTCCTCCTGTCATTCGATAGTAAGGGGCGGAATAATAGCCTATACACGCCCTAAATCCTCAATCAGCAACCAATCCAATGATAGAAGAGGCGGACCTAGTGGCTAAATTCTCACAAAGATTTCACTATGCACTCGTAAAACAGCTCGGTCTACTACAATCGCCGCGGTGCAGGTGCTCTGTCTCTTCGAGGGAGGATGCGGACGGAAGGACGGGGGAGGGAAGGGATGAAGGGAATCGCCGATAGGAAAGTGCATAGAATATGAATAAAAGGGCGTCGATAAGAGCGCGCGCGGTGCAAGGTCGAATATGACAGATTCGTTGAACGGGGCACTTTGCGTTGTAATAGCTGGTCGGCAATAGTACTATGATTTGGTATGTGGCCACTTTGATAGCAAGTGTATTCAGCACCAGAGGAACGGCCGCTCAAGGTGAGTTGAAGTGCAATATATTTTGTGTCTCCCATAATATATAATTTTGAGCGACTGCATGTGGGTTTGCTGCTGGCCTTTGCATAGCATGCTCATTCTAAATTGGTAGATAAACGCAATAACTGTTTTTCATTGATATAAATGGCTGCATTTTCTCTAGTCACGTGAAAGTTCTGCCTTGGTTTATTTGTATTTCTAAATATTTTAGGGAAAATATTAGCCTACTCCTTATCATGCAATTATCATGCAATATAGCCTAAAGAGTAAAAACTCATATTTGAAAGGACAAATAAGTGATACATAATATTGCATAATTCTGTGTAAAATAATTCCTCCGTTATTTGAGCAGAGAAATACTACAAGCATATTACTCTCTCTACTGTAAGTACATATTGCTATGGTCAGTGATAGTAGCCTATACAGTCAGGACGTGTTTCAGATGTGTCAGATAAAAGGCAAAAAAACACTAAATGAAACACATTTTCTTCTGATATTTGCTTTCGAAGAAAATCTGTCATGATCAGTAGAGGTGTCAGCAGTCTCAAATGTGATCATTTTACAAAAAGGGGTGTGACTGCTTCACTAGTTTCCAGCATGGGAAAGTAACTCCTCAATGCAGCAATATTGTCACATGACATTGGAACTTGTCTGTGCATGAATGTATTTATTTAATTTTACTTTAGATTTGTGTGTATTGTTGTGAATTGTTAGATATTAATGCACTGTTGGAGCTAGGAACACAAGCATTTTGCTACATCCGCAATAACATCTGCTAAATATGTGTATGCGACCAATAACATTTGATTTGATTTTGTCTGTTTAAATTGTATTTCAGATGGTATGTAACTGCTGTGTGTGATGTGTCAGTAACTGACAGTTGTGACTGATGCAGTGCCCATTAGAGATGTTTACCAAATGGTCTGGAGTGGCGCAATGAACTGTTTAATAATTACAATATAAATTATGCAAGTTTGTTCACATTTTCATGAAACTACTGTGTTGACCCATGGACTGACTTAACCTTGCTCTTCCAATAGTGTCCAGATGGGGGAGTCCTTTCTCGAGTCGTCATATGATGATGACTGAGCTCAATGACCCCTCATCCTCTGTCTAAAGTTACTCTGCTTTCTGTTTTATTTGACAATTAGGATTTGTGAGGGCCAGGGGTTCGTTTTTCTATATGAAACATAATTAGATATTAGTTAGTCAAAACATACATTATTATTTCCTTTATGCTGTTTCTTTGATAATTCATACCTGTCTTGGTCTCTCATATAGCAGTCACATTCAGTCACTGCCAGTTCCAACCCTGAAATATGTATTACCTAGGTATTACCAGAGGGCTATACAATGTTGTTGTTTTTTCTTTTTAATCCCACCATTCATTTTGGTTAGGGTTAGGATTTATTTTTCCATAAAAAAATGTTTTAGAAAACTGTCAACCGCTGAAATGTGATTTCACAAATCGGAAAACTGCCTAGGTTAAACAGCGTATGTGGAAAAATATAAATTCCATTGGTATACTTTCTAAGAATGTCTGCATCATTTGGCTGTTGCGTTTGCTATCTCTGTGTTAGGCATGTTGGTAGATAAGATCAAATGTCAGAGTAGAGGGTATTGTCCCTAGCAGGGTTGGGGTCAATTCCATTTCAAACCAATCAATTCAGAAAATTAATTCAGAAGCAAAAATCATTGTTGCAAACTATGGGCATGAATTCAATTTTAATTTATCTCCTGAATTGACATGGGCATGACCCCATTCTAGTCTCTTCTCTCTCTCTCTCTCTCTCTCTCTCTCTCACTCATTCATTCAATCGTTCTCTGTTATCATTCACTCACCTATAGTGCTCATTCACCAACAGATACCTCACTCACTTCACTCACTCCTCCAGTCACTCACTCTCTCAGTCACGCACTCACTCACTTTCACTCAGACATACAACCTATACCCTCACTCATTCACTATCAGGCATATGCTCTATTTACTCTCCCAATCATGGGAGTAAAGCTTGTAAACCCAGCCTAGAGAAAGCCCTGTGCTCAAGCTGTGGAAGGCAGACTTCTGCCAGCACAGCACTGGGCATGTGCCAGCTCTTTCTGCTGCAACCACTCCTCTCGCCTCGGCCAGTACGCTCCCAGTGGAATCTCCATGCAAACAAAGCCTGGAGCATTCTGGGAAAGCCAGAGTGAGGAACTGGGGCCTGGTTGAAGCCCCCAGTTCTCTCTCTGGTTGACTACTCACACTTCTGACAAACTAGTGTAACCATACAAAACAAAGGCTGGCTCTCCCTCCCAGTTTGATGAAAATGAATATAATGCTAGTACTGTATCTGCCACAGCAACTCACAGAAATGTACAGCAATCAGGAATTTATTCCTTATTCAATCACTGATAGTTTCTGGCTGTACTGTATGTGATGCTTAGTTGAGGTTTGATGATCTACAGGCCTATCTGCTCCCAAGGAAAGTGCCAATCCTGAAAAGTCTCACGAGAATCCCGAGGGTAGTAAAACCGCAAGCACCACTCAGGCAGCCAAGAAGAAAATGGATTCCATCATTGAACAGGGAGGTTCCAAAGATTTAAATAGGGAAAAATAACAGTCATATTAAGAGATTCAATGTATGTCTCTGTTATTGACATAGTGAGTGAGACTGAGTGTGGCAGAGTGATAGGGTAGATAGAGAGAGAGTGTAGATAGAGAGAGGGTAGACAGAGAGAGAGAGAAAGAGAGGGTAGATAGAGAGACAGAGAGAGAGGGGGTAGAGACAGAGAGAGAGAAGGCAGGGAGATAGAAAGAGAGGGTAGCGAGAGAAGGTAGAGAGAGAGAGAGGGTAGATACAAAGGGAGAGGGAGGGTAGAGAGAGAAAAAGAGGGTAGAAAGAGAGAGAAGAGAGAGGGTGAGGGGGTAGAGAAAGAGAGAGAGAGAGAGATAGATAGAGAAAGGGAGGGTAGAGACAGAGATAGATGGAGGGTAGAGACACAGAGAAAGAGGGTAGATACAGAGATGTTAGATGCAGAGAGAGAGGGTAGAGACAGAGAGAGAGGGTAGAGACAGAGAGAGAGAGAGGGTAGAGAGGGAGGGTAGAGACAGAGAGAGAGGAAGGGTAGAGACAGAGAGAGGAAGGGTAGAGACAGAGAGAGGGAGGGTAGAGACAGAGAGAGGGAGGGTAGAGACAGAGAGGGAGGGTAGAGACAGAGAGAGGGAGGGTAGAGACAGAGAGAGGGAGGGTAGAGACAGAGAGAGTAGAGACAGAGAGAGGGAGGGTAGAGACAGAGTGAAAGGGAGGGTAAAGACAGAGAGAGAGAGGGTAGAGAGGGAGGGTAGAGGCAGAGAGAGAGGGAGGGTAGAGACAGAGAGAGGGAGGGTAGAGAGGGAGAGAGAGGGAGGGTAGAGACAGAGAGAGAGGGAGGGTAGAGACAGAGAGAGAGAGGGTAGAGAGGGAGAGAGAGGGAGGGTAGAGACAGAGAGAGGGAGGGTAGAGACAGAGAGAGGGAGGGTAGAGACAGAGAGAGGGAGGGTAGAGACAGACGAAAGGGAGGGTAGAGACAGAGAGAGAGAGGGTAGAGAGACCTAGTAGTGTGAAGTAGAGTGAGAGGAGAGGAGAGTGGTAGAGAAAGGGCAGTCTGTGACTGACTGGGATGTTTTAGAGTTCTGAAAGTTGCATGGAATTTATCGAGCAGATTCCATCACTCACACTTGTTCTTGAGGGCTGTGCAATTTATTTGATTTATCGATGTTGAATTAACATTATTTTCAATAGCCAACTGTAATTAGAAAAGCCATATGAAAGCGCTAATAAGCATGCTTCTTGATGCAATTAATTTACAACACTATCAGGTTATTATGGCTGAAGAATCTACTACTTATTTAAAAAAGGAAGGAAGTTGAGTCTGTGTGTGACTCGATCCTTGTTAGCATGGAGAAATGTCAGTGACTTACAACCCCTGGCTGGCACAGGGCAGGGCAGGCGCCACCCTCCTTATATCCTGATTTCCTGTAATGTGCACCTCTGGCAGTGCCCCACAGTGTTGAATTGGCCTTTGGGCCTCTGGCACGTACGCCTGGCCTGTTTCACACCCCCTCTCTGTGCCCAGTGCCCAGGCAGGAGCAGGTGTCAGCTCATTGTCGACTGAGGGCTGGGGCCTGTCCTTAATTGGGCTGCGCTTGTCTTAGGGGGACGTGCAGCTACAGAGGGCCAGAGAGTGGAGGGGAGAGAGACTGACTAGGCTGGGCTGGCTCACAACACTGGCTTGTCAGGACAGTGATGTGTTTTAAAGGTATATGACACCCAGGTCTCTGTCTGTCAGCTGAATGCCACTGGTGTTTCAGAGAAAGCAGGCAGCTCGCCTGCGGTGGCCTGGCCTCTCATCTGTGTTGTGTAGTAGTGGGCAGCCTGTGTAGGAGGTAGTGTTCATGAGGCTGCTTTTCATGTAGGAGAGTGTGCTGTGCTCACAAGCATATGTTGTGTGTAGAAGGAAGGGCCACTAGCTTGCATTGAGTTGAAGGAATAGGATTACTAATCTGCATTCTATGTTCCCTGTCATGCAAGGTTGCCTTCTCCACACAATGCTTCCAGCTTAGGGTTGCAAAATTCCCAGAACTTTCAATAAATTCCCTGGTTTTCCAGAAATCCTGGTTGGAGAATTTTGGATTTCCTGCTTATTCCCTCCTATTCTGGGAATCCTCTAACCTGGTTTTCAGTAAAACCAGGGAATTGATTAAATGTTTTTTTCCTCTGTTGTCATCACTTTTACTTATAGATGTTATCAGTACTCAGTTAGAGATTTTGGAAAGGTTGATAAGTAACCTACTTGATATACAGGTAACTGCCAAAATAATGGAAACACTTGAGTAAATGAGGGATACAAAGTATATTGAAAGGACATGCTTCCACACAGGTGTGGTTCCTTAGTTAATTCAGAAATGAACATCCCATCATGCTTTGGGTCATGTATAAAAATGCTGGGCAGGCCATTATTTTGGCTACCATGGCTATGCCCCATAGGATGACAATGCCCCCATCCACAGGGCATGACTGGTAACTGAATGGTTTGATCAGCAAAAAAATGTAAACCAAATGCCATGGCCATCTCAGTCACCAGATCTCAACTAGAGGTTGACTGATTATGATTTTTCAACGCCGATACCGATTATTGGAAGACAAAAAAAAAGCTGAAACCGATTAATCGGACGATTATTAAAATGTATATATTTTTAAATATATACAGTGGGGCAAAAAGGTATTTAGTCAGCCACCAATTGTGCAAGTTCTCCCACTTAAAAAGTTGAGAGAGGCCTGTCATTTTAATCATAGGTACACTTCAACTATGACAGACAAAATGAGGGAAAAAAATCCAGAAAATCACATTGTAGGATTTTTAATGCATTTATATGCATTAAATTAATTGATTGTCATTATTACAAAAATGTGTGTATATATATATATATATATATATAATGCATTTATATGCATTAAATTAATTAATTGTCATTATTACAAAAATGTGTGTGTATATGTATATATATATATATATATATATATATATATATATATATATATATACACATTTTTGTAATAATGACAATTGCAACAATACTGAATGAACAATGAACACTTATTTTAACTTAATATAATATATATGGGCTTTTGGATGGGTGTTCTTATTAAGGTGATTCCACAGGTCGGTGGTATTTTTTGATTTAGCTGTTGCTGACCTCATTCTTATATCTTTATCACAAATAAGACACCTTGCTTTCCCTGGTGCCAATTCACTGGTGCTCTGCTTTTCTCTGCCATCTGTAAAACACACACACAGCTCTGAAGTGACAATGATACTGAAGAGTCTGCTTAGGAGACAAATACTCTCAACTGTTTGAATAATAATAGAGTTTAAGTTGCCAGTGATGAATGTTGAAAACAAAAACTGTAATTTCTATATGCAGAAAATCATATTTTAACAATGGACATGGTAAGAATTGACTACCAAAGTGCGAGTCATAATTCCCATGACACCTAGCAAAATCTGAAAAGCGGTTCCTTCATTCAGTTATTCCATAGGATATTTCTAGATTCACTTAAAATAAGGTCTGTGTTTTCGTGTAGGCTTACACCACCTTGCCAATTTTATAACTGTGAAGATATCCATAGGACAAGGTAACTCTGATCAATATTGGCTAAATTTAAGTGATTTTTTTTTTGTAGAGTGGATTTATGACAAACGTTACCTTATCCTAGTGAGATTTACACGGGTGTCAAAATGCCGAGGCAGTTTAAGCCTGCACGAAACACAGACCTTATTTGTTTATTAAAAAAAAATGTTTGTAATTTTACCCCTTTTTCTCCCCAATTTCATGGTATCCAATTGATAGTAGCTACTATCTTGTCTCATCGCTACAACTCCCGTACGGGCTCTGTAGAGACGGAGGTTGAAAGTCATGCGTCCTCCGATACACAGCCCAACCAAGCCGCACTGCTTCTTAACACAGCGTGCATCCAACCCGGAAGCCAGCCGCACCAATGTGTAGGAGGAAACAGCGTGCACCTGGCAACCTTGGTTAGCGCGCACTGCGCCCGGCACTGCGCCCGATGAGACAAGGATATCCCTACCGATATCCCTACCGGTCGTGGCCGGTTACGACAGAGCCTGGGCCAGAAGTTTACATACACTCAATTAGTGTTTGGTAGCATTGCCTGTAAATTGTTTAACTTGGGTCAAACATTTTGGGTAACCTACCATAAGCTTCCCACAATAACTTGGGTGAATTTTGGCCCATTCATCCTGACAGTGCTGGTGTTCCTGAGTCCGTTTGTAGGCCTCCTTGCTTGCAAATGCTTTTTCAGCTCTGCCCACAAATTTTCTATAGGATGGAGGTCAGGGCTTTGTGATGGCCACTCCAATACCTTGGCTTTGTTGTTCTTAAGCCATTTTTCCACATCTTTGAAAGTATGTTTGGGGTCATTGTCCATTTGGAAGAGCCATTTGTGACCAAGCTTTAACTTCCTGACTGATGTCTTGAGATGTTGCTTCAATATATCCGCATAATTTTCTTTCCTCATGATGCCATCTATTTTGTGAAGTGCACCAGTCCCTCCTGCAGCAAAGCACCCCCACAATATGATGCTGCCACCCCCGTGCTTCACGGTTGGGAAGGTGTTCTTCAGCTTGCAAGCCTCCCCCTTTTTCCTCCAAACATAATGATGGTCATTATGGCAAACAGTTTTATTTTTGTTTCATCAGACCAAAATACATTTCTCAAAAAGTACTATATTTGTTCCCATGTGCAGTTGCAAACCGTAGTTTGGCTTTTTATGACGGTTTTGGAGCAGTGGCTTCTTCCTTGCTGAGTGGCCTTTCAGGTTATATTGATATTGGACTCCTTTTACTGTGGATATAGATAATTTTGTACCTGTTTCCTCCAGCATCTTCACACGGTCCTTTGCTGTTGTTCTGGGATTGATTTGCACTTTTCGCACCAAAGTACATTCATCTCTAGGAAACAGAACACGTCTCTTTTGTGAGCGGTATGATGGCTGCTTGGTCCATTGGTGTTTATACTTGCATGCTATTGTTTGTACAGATGAACGTGGTACCTTCAGGTGTTTGGAAATTGCTCCCAAGGATGAACCAGACTTGTTTGAGTTTATTTTATATTTACAGGGACAGTGTACATTAATCAATATTTCAGTAAAAGTACCGCAGTTACCTGGGCAGGTTATTAAAAATAATTACAATATAGACAATCTTTGAGCAGTGAGCACACGCAGAGCAACATAGGACAAGCAAGACATAGCATACAGACAGAGCAACATAGGACAAGCAAGACGTAGCATACAGACAGAGCAACATAGAACAAAAAGCAGCAAGACAAAATTCATAAAAGCAACAAAGTGTTTCCTCACCTCACAAGCTACAGACAACAGACAACATGGAAAGCGGCAACATACAGCTAGGGATTATGTTCACAAATCCGATTGACCTTTAGCCATGTCTTCATACATTTTGTGAAAGTGTGATAGGTGGTGCAGTTATTTGTGTCTGATGGCAGTGTATTCCAGACATGGGAATCTCTCACAGAGAAAGCGGATTTACTAAAGGTGCTTTTCCTTAAGGGAACTATACAGTCACCTCTCATGGCAGACCTTGTGGATCTGTTGCCATATGTTTGGGTTTTCTGTTTAACAGAAATACTGAGTGGAGGGGGAGCCAAACCATTTAGGATCTTGAATACAAGACATGCGTCGGTGTATTGCACAAGATTTTCCCAACTCAGGAGCTCATGCTTTCTGAGGATGTAACAGTGATGATGGCTATTGGGCTTCCTATCAAGCACTTTGAGAGCCTGTTTGTATACAGACTGAATAGGTTTTAATGTTGTACAGCAAGCTTGGGCCCAACTAGTCAAGCAGTATGTTAAGTGGGAGATTATCATAGATTTGAAGTACAGTTTTGCTACCTCTGTAGTCAAACAATTTCGTATAAATCGGAAATGAGCTAGGTTGAATTTGGTTATCTGAATGACCTTTTTCACATGCTTTTTAAAAGAGAGGTTGGAATCAAGTATGATGCCAAGATACTTAAAATCAGATACCACCTGGAGCATCTCCCCTGACACATAGACATCTGGTTCAGTAGCATCTGTTGCCCTCTTTGTGAAGAACATGCAAACACTTTTTTTCACATTGAGATGCAAACACGAGTCACTGAGCCACTTTGTAACCTGGACCATTACAGTAGTGAGTTCTTGTGCAGCTTGTTGTTTGCTCTTTGCATGCACATATATCACTGTATCATCTGCATACATTTGAACTTCAGACCCAGTACATACAGAAGGCCGATCATTAATGTACAGGCTGAACAGGAGGGGCCCCAGTATTGACCCTTGGGGCACGCCCACATCATAGCTAAGATTGGGCGACAGCTCATTACTCACTCTGACACTGAGTTCTGTCTTCAAGGTATGATTTCATCAATCTCAAGGCGTCAGGGGAAAAGTTGAACTTGGACAATTTTTTGATGAGAATCTCATGGTTAACAGTATCAAAGCCTTCCTTAGGTCCAGAAACACAGCCCCAACAACGCCCCCTTTGTCCATCTTGGACTTCACATTTTCCAGAAGAAAGCAGTTGGCTGTTTCTGTGGAGTGTTTCGCTCTAAAGCCAAACTGCATGGAGTGTAATGTGAAGGGGCTGTTGTTGAGGTGGGCAATCAGTTGTTATGCTACACACTTTTCAACAACCTTTGACACCACAGGTAGTATACTAATGGGCCTGTAGTTACTCACGTCAGCAGGGTTGCCAATTTAAAGATGGCCGTTATTATGGCCGACTTCCATACCCTTGGAAACACCCCGAGACCAATAGATGTGTTGGTGACCTTAGTAATGGGGCCAATGAGTGACTCTTCGTAGTTTTTAAGAAAGGTAGAGTCGGCCCAAACACATCTTTGGCTTTAGAGTTCTTTAGTGAGCTAATTACCTTGTTCACCTTTAAACTCAGAAACCTCCCTTATGATGAAGACAGGTTGAGCGTCATTCACTAGCACTGAGCCCAAGAAACAAGTGGAGGGGTTCTGTGTCAGTACCCTGACAGAGTCAATAAAGTAGGAATTGAAGGTGACCTTCAACCTTGTTGAGGTCTACAATTGTTTTCTGAAGTATTGGCTGATTTCTTTTGATTTTCCCATGATGTCAAGCAAAGAGGCACTGAGTTTGAAGGTATGCCTTGAAATACATTCACAGGTCCACTTCCAATTGACTCAAATGATGTCAATTAGCCTATCAGAAGCTTCTAAAGCCATGACATAATTTTCTGGAATTTTCCAAGCTGTTTAAAGGCACAGTCAACTTAGTGTATGTACACTTCTGACCCACTGGAATTGTGATACATTGAATTTATAAGTGAAATAATCTGTTTGTAAACTATGTTGGAAAAATTACTTGTGTCATGCACAAGTAGATGTCCCAACCGGCTTGCCAAAACTATAGTTTGTTAACAAGAAATTTGTGGAGTGGTTGAAAATGAGTTTTAATGACTCCAACCTAAGTGTATGTAAACTTCCAACTTCAACTGTATGTTGGTATGTGTTTACGTATTCTGTGTGATGATTTAGTTAGTTAGTAAATAAATAATTAAGCCAATTTTTGTATTACTGATTCATCACTTAGGTTAGGGTTCGTGCAGACATCCAAGGATTATGCAACGTTCAGAATGAGACTGTTGAGATAATAATTAATAATTGACTGTTATTGATGTAAGAGATATTTAAATAATCTTTAGAGTTTAAGTCGGGAGATAGTATCTCTGTAAACAACTGTTCCCGTGGTGCCCCAAATTCCTAAAGAGTTAATTGTTACATGATTAATTTAGTCAAGTAATACTGAAATGTAGTAGGTAATTATTTGATTTATTAAATAGCAGTCACAACAACAACACACACACACACACACACACACACTGTGCTCTGATGTGACCGTCAGCACATGCAGGCTGGCATTCAATTACCACCCTGTCAGTGGCCCATCCAGCCCAGTCACTGCCCATCCTTGAGATTCCTTCTCTAGTCTATATTATTCCATTACATCCTGGACATTGTGTGTTCTGTCCAGCTTAATCTGTGCTCATATCCTAGTACTCATGGTATAGCATCACATACATACACCAGAACACTGTCTGTGCTGGTACTGAAGTGCTTGTAGTGTCATATTCACTTTAACTCAATGCCTGATTTCATATCTCTCTCAAAGTTCTCAACACGCTATCACAGATTAAAGTGAAATAGACACAAATTATTTATTTGAACTTGGTTTCAGGCACACAAAAAAGTTTTTAAAAGGTGGCCACCAAACTATTTTATTTTTCATAGAACATTCGTGTACAGTACACGATTTTCTTCATAACAAATTCAAAATTGTTGTGGCCAACATTAGCTAGGTTAGCTAGGTGACTAATGTTAGCGAGGCTAAGGGTTAAAGTTAGGATTAGGGGTTAATTAAGGTTAGGGTCAAATCAAATCAAATTGTATTTGTATTTGTTACATGCTCCAAATACAATGAAATGCTTACTTGCAAGCCCTTAACCAACAATGCTTTACGAAGTTAAGACAACAAATTAAAGTAAGTGTTAAGTAAAAAATAGAAAATAAAAGTAGCAAATAATTAAACAGCAGCAGTAAAATAACAAGTGAGGCTATATACAATACGGTGACCAGATTTCTGAAATGAAAACCGGGGACATTTCCAGTTCGGCGGTCAATATATGATTAAAATATCCAATGTTATTATCTATGAAATAAAAAAGGGGAACAATTCCGGTTTCATGTATTTAGTCTAACAGGCCCACTGTGATAGAGAGGACAAATATATTACAGAAACACTACAGACAAGATAGAGCTGTCCGATCTGAACAGCCATTCAGTGGTCCTGGTAGAATAAGAGCAGAAGAGAACATGAGCAAAATGGAAAAAACAGACAATAGTCTAGTTGAAATACATAATAAAGAAATAAGACGATGACGAGATTGGTAACTACATAATATACTTATACCAACCTAATCTGTATATTTCTCAGAAGAATGTATCTTCTTCAGGATTGATCTGTTTTTGGCCAGCTTCTCCATGAACTCCTGGCAGGGGAGGTTGAATTTTGTCTTCACAATAATCATGGACTTGATGGTAGAAATAGTGAACCTATTTCTTCTGTCCATATATCATTCATTTGGGAGAACACTCTCTCGACCAGTGCATTACTTCCTGACACAGACACTAATCTAGCCAGGTTAGTGTGTGGGATGTCGTTCTCTTTTAAGTGGTTAACCACCGTGCTCCATCTCTGACTAAGCGGTGTCTCAGATGTTTTCCATTCTTCAAGCAATCCCCCCTTTAGGAACTCTTGCAGGCCAGTAACCTCGTCAAACAATGCATCCCCATTGATTGTCATATTGGGGCATTTTTCCTGCAGTGTGCCTGCTGCCTTCTGGATCTCTTGATGCAGAAGTTGCCTTTTTAAAAGGAGACAATGTAAATCTTTTAGACTATCTGTGTGCTTTCCCCATGCTTGCAAGTAGTTCACAGCCGTAGTGAAGAATGATTGGGATCTTTTGAGAAATCTCTCTTTAGACACTGCTCCATTTCCCTCTAGCTCTCTCAGAAGTCCTCTGACCAAAACTGGAATGAAGTTGTCATCACGTCTTGCAGTCAATTTTGCCTCAATGTTTCTCAGAATTGCAGCTGACTCCACAGTACAGCGGTCCTAGCCTTCAAGCATCTTGATCGTGTCACTGAATACGGTCAAGTTTCCATGGACAAAGGCCAGCCAAAGTTCAGTCAGTGGATCTTTGAACATTGTTCACAGGACAACAGGGCCTTTGTCTTCAGAAAGAAAAAAGGATTTCAATGGCACATACCTTTTCAGCACTCTTTCTAGTGGGAGGGGTACGGTCCGGAGGAGAGGTGCTGGGTTCCGTTGGCTGATGTATTGGACCCTGAACTGCTGCGAGAATTCCACCGTTGCCGGCCGGATCGCCCTGCTCCTCGCCCTCCGGAATCTTACACCAACTATGGAGTCAGCAGGAGCAGGTACCCCAGTCAGAGGAGTCAAGGAGCGCGTCCAGGAACATGCGGCAATGCTACATAATCTTGGTGACATGATGGATCTCGTTGTCCAGACCATGGACCGCTGGGAGAGACAAGAAGTCTTTCCAGCGCCACGACCAGCACAACCGGGGTTGCCTCTACCTGTCCTGTCTGGATCCAGCTCCAGTGGGATGCGTCTCTCACTTCCAGGGAGTATGAGGGGACGGCTGCACAGTGCCAGGGGTTCCTTTTACAACTGGACCTATACCTGGCCACCGTTCACCCAGCTCCCTCAGGAAGGGAGAGAATATCCGCCCTCATCTCATGCCTCTCCGGGAGAGCTCTGGAGTGGGCAAACACCATGTGGAGAGAGGAAGACGCGGCGTTGGACCACTTCGAGGAGTTCACCCGCCGATTCCGGGCCGTCTTTGACCATCTGCCCGGAGGGAGAGCGGCGGGGGAATGACTCTTCCGGACCTTGGCCGCCGGAGCAGGATGGAAGGACAGGGCCCTCATCGACCACTATCGATGCAGCCTGCGTGAGGACGTCTGACGGGAGTTGGCCTGCAGGGATGCCACCATCACCTTTGACCAGCTGGTGGATCTGTCCATCCGGTTGGATAACCTGCTGGTCATCCGTGGACGTCCTGAGGGGGCTCTGTCGGTTCCATCTCCCAGCAGTCCCGCTCCGGTGCCCATGGAGTTGGGAGGGGCTGTGCGTAGGGAGGCTGGAGGAGGGGCCTTCACATGCACCATCATCATCTCCAACCTCTACCTTGTAATGTTTTGATGGTAGATTTTTTGCAGATTGAGTCAGTGTCAGGAAGAGGATTTAGGCACCCTGGGGTGACATGAAAACCCCACAATGGCTCCAAATGTAGTACATTTATTATTTATATTTATTCAAATTGTAAATTATCTCTTATCACATTGGCCTTCGATAATGTCAAAATATTTCACGGCTATTGTTCTAGCTGGTATAATTACAGCCCAAAGTGCCTGGCGAGTCCACACACACACACACACACACACACACATACACACACACACACACACAAATATGTGATCGTTATTGCAAGTACAGTAAAGAGTACTTTTCATGCAAGTGCCTTTATCGTCACTGTGGCTCAAAAGGCAGGTTAGAATCTCCAGCGTATTTAACTCCTAACTGTACATGCTGTTCTACTGTGAACATTTCGGTTCTACTCTGGACAGATGTTGATTGACTCAGAATAGATGTATTTTATTGATTAAGTGAGCTGCAACAGAAGGAGACTGCTTGCAGTGAGTAACTGTGTCTAGTATTGGTAGTGAACCTGCCTATTGAATTGGTGCCAAATAATCTGGAATTATTGCCCGGCATTGTACTCTGTGACATGAACTGCCTCTGATTTAGCTAATTTACCTAACAGATGTAGACAGCAGCATAGGGTACTGGATAAAGTCGTCCCTTCAGGTATTTGTTTTGAGCAGGATCAGCACTACTGTTAGTTGTAGTTAGGAGTTAGGATTAGGGCTGTTGTGGTGACCGTATTACGCACACGGGTGGTCACTAGTCATGAAGGCAGTCAAATTCCTCATGACTGTTTAGTCATGGTAATTAGGTTTTCTCCAAGCTCTAATCCTGGTCATTAGTAGCCTACCAAACTTGCTAACTGCCTGGTACTCAGCACTCTATTGTCCCTCTAATCACTCGAAAATCGAATCAAACACACTACTAAAAAGAGGTGGATCCCATCAGCTTTCTATAGGCTAAGCTGACTATATTTATTTCTCAACTTTCTGAATATTAAGCACATTGCTTATATTTACAACAGGAGTACAGCCTACTTGGCTTGCATGAAAATAAACCAGGCGAAAAGCATTGGCCATTCACTATTTAAGTGCATAGATTACATTATTTATTTTTTTACACTGCCCCTGTTTCGATACGGTGCATAATAATGGTGCATTCTAAATCAAAACCAATTTTACACATATTATTTACTATATATTACATATTAAATCAAGAATAGTCTGATAGGTGACAATATTAGCCTATCACTTGTAAATGATATATTATTAATGATGCCCAGCATAAGAAACAATGCCTTTTTTTGCGACTTTTTCTAATCATAGTTGCACACCTCCTGTAGCCTAGCCCATGGGCCTATATGTTTTAATAAGGTTTCTATCACAACTAAAGTGGTCAAATAACTTCTTAAAATTAAGCAAATGACTCTGCTTTACTAGGGGTGTAGAGCCTAACTGTCACGTCAGTATTAATGGTCGGGAGACAAGCGCATGAATGCGTAATAGGGTTTTTTATTTACACAAATTACAGCGTGCCATGTACAGGCGCGGGGACAAAGACCAAACAAGCACTATACAAAACACAGGGTTGAGACCCAAACAAAAAAGAGAGGAGTACCTTGAATAAATACACAATGATTATCACACGTGATGAGACCTGTAATCATCTGCACAGTACACGTCGCACGAAAGCCATAACAACACAGCACAGGTACTCACATGACCAACGGACATTGAAACAATAATCGACAGGACAATCGTGAACAAAGGGCACACTTATACAATTACTAATCAAATGGGAATAGGGACCAGGTGTGGTTAATGACAGTTCCGGAGGGATCCGTGACACTAACTGTCATACATAAGCAGCACATGAATTTCAAGTTTAGGGAAGATAATTTTCACCATAAAAAGGCACCTTTATAATAAAAGCATTACATTCAGAATTGCATTTGCGGTCACTTTTGATAATGGTGTTTTCCACTAATGGAACATTCTCGCTTATAGCCTACTACCATGTGCGCATTACTGCGCTTCTAATGTGAAGAAATAGCCTAATAATTTATCAATATTTTCAGCTAAGCGTTCTGATCTGTTGCGTCAGCCACATTGGAAGGCAATTTTTGGGGGGATGCTAGTGGTTGTATTAATTTGGCACAACTGTCCCAGATTATGTTTGGAATATTTATTTCTCGCATAGTACAAAAGTTGACATATTCTATTCTATTGGGGATAGTAGATTGACATAGGCTAGTGCTTTTGCTGTTCGTTAGGCCTACTTATCTTGTTGGCTAACGAAATGTAAATGTGGACAGTTCCAATATCTTCAATAATCACCTCGGAATTGGATAAGGACACATGCAGTTGCGTCACCGATGTGTCTGTCTTCACTTGTGGCCTGTGAGAAAGACCCGATCACGTGATGGAGTGCATGCAGCACTTAGGGAGTATGGCACAAAGTCCCCTACACTGCAAAAGGCATGGATTTTTATAGACTGCAGTACAGCCACACAAAGGGGATGCCGCCATGAAATTCTAGGCATTATCAAGTGTTTGGTCAAATTGTGAATGAGTGACTGATGTAGTGTGAACAGCCTGCACAAAAAAATAAAGCAGAGCTCATGCCTTTCAAGTGTCTTTTTTCAAATCATCATTACAGTCACATCATACAGCCTTACATCAAAACATCAAAACAAATAGCCCAACATTTGTAGAACATCTCAAGTTAAATGAATAACTCTAAATTAAGCATATAGGAATATCTATTTCTTTGTTAACTGCTCAACACAGAATAACCACATGTGCGCATTCCCTCAAATCATTTGGAGAAAATATCCTTTCTATTTTATTCAGCTTTGTTCAACTGTATTCTTCATATTATAAAATAATATAAAATCATGCCACAAAGTTCTAAGCAAATCTTGTCAGCAAAATTAACTAGTGTATCCCAAAGCCATTTGTCATGGCCAGATCAGAACCTAACATAAGGACAATTCAGAGTATGCTATTCTGTACTTCTGAAAGACTACATGTTCTTCATATCATGCTTTTTAGACCTGTCTAAAAGAAATAATTTATTTATTGTGAAGGTGTAGGCTATATTACATGGACTTATTAGACTTTTTAAAATGTAGATGTTCCAAAGGTCTGCATCAGTGGCTTGTTGGCTATGTGTGAAAGCCAGGATATGCTAAATGTGTTTATGTTAATAAACGGTCAATTGCCTTGGCTGTCGAAATTTCGTGACCGCCAGAGCCCTAGTTTAGATACATTAAAACATACAGTAGTTCTGAATTAGATGTCTAAGAAGGTTGTTACTAAACTAATATAGGGCAGGCTATAATATATTGACTTGTGGTCTTTTTGTTAGATGTATTGGTGCCTCAGTGATGACACCTGGTCTTTGAGATAAGCTCAACCTGTGAAGAGGTAGTGGAGGTTAGAACAGGGAGGGCCTATATCATGATTTGCACCGCTGGCATTTATGTCTTGTTGAGAGCGTAAATATGTTCCCTTGAAAAAGCTCCCATAAACCCTGCCGGGTCACTGTGTCTCCATTAAGGAAATGAAAACGGCGGTATCAGTGAACCTTGTCCCCTTGTGATGATCTCATGAAGGGATTGGGGAGTTATTAGCCAGGCAGTATATTATCATGGGCCTTTATAGTAATTCCTACATTGCTCTATTCCTCTGCCCAGAACTTACTGCTCTCAGGGAAGGCCGACAAGGATCCAAAAAGAGCTCCTGAAACCTGAACTGTCTGCAGAGAACCAATGGGTTTCAGCACTGCTGTGCCCCAAGCATAGAGTATAGGATTTATAATGTGACAGCACTTAGTTCTCAAGCCAAACAATGTGGATAATATTTTATCCTTCTCAACTTGTGTGGATAGTACTTGGCCTGCTTGGTCCCTTACGTAAAAAAAACATGTGAACGCATGAATAGAGAAGAAAACGTTGTACATGCGTTTTTCGCGTTGTTTGTAACTTTAAAAAAAACATATTTTGTATATAATGTTGCTGCTACCATCGCTTCAGGACATCAGAACAGCGATTACTCACCTCGAACTTGACAAAGATTTTTTCTTTAGTGAGTCCGAAGCGAAGGATATACTGCTTTCTCGGGAACGGGCCCAAATCCCCATCATTTGCATGAAGAAAAGATGGAGGTCGGACTGCCTTCTGAGAATTCGTAGGCGAATGAGTAAACCCCCTCTACTATCAGCCCTATTAGCCAACGTGCAATCATTGGATAACAAAACGAATGAGCTCTGATCAAGGATATCCTACCAATGGGACATTAAATACTGTAATATCTTATGTTTCACCGAGTCGTGGCTGAACGACAACATGAATAACATACAGTTGGCTGGGTTTTCGGTCCATCTGCAAGATAGAACAGCTGCCTCCGGTAAGACAAGGGGTGGCTGTCTATGTCTATTTGTAAATAACAGCTGGTTCACAAAATATAATATTAAGGAAGTCTCAAAGTTTTGCTCGCCTGAGTATCTCATGATAAGCTGTAGATCGCACTATTTACCAAGAGTTTTATTCTATATTTTTTTGTAGCTGACAATTTACCACCACAAACCGATGCTGGCACTAAGACGGCACTCAACAAGCTTTATAGGGCCATAAGCAAACAGGAAAATGCTCATCCAGAGATGGCGCTCCTAATGGCCGTGGACTTTAATGCAGGGAAACTTAAATCCATTTGACCTCATTTCTACCAGCATGTTAAATGTGCAACCAGAGGAAAAACAACTCTAGACCACCTTTACTCCACACACAGAAATGTGTACAAAGCTCTCCCACACCCTATATTTGGCAAATCTGACCATAACTCTATCATCCCGATACCTGCTTACAAGCAAAAACTAAAGCAGGAAGTACGAGTGACTCGTACAGGACTGTTTTGCTAGCACTGACTGGATTATGTTCCGGGATTCTTCCAATGGCATAGAGGAGTACACCACATCAGTCACTGACTTCATCAATAAGTGCATCAATGATGTCGTCCCCACAGTGACTGTACGTACATTCCCCAACCAGAAGCCATGGATTACAGGCAACATTCACATTGAGCTAAACGGTAGAGCTGCTGCTTTCAGTGAGATGTACTTTAACCTGGATGCTTATAATAAATCCCGCTATTCCTTCTGACGAACCATCAAACAGGCAAATCGTCAATAAAGGACGAAGATTGAATCGTACTACACCGCCTCCGAAGCTCGCCAGATGTGGCAGGGCTTGCAAATTATTACGGACTACAAAAGGAAGCACAGCCGCGAGCTGCCCAGTGACATGAGCCTACCAGACAATCTAAATAACTTCTATGCTGCGTTATCACTCTCTCCGTAACCGATGTGAGTAAGACCTTTAAACAGGTCAACATTCACAAAGCCGCATGGCCAGATGGATTACCAGGACGTGTACTCCGAGCATGCACTGACCAGCTGGCAAGTGTTTTGAAGGACATTTTCAACCTGTCCCTGACCGAGTCTGCAATATCAACATGTTTCAAGCAGACCACCATAGTCCCTGTGCACAAGAACACCAAGGTAACCGGCCTAAATGACCGACCCGTAGCACTCACATCTGTAGATATGAAGTACTTTGAAAGGCTGTTCATGGTTCATATCAACACCATTATCCCAGAAAACCCAGACCCACTCCAATTTGCACACCGCCCCAACAGACCCACAGATGATGCAATCTCTATTGCACTCCACACTGCCTTTTCCAACCTGGACAAAAGGAACACCAATGTGAGAATGCTATTCATTGACTACAGCTCAGCGTTCAACACCATAGTGCCTTCAAAGCTCATCACTAAGCTAAGGACCCTAGGACTAAACACCTCCCTCTGCAACTTCCTAACAGACCGCCACCCAGGTGGTAAGGGTAGGTAACAACACATCTGCCAGGGTCCCCTCAGGTGTGCGTGCTCAGTCTCCTGTTATATTCCCTGTTCACCCGTGACTGCATGGCCAAGCACGATTCCAACACCATCATTAAGTTTGCCGGCGACACAACAGTGGTAGGCCTGATCACTGACAACGATGAGAAAAAAAATAATAATGTGGTTTCATGTGCCTGGTTCCTCTCTAGGTTTCTTCCTAGGTTTTGGCTTTTCTAGGGAGTTTTTCCTAGCCACCGTGCTTCTACACCTGCATTGCTTGCTGTTTGGGGTTTTAGGCTGGGTTTCTGTACAGCACTTTGAGATATCAGCTGATGTACGAAGGGCTATATAAATAAATTTGATTTGATTTGATGTGAAATCATGTGGTTTTCCGGCAAGGGGAGGCTCATTTAGCTTAACCAGTGTTTGTAAAGTAGTCCATGTAATGTATTGCTTTTCTCTTGCTCATGGGTTACAGTTGTTGATCACCTTATAAGTAATCCAAAATATCTAGATGCCTTATAATCTATTAGTGTGGAAGACACATGTTGAGTCAATGAAAATATTTTAAATTGATAGAAGAGGGCACGATTTCAGGTAAATGAGTATTGAATTCTCTGATAAGTCTTCTACAGAAAAATACAGTGTTGTCCATCACAGACTGCTGAATAGATTCTCCAAATGAATAGATTTGTTTTCTGAAAATAGATCCAGTCATTAGGCAGCTATAACACACAGTAAAAGGGTGCTGTGAAAACTGAGAGGAGATAGGAGTAGTCTATGATCGAAATATGGGGTATGCTGCACAACTAATATGTTATGAAGGTGTTATAAATAGGGGTGTTAAGGCGTGTGTAAAGGTGAAGGCTAAATGTAATCGACTCAACAAGTTAGCAACAATTTCAATGGAGACTGAATTAGTTAATGCATGTATAGCTCTTCAAAGTCAGTTCAAAGTAAGATCTTAAGTGGGTGTGCTGTGAACTGACCGAGTGAAGGAGACTTAATTAGTCCGGGTCGGGTCCTGCAGGGCTCATGTGATTTTGTTGTGTGACAGAAGCAGGGTGGGGGGGAACAGCTTTCCACACAAGCTCATTAGGTCATGGTGTTTACGGTCTGTGGAGCAGCGGCACCATGTCTACCACCCTCCAGCCATCACCACTCAGTCTCCCCTACCATGTCTACCACCCTCCAAACATCACCACTCAGTCTCCTCTACCATGTCTACCACCCTCCAAACATCACCACTCAGTCCCCTCTACCATGTCTACCACCCTACAAACATCACCACTCAGTCTTCTTTACCATGTCTACCACCCTCCAGCCATCACCACTCAGTCTCCCCTACCATGTCTACCACCCTCCAGCCATCAACTCAGTCTCCTCTCACTCAGTCCTCCAGCCTTCGCCACTCAGTCCCCTCTACCATGTCTACTGCCCTCCAGCCATCACCACTCAGTCTCCTCTACCATGTCTACCACCCTCCAGCCATCACCACTCAGGCTCCTCTACCATGTCTACCACCCTCCAGCCCTCACCACTCAGTCTCCTCTCACTCAGTCCTCCAGCCATCACCACTCAGTCTCCTCTACCATGTCTACCACCCTCCAGCCATCACCACTCAGTCTCCTCTGCCATATCTCCCTCCCTCCAGCCATCATCGCTCAGTCTCCTCTCACTCAGTTCTCCAGCAATCACCACTCAGTCTCCTCTACCATATCTACCTCCCTCCTGCCATCATCGCTCAGTCTCCTCTACCATATCTCCCTCCCTCCAGCCCTCACCACTCAGTCTCCTCTCACTCAGTTCTCCAGCAATCACCACTCAGTCCCCTCTACCATGTCTACCACCCTCCAGCCATCACCACTCAGTCTACTCTACCATGTCTACCACCCTCCAGCCATCCCCACTCAGTCTTCTCTACCATGTCTGCCACCCTCCAGCCATCACCACTCAGTCTTCTCTACCATGTCTACCACCCTCCAGCCATCACCACTCAGTCTCCTCTACCATATCTCCCTCCGTCCAGCCATCACCACTCAGTCTCCTCTACCATGTCTACCACCCTCCAGCCATCACCACTCAGTCTCCTCAACCATGTCTACCACCCTCCAGCCATCACCACTCAGTCTCCTCTACCATGTCTACCACCCTCCAGCCATCACCACTCAGTCTCCTCAACCATGTCTACCACCCTTCAACCATCACCACTCAGTCTCCTCTACCATGTCTACCACCCTCCAGCCATCACCACTCAGTCTCCTCTACCATATCTCCCTCCCTCCAGCCATCATCGCTCAGTCTCCTCTACCATGTCTACCTCCCTCCAGCCCTCACCACTCAGTCTCCTCTCACTCAGTCCTCCAGCCATCACCACTCAGTCCCCTCTACCATGTCTACCACCCTCCAGCCATCACCACTCAGTCCCCTCTACCATGTCTACCACCCTCCAAACATCACCACTCAGTCTCCTCTACCATGTCTACCACCCTCCAAACATCACCACTCAGTCCCCTCTACCATGTCTACCACCCTCCAAACATCACCACTCAGTCTTCTTTACCATGTCTACCACCCTCCAGCCATCACCACTCAGTCTCCTCTACCATGTCTCCCTCCCTCCAGCCATCACCACTCAGTCTCCTCTACCATGTCTACCACCCTTCAGCCATCACCACTCAGTCTCCTCTACCATGTCTCCCTCCCTCCAGCCATCACCACTCAGTCTCCTCTACCATGTCTACCTCCCTCCAGTCCTCACCACTCAGTCTCCTCTCACTCAGTCCTCCAGCCATCGCCACTCAGTCTACTCTACCATGTCTACCGCCCTCCAGCCATCACCACTCAGTCTCCTCTACCATGACTACAGCCCTCCAGCCCTCCAGCCATCACCACTCAGTCCCCTCTACCATGTCTACCACCCTTCAGCCATCACCACTCAGTTTCCTCTCACTCAGTCCTCTCTGTCACTGATGCATCAGATGCAACTGATACTACTGATGTTCTCCTTCAATTTCCTGCATCTTATCACAGTGTGTCCGCTGTTGCTTTGTACCATTACCAGTTAGAATTTACACTGAAAGTGCCACATTTTTACTTTCAATAAGCATGATAAGTATATGCATATTTAGCTTTATTATAGGTTATAGGTGCTCTTTACTCATTCCCTTCCCTGTAAGTGGTCTCTTTGAGTCTAGCTTGTAGGCTACTTAGCCTCCGTATATTTTCTAATGCTTGTGTAGGCTGTGTTGCTGGTTTGTTTAGCTTTGGCTTTAGGTCTTAGCTACAGGCTGTATTGTGGTCATGTGCAAGGTCCAGTTACTCGGCGTATGACACGTGTTCCAGTGGGCTGGTCATTAACACTAAGCCATGGATTTTTACACTGCTGTTTTTTGCATCGCTTACCAGAGAGACACAATGGCAGATTCCAGGAGTAAGGCCTGTGACTGGTAGACCACATCTCCACTTTAACAAAAAGTGTAATTTGATTAATTCTGCTCTGTTTCAATCCAAAAGCTGTGCTGGCTAAATCAAATAAAGGGGATTAACTCTTCCACCGGATAAAGCAGATCAAACTGGTAAACACAATCACTGACTGATGCATAGGACCTTCAGGGGTGGAGCCTGATATAGAGGTAAAGAGGCATTATCACTGAAAGAAAAGGAATGGAAGAAAATATTTGGGGTTTTATGTTGAGGGTGTTTAATTGTAAAGGAACAATGGAAACTGTAGCATTTCCTATTTTACACAACACTGAAAATGATTTACACACACAACACAGTTCCATTATAGAAACCTACCTAGATAATCGTACTGCTACCTTTTCCCCATCCTGAGGCGTAGCCTTTCTTTGCCACTACTAAACTCGGATGCTGTACTTCCTGAAAACATTAGCAGCCATAATGCAAGTGATAGTGTTAATGAAAGTTAGTCAGACAGCATTTCTGTCGAGTGAATCGTTAGCATGTCTCTTGATCCCTGAAGTGATGTTCCCCCCAGGGCGAGGGGAGAGAGGGCAGAGGGGCGGCCATACTCAGTCTGTCGGATGGGATCCAGAGATCCAAGCTGGCTCAGTGAGAGCAGAGGTGGGGAGGCAGCTGGACAAAATTCATTCCCAGAGTGAGTGTTTTGCTGAGGAGGTAGGCCGACCTTTCAGCTGTCTGATAGGTCAACCCTCGGTAGTGTGCCTGGACATCCGTGGCTAAACGCCAGCCCAGCCCTGGTAACGCTCACAGTAAAGCCCATATGAGCAGCAGCCAGCTCTGATCAATGGAACTGCCTGGCAAGTTATAGTACTGTAGGTGACCTACACCTCAGACAGAACTCGGTCTCACCAGGAGAGATGACGACACAGGAACTGTACAGAGTCAGACTGTCCTGTACTAGAACCATGGAAGTACCTACAAGGGCCACCAACACTGTAGGCAGGGCTGCTCAATCTTACTTTTGACGAGCTACATGGCCTGTTTTATAGGCATTGGGCAACTAAGCAACAATGTCTTCTCTGCTTGGTCAGCACAGCACAGCTGTAGTGGTAGAGAACAGAACAGTACAGCACATGTACTGTACTGTACTGTTACCTCCCACCTTCTCTAAGATACGCTCTGCTCTTTGGTTAAAAGACTCTCTCCCGTTATTCCCCCAGGTGCCCACGGAGTGAGAG
This sequence comes from Oncorhynchus masou masou, assembly GCF_036934945.1. Taxonomy (NCBI): domain Eukaryota; kingdom Metazoa; phylum Chordata; class Actinopteri; order Salmoniformes; family Salmonidae; genus Oncorhynchus; species Oncorhynchus masou. The sequence continues at coordinate 70,595,456 of NC_088224.1, read as the reverse complement.
AGGAGCCCCGGTTTTTGACGGCGCGAGCTGGAGAGAGCGTGATCCTGGGATGTGACGTGTCCCCTCCCCTGGACGGCCAGCAGCCCCCCTACGTGGTGGAGTGGTTCAAGTTCGGAGTGCCCATCCCCTTCTTCATCAGCTTCCGCTTCCACCCTCCTCATGTCGACCCAGAGTACACCGGTAAGAGCCTTCCACTCTCCCCATGTTGACCCATAGTACACCGGTAAGAGCCAAGCCTTCCACCCTCCTCATGTCGACCCAGAGTACACCGGTAAGAGCCTTCCACTCTCCCCATGTTGACCCATAGTACACCGGTAAGAGCCAAGCCTTCCAAACTCCTCATGCCAGAGTAGCCTGCTGCCTAACACACGCACACACACAAACACACACACATACTTTTTAAGATCTGCCTGGCTAGCTATTTCCATTAATCCCCATTTCCCATTTCTCACCAAATAAATAATTAATCTGGGTGGAACAGAGACTAAATGTACTGTCATTGCCTGGCTAGACTGGCTAGTCCTGCAAGGCAGTCAATGTACTGTGTTCAGCCTACATTTCTGTGTCTTGATGTACTGTATTTAACCTATATTTCTGGGTCTAAATGCATACATGATGGAGATGAGAGGTTTCGGATTGCCTTTTACAGTAGCAGAGCTCGTATGTGGGGGTAAGCTAGCATCTCATGACTCTGTGTCTGTGAGCTTTACATCGGCATAGTTGAAGACTGCAGTCTATTTTCTAATTCCACTATGACCTTATCTTTTACAAGGGATCTTTTACAATCTTAGATGCTGTTAAATAATGATGTTATGGTACAAATTGTATATAGGTTGTATTTATGTTAAAGTGGATTGGGGGTGGCAAACCTCTCTCTTGCAAGGAAAATACAGACTATTTTTTATTATTTATTTAACCAGGCAAGTCAGTTAAGAACAAATTCTTATTTTCAATGACGGCCTAGGAACAGTGGGTTAACTGCCTGTTCAGGGGCAGAACGACAGATTTGTACCTTGTCAGCTCGGGAGTTTGACCTTGCAACCTTCGGTTACTAGTCCAACGCTCTAACCACTAGGCTACCCTGCCGCCCCACTTTTACTTTTCGACTGAGTATTACGCTTCGGCAAGTGTCTTATTCAGTGCAAGAAAGAAATGGAGTGCTCCTCCTCTAGTGTGTTAGCCAGTTGCCCAAGGTGATATGCAAATCTAACATTTAAAATCAGCTATTTTTGCACCAACTCAAGCAAAGAAACAATCAATAATTCAGATACTGTATGATATTTAGTTTTTTGGGGGCTAGGCTGGTCTTACATCTCCCAAACCCAATTCCCAGTCTCTCCTCCAATCAGAGCCAGTGAAAAGCCTGCAGAGGGATTATGGACTTTAAAGGACTGAAAGTTTAGCTGCATGGCTCTCTTTAGCTCTATTCTCCTCTGCTCTCTCTATAGCTATTGCAGCAGTGCAATGGATCGAAGCCCATGTGTGATATGAACAAACCCAGAGGGCCATATTCGCTGTAGGCAGCAGTAGTGTTAGATTACAGTATGTGTGAATGCCCTGGAAGGGCTGGTCTTGATGTGGATACAGTATTGTTAACTCTGTTTACAGCACAACTCTCACTCGGTGACAGATTGAACCTGAGGTCGATCCCTACCCTTCACGCCACTACTCACACCACTCAGCACTTCATCACCCAGGCAAAAATAGACCTGACTTTTAAAGCCTTGCCTTATTACTGCAAGACTGCAGTCTCCCCCTTCCCTCTACCTTCTTCCCTTTGCCTTATCGATTTCCTGCTCAACAAAAACCCACCATTTTCTTCCCCAGGTATGGCAGCCGTCCCGGGGAGAGGCTATCTATTGCATCTATATGCAGCGCTGCTGGAAGACCAATCCAACCCGCCCTCGACACCAATATGTTTACCTGACATTCAAAATGAACAAACAAGCAACAGTACTTACAGGACATACATTGCATTCGGAAAGTATTCAGGCCTCTTCACTTTTTCCACATTTTGTTACGTTACAGTCTCATTCTAAAATGGATTAAATATTAAATAAAAAGAATATCTGCAATCTACACACAATAACCCATAATGACAAAGTGAAAATGTTTGCAAATTTATAAAAACTTAAAAACAGAAATACCATTCTTAAATGGAAGAAGTTTGGAACCACCTAGACTCTTCCTAGATTTGGCCGCCCGGCCAAACTGAGCAATCAGGGGAGAAGGGCCTCAGTCAGGGAGGTGACCAAGAACCCGAGGGTCACTCTGACAGAGCTCCACAGTTCCTCTGTGGAGATAGGAAAACCTTCCAGAAGGACAACCATCTCTGCAGCACTCCACCAATCAGGCTTTTATGGTAGAGTGGCCAGATGGAAGCCACTCCTTAGTAAAAAGCACATGACAGCCCGCTTGGAGTTTGGTAAAAGTCTCACAGACTATGAGAAACAAGATTATCTGGTCTGATGAAACCAAGATTGAACTCTTTGTCTTGAATACCAAGCGTCACGTCTGGAGGAAAACTAGCAACATCCCGACAGTGAAGCATGTTAATGGCAGCATACTGCTGTGGGGATGTCTTTCAGCGGCAGGAACAGGAAGACTAGTCAGGATCGAGGGAAATATGAACAGAGCAGTACAGAGATCCTTGATGAAAATCTGCTCCAGAGCACTCAGGACCTCAGACTGGGGCGAAGGTTCACCTTCCAACAGGACAATGTCCCTAAGCGCAGCCAAGACAAATCAGGCGTGTCTTTGGGACAAGTCTCTGAATGTCCTTGAGTGGCCCAGCCAGTGCCCGGACTTGAATCCGATCCAACATCTCTGGAGAGACCTGAAATTAGCTGTGCAGCAACGCTCCCCATCCAACCTGACAGAGCTTAAGAGGATCTGCAGAGAAGAATGAAAGAAACTCCCCAAATACAGGTGTGCCAATCTTTTAGCGTCACCCCCATAAAGACTCGAGGCTGTAATCATTGCCAAAAGTGCTTCAAAAAGTACTGAGTTAAATAAAGGGTCTGAATACTTATGTAAATGTGATATTATTATTATTATTTTTTATAAATATGCACATTTTTCTAAAAACCTGTTTTTGCTTTGTCGTTATGTGGTATTGTGGGAGATTGATGAGGGAAAAAACTATTTAATTGATTTTAGAATAAGGCTGTAACCTAACAAATAGTGGGAAAAGTCATTGGGTTTGAATACTTTACGAAGGCACTGTATATACAACTCAAAGTTTGGAAAAGGATCTTTGTACCAGGGCACGGTTCTAACAGAGGTTTGAGTGTTTTAGTCTGTTCATCCGGCTTGACTGTCAGGGCTGTAGCAGAAGCCGTGTTGGTGCAGTGGGTTGGAAGCTGTGAGACAGATTTCAACATGCCTGGTTTCCTCAACTTCGCTCATTCTCTGTGACATGACTTCCTACTTTTAGATTTCCTCTTTATCTCCTGAGCTTTCAAAGAAAAGACAGTCTTTTTCACTATTTGACATGGAGTGCTTTCCTATTCCAAGCCCTGTGCTTCATCAGGTAGGGGGGGGGGGGAGAGAGAGAGGATATATATATATATATATTGCCCTCCAGGTAATGTTATCCATTAATCCTAATACTGGATAGGTTAGGGGTTATCTAACAGCACCATCTCAGGCCACAGAGACCCGTTTTCCTTCTGCTGTGTGATGTCTGTGTCAGCAGTATGTCAGTATGTTGGTGTGGGTTCTGCGTGTGATACTGTAGTGTCATTAATGAATTGAATAGTCAGTGGAATAATGAAAGAGCTGTGTAAGCTTCATCCATGTTTAGATATGTGCATCATACTGATTGGTGTCCATGTTCATGGTGCTCTTTGGGTGCACTGCTGGCCATATTGGGTGTACCGTTTGGATCTACTCAAATTTGATGGTCCTGACTCCTGACTCCTGACCCTCCCTGTGTTCTTCTCTCCCACCCCAGGTAGAGCCAGCCTGCATGGGAAGGCGTCTCTTCAGATTGACCCAGTGCGCTCAGAGGACCAGGGCTGGTACGAGTGTAGGGTTCTGATGCTGGAGCAGCAATACAACACCTTCCACAATGGCAGCTGGGTGCAGCTCACAGTCAATGGTGAGTCACTGCATCCCAAATGGCAGCCTATTCCCTATATAGTGCACTACTTTTGACCAGGGCTCATATGGCTCTGGTCAAAAGTAGTGCACTATATAGGGAATAGGGTGCCTTTTGTTTCACGTCACTGTCACTTTACTGTCAGCAACAACAGATTGGAGTGTGGTAGGTGTGGTTTGGAATTGGGACCCAATATGGGGAATGTGTTTCTACAGTGTAATCTCGTTAGATGTGTGTGCTCGAGTGATTCGTGACAATGTTCACCTCATAGGTTGCGTACATTCCATGCCTCAACAGTTTTCATTGGTCAGCCTCAGATAGCTATACTGTAGCTAACTACATTCAGAAGTTTTTGTCAGAACATTTCTTCTCTCTTATTCGCCATTCGATGACTTGTCTGTCTGAGATTTCAGATTTGCTGTGTGCGCGCTGATTTGTTTTATCACTTGGGCGATGTTTGGCTTTTTAGTGATTCTATGTTACATTTACATTACATTTAAGTCATTTAGCAGACGCTCTTATCCAGAGCGACTTACAAATTGGTGAATTCACCTTCTGACATCCAGTGGAACAGCCACTTTACAATAGTGCATCTAAATCATTAAGGGGGGGGGGTGAGAAGGATTACTTATCCTATCCTAGGTATTCCTTGAAGAGGTGGGGTTTCAGGTGTCTCCGGAAGGTGGTGATTGACTCCGCTGTCCTGGCGTCGTGAGGGAGTTTGTTCCACCATTGGGGGGCCAGAGCAGCGAACAGTTTTGACTGGGCTGAGCGGGAACTGTACTTCCTCAGTGGTAGGGAGGCGAGCAGGCCAGAGGTGGATGAACGCAGTGCCCTTGCTTGGGTGTAGGGCCTGATCAGAGCCTGGAGGTACTGCGGTGCCGTTCCCCTCACAGCTCCGTAGGCATGTGGTACTGTAAAATAATTTGTCCCCCAAAACAATTGTTTTCATGATTTATGGCCTTTTCTTTGTAGTCACTTTGGCTATGTTTATTCTGAGATGCTAAAGCTCTGATGAGTGACAATCAGGGTTGGGGAGTAACAGATTACATGTAATCCATAACATGTAAGGGATTACAAGAAAACAGCAACTGTAATTAGTTATGTTAACTGCAAAAATATTGTAATCAAATTACAGATACTTTTGAAAAACTACGTGATTACGTTGAGGATGACTTTTATTCAGTAAGAATGTTTGCGGAAAAAAATGTTTACTCTTCTCTGTTCTCTCAATGACATTCAAAATAGCATTAAAAAAATACGCAAATTTAAGTTTTATCACCTGAGGGAGTCTGACCACAAGTCAGAGACCACTATGATGACACACCAAATGTGTTGGATCGCTGGAAAAGAGCAGGAATAGGCTTTTGTAGGCTACAGTCCAAGCTATGTCTTCCAATGGTGTGACTGCTGTCGACATCCAAACATTATCCAACTTGAATAAACACTTGGAGGTAAGGATGACAGCAGTGTTGTAGTCTACGGCGATACAGATATCACTTATTATTGATATCTACATGGCGCATTGATGTGAATCACACTTCTGCTCTCTCATTTAGCGATTTGCGGCTTACAGATTGTGGTTGTTGTGGATGGCTCTTCGGAAATCTAAATGTGTATTTGAACCCAATAATAGTTTAATTCAAGAAGTGCAAGAACTTTTGGACAGGTAACTAGTAACTGTAACGGATTACATTTAGAAAGTAACCTACCCAACCCATGTGGCAATTAGAACAGCTGTTTTCAGGAACATGGCACAGACAGACACATTTCAGATTGCCTTGGGGATAAAGGGATGAGAGACTAGTAAGAAGGGGAATTGATTGTGGCCTGCTTAACACAGTTCCGGCAGGAAATGTCTGGAATAGTCTGTGAGCAGTCAAACTGATGACCAGGCGGGGAAAAAATCTGCACGTTTGCACTTCCCAGGAAGGCCCCAACGGGTTAGCGGCTAGCTGCTTCTAGCTATGTAATGTGTTCCAGTACATTGTTCAAGACCAGAACCATGTATTTACAGAGCTGGGCTAACTTTTAGAAGGTTGAAAATGGTTTTAATTCTAGACATTCAGTTACATAGCATTATTTAGATATTATCTATGTCTTGTTAATGGGGCACTAACATGGCTGTCATAGAATGTTGAAGTATCATGCAGAACCCTCTATGTATGGTTCTGTTCAAGACCTAGAGTCAATTTACAATGATGCCCACGATCTTTACTATTTTATCTTCTGAAAACCAAATCGGTTTTATATTCATATTTTCTGATGGGTTCTGATTTTATTCATTTTGTCAGATGTTATAATAGACAATAAAAAAATACTTGTCTTGGAGAAATGTAATATAATTTAATTGCACATTGCCGTATTCAATTTGGTTTGCAGGGCCGCAGATGCTAAAGTGTAGCTGCAGCATATCTGTTCATTCCAATTATTTTGGTCTTTCTGCTGGTGTTATTCAGATACAATACTTCTCTTATTTGGCCGTCCTCCAGCTGGATAGCGGTGGGTAGTTATTTCTCCATACAATGCAGGCATTTGAAAATAATGGGTTCAACTAAATGCAGTCGTCTCGTTAGAGTCATGTTATAACATTAAACAGTGTTTTTTCCCTCCAGATAGACACCTCACAAGGACTGAAGATATTATTAGTGTGACAGTTTTGCAGTTTATACCGTCAGATTCACACACTCAAAAAGTATTTTTGGTTTGAACTTATGCTCACTGTCTGTGTGAGGCTCATGCATATTCTCATCAGGAACCTTCTAATCTGTAACTGATTTTAGATGCATATACAGTTTACTTGACATTGGATGAGGTTCACTGTAAACCTGATGGTCATTATGAAACTGAAAAGGTAGATTAAGAACAGGGAGACTACCAATGTGTCTATGTGTGCAAGCATGCATCTACACACTTTATATTTGTGTGTGAGAACATTTGCATGTGTGTTACACCATACACCATACCCAAACCGGCCGCGTGTGTGCGCGATCACGACACGCCGGTTGAAATATTAAAACAAACTCTGAACAAATTATGGTAATTTAGGGACATGTCGAAAAGCATTAAACATTTATGGCAATTTAGCTAGCTAGCTTGCAGCTGCTAACTAATTTGTCCTGTTTAGCTAGCTTGCTGTAGCTTGCAAATTTGTCCTGGGATATAAACATTGAGTTGTTATTTTACCTGAAATGCAGAAGGTCCTCTACTCCGACAATTAATCCACACATAATACGGTGAACTTTATTTTTTTATTTCACCTTTATTTAACCAGGTAGGCTAGTTGAGAACAAGTTCTCATTTGCAACTGCGACCTGGCCAAGATAAAGCATAGCAGTGTGAACAGACAACACAGAGTTACACATGGAGTAAACAATTAACAAGTCAATAACACAGTAGAAAAAAAGGGGAGTCTATATACATTGTGTGCAAAAGGCATGAGGAGGTAGGCGAATAATTACAATTTTGCAGATTAGCACTGGAGTGATAAATGATCAGATGGTCATGTACAGGTAGAGATACTGGTGTGCAAAAGAGCAGAAAAGTAAATAAATAAAAACAGTGTGGGGATGAGGTAGGTGAAAATGGGTGGGCTATTTACCAATAGACTATGTACAGCTGCAGCGATCAGTTAGTTGCTCAGATAGCACATGTTTGAAGTTGGTGAGGGAGATAAAAGTCTCCAACTTCAGGGATTTTTGCAATTCGTTCCAGTCACAGGCAGCAGAGTACTGGAACGAAAGGCGGCCAAATGAGGTGTTGGCTTTAGGGATGATCAGTGAGATACACCTGCTGGAGCGCGTGCTACGGATGGGTGTTGCCATCGTGACCAGTGAACTGAGATAAGGCGGAGCTTTACCTAGCATGGACTTGTAGATGACCTGGAGCCAGTGGGTCTGGCGACGAATATGTAGCGAGGGCCAGCCGACTAGAGCATACAAGTCGCAGTGGTGGGTGGTATAAGGTGCTTTAGTGACAAAACGGATGGCACTGTGATAAACTGCATTCAGTTTGCTGTGTAGAGTGTTGGAGGCAATTTTGTAGATGACATCGCCGAAGTCGAGGATCGGTAGGATAGTCAGTTTTACTAGGGTCAGTTTGGCGGCGTGAGTGAAGGAGGCTTTGTTGCGGAATAGAAAGCCGACTCTTGATTTGATTTTCGATTGGAGATGTTTGATATGAGTCTGGAAGGAGAGTTTACAGTCTAGCCAGACACCTAGGTACTTATAGGTGTCCACATATTCAAGGTCGGAACCATCCAGGGTGGTGATGCTCGTCGGGCATGCGGGTGTAGGCAGTGATCGGTTGAAAAGCATGCATTTGGTTTTACTAGCGTTTAAGAGCAGTTGGAGGCCACGGAAGGAGTGTTGTATGGCATTGAAGCTCGTTTGGAGGTTAGATAGCACAGTGTCCAAGGACGGGCCGGAAGTATATAGAATGGTGTCGTCTGCGTAGAGGTGGATCAGGGAATCGCCCGCAGCAAGAGCAACATCATTGATATATACAGAGAAAAGAGTCGGCCCGAGAATTGAACCCTGTGGCACCCCCATAGAGACTGCCAGAGGACCGGACAGCATGTCCTCCGATTTGACACACTGAACTCTGTCTGCAAAGTAATTGGTGAACCAGGCAAGGCAGTCATCCGAAAAACCGAGGCTACTGAGTCTGCCGATAAGAATATGGTGATTGACAGAGTCGAAAGCCTTGGCAAGGTCGATGAAGACGGCTGCACAGTACTGTCTTTTATCGATGGCGGTTATGATATCGTTTAGTACCTTGAGCGTGGCTGAGGTGCACCCGTGACCGGCTCGGAAACCAGATTGCACAGCGGAGAAGGTACGGTGGGATTCGAGATGGTCAGTGACCTGTTTGTTGACTTGGCTTTCGAAGACCTTAGATAGGCAGGGCAGGATGGATATAGGTCTGTAACAGTTTGGGTCCAGGGTGTCTCCCCCTTTGAAGAGGGGGATGACTGCGGCAGCTTTCCAATCCTTGGGGATCTCAGACGATATGAAAGAGAGGTTGAACAGGCTGGTAATAGGGGTTGCGACAATGGCGGCGGATAGTTTCAGAAATAGAGGGTCCAGATTGTCAAGCCCAGCTGATTTGTATGGGTCCAGGTTTTGCAGCTCTTTCAGAACATCTGCTATCTGGATTTGGGTAAAGGAGAACCTGGAAGGGCTTGGGCGAGAAGCTGCGGTGGGGGCGGAGCTGTTGGCCGAGGTTGGAGTAGCCAGGCGGAAGGCATGGCCAGCCGTTGAGAAATGCTTGTTGAAGTTTTCGATAATCATGGATTAATCGGTGGTGACCGTGTTACCTAGCCTCAGTGCAGTGGGCAGCTGGGAGGAGGTGCTCTTGTTCTCCATGGACTTCACAGTGTCCCAGAACTTTTTGGAGTTGGAGCTACAGGATGCAAACTTCTGCCTGAAGAAGTTGGCCTTAGCTTTCCTGACTGACTGCGTATATTGGTTCCTGACTTCCCTGAACAGTTGCATATCGCGGGGACTATTCTAGGCTATTGCAGTCCGCCACAGGATGTTTTTGTGCTGGTCGAGGGCAGTCAGGTCTGGAGTGAACCAAGGGCTGTATCTGTTCTTGGTTCTGCATTTTTTGAACGGAGCATGCTTATCTAAAATGGTGAGGAAGTTACTTTTAAAGAATGACCAGGCATCCTCAACTGACGGGATGAGGTCAATGTCCTTCCAGGATACCCGGGCCAGGACTGAATCGTTTCTAGTCATCTCTCCTCATTCCAGGGTTTTTCTTTCTTTGGACTTTATATGGCGATTGTCATCTAACTTTCATAGTTACCACGACGACCGCCCGAACTCAGTTCATCTTTCAATCACCCACATGGGTATAACCAATGAGGAGGTGGGAGAGGCAGGACTTGCACCACGATCATAGAACTGACTTCTATTTTAGTGCTTGACAACGCAGAAGCTCGTTGGCGCCCGCGAGCGGTGTGGGTGCAATAATTGAATAACATGTATGTTTGAAATTCATTTTACAAATCTCGTGCACACGACGTGAGTGATGTGGTCAGCATGTAAGGGTACATGTCTCAGTATTTCAACGGTTTAGTGTGCGCGCACTCATGCATGTGTGTATAGTGGTGGGTGTGTAATGGTGGGTGTGTAATGGTGTGTGTGTAATGGTGGGTGTGTAATGATGGATGTGTACTGGTGGGTGTGTAATGATGGGTGGGTAATGGTGGGTGTGCATTTGGCTGTGGCTAAAGGAGTTTCCTATCTACTGAGTTACACTCACGGTTGCCCTGCCAGGGAGTGTCACCTGCGTAGCGTCTAGGGGGGAGTTTGTGAACATCTGTGTGTGTTTGGTTTGAATGGCTTCCTGTGCAAGCGGGTACACTGCGTCTCTATGGCCGTCCTCATCAGTGTTCACGCTCAACTCACTCGCTTACTCATTCACTCGCCTATGCTCTCCCCCTCCCCTACTGCTATACCTTTACACAATCACTGAGTTGTCTGGATAATTTGTTTGATGTGTCATTATCCTTTGTTGGAACCAGTTTTTGGTGTTTGAGCTCAAATAAAACAAGTCTAAAATATTTTGTTTGTCCATACCTTGTTTACGGCAGTGTAATGGCAAAGGTGCAGAGCATAAGGGTAATGCCTTGTTTTCCCAATTGGGTCTGTTGGGGCTGAACCTGAAGCCAAGCTCCCATGTCTACTGACAGAGCCAGAGCAAAATGGCTGGCAGTGTTTGTGCTTATTTTGAGACATCTGTGAGTTGAATTGACATTCAGAGACCTCATCATGGCTGCATGTGCTCTCAAAGGGTCTCTGTTGGGAAGGCAGGTGCTCTCCTGGCCAGGCTTCATCACAGATACTAAAGGCAGCCTTTTCCTGTGGCCTGTGGAATCTACATATGATACACTCCCTGCTTTGAGTTCCTGTTTGCTGCCCTCTACTTCCTGCCAAACAGAAAGAGGATTCATGCCCACTCAGTGGCAGGTGTCAGATGGCAAGACCTTGTGCCCGAAAGACAGAGAGTTCACTGTGGTGCCTCCTCTCCTCTCCTCTCCTCTCCTCTCCTCTCCTCTCCTCTCCTCTCCTCTCCTCTCCTCTCCTCTCCTCTCCTCTCCTCTCCTCTCCTCTCCTCTCCTCTCCTCTCTTCTTAATTTAGTATCAGTTAGCAGTATGCTAATAAATCAGCAGCTTTTGGATAGTGTGAGAGAAACAGTGAGTGAGAGAAACATAAGTGAGAGAAACAGTGAGTGAGAGATTGTGCGTGTCAGCTCACAGCTGCAGTAACTTCAGAGACAAATAGTCTTAAGGGGATCTCTTGGTGCCTTGAGGGAAAATAGTTGTTGGGTTGCGGATGGAAAGTAGAGTACAGTAAACAGTAAAGGGCTAAATATATGCTGCAATTTGATAAAAATGCATGATGATCCTTTCGTGCTGTAAGTAGTAGTCCTCAGGGAAAAGATGCTCTCTCTCCCACTCTGGCTGGCTCTGTACTGTAAATGTTCATTTTCTCTGAAATCTGCTCATAAAGGGAAATCAAAGAATAACTGTGTAAAACTATGCAGTCTTCCAGGGAGCGGGAGAAAGAGAGATGGCGAGAATGAGGGAGAAATAGAGGAAGGCAGAGAATCAGAGTGAGGAGGGGAGAGAAGGAGAGATGTCGGGGAGCAGGAATGGAGCTCTAAGGAGGCCATCTGCTCGTGTAGAAAGGTCTACAGAGGGGAGTGGTGTGAATACAGAAGCAACTGAATCCAGGAATAAAGAAGATGTGAAAATGATGAAAGTTGGGCGAGAATGTGATGCTCGACTTGGCTTTTTGTAGAACATCTCCTAAATTCCCCACTTGGTGACACGTACTGATGTGTTGTAACTGATAATGGGCGGAAAGAATTCCCCTGTCACCCAATCCGCTCACAGTAAATGCCACCTCCTGTTTGCCACCTACTTAGTGTAAATTAATGTTAGGGCATCTAAACCACATTATAGATGTGAATCAAAGATGTAGACCTGTTCATAGAAAATAATCTACACCACATTCCACAATATGGTTACCCATAAAGCACACTTGCATTGTAAATCACTACAAAAACCAGAGCTGGTTGCTTAATGTGCTGAAATTAATATACTGTAGTAACATTACAGAATGACAATAACCAAATAAGTAATTGAGAGAATGCATACAACAGCTGTTAAAGAGATCGAACAGGATCTTAAGCACATTCGTAACATGTCATACGATCCAGCAGGACATAACATATCATACGATCCAGCAGGACGTAACATATCATATGATCCAGCAGTACATAACATATCATACGATCCAGCAGGATGTAACATGTCATACGATCCAGCAGGACATAACATATCATACGATCCAGCAGGACGTAACATATCATACGATCCAGCAGGACGTAACATATCATACGAAATTGAAAATGGAAATGGATGATGTTGTGCCCAATTCACAATTTTAGGGGATCCGTTTTGGCACGTGAGCGCTACTTTCAAAATTACTGGTTGAAAGTTCCTTAATGGTAGTCTCTGGTAGCCTCTATACAGGAGTACTGTGCAGTGAGGGGCCAAGATGGAGAGGCACATCTCTAGATATGCTAATTTGTGTGTTTGTTTACTCCACACCAGGTGTGTGTTCAATTAGAAGTGAAGACAAGACTCCCATCGGCTAGCCATGACCCACTTTGGTAGAGAGAGTGTGATCATCTCTTCAGCTAAATTCAGTTAAGTTTTATTGTCACATGCAGAACTACAGTGAAATACTTAACTTAAGAGCTCTACCCAACAGTGCAGTAATCAATGTCTCAAATAATATATGATAGAATATACACTATCGTTCAAATGTCCTCGTTTTTGAAAGAAAAGTAAAATATTTTGTCCATTAAAATAACATAAAATTGATCAGAAATACAGTGAAGACATTGTCAATGTTGTAAATAGCTATTGTAGCTGGAAATGGCAGATTTTTTATGGAATATCTACATAGGCGTACAGAGGCCCATTATCAGCAACCTTCACTCCTGTGTTCCAATGGCACTTTGTGTTAGCTAATCCAAATTTATCATTTTAAAAGGCTAATTGATCATTAGAAAACCCTTTTGCAATTATATTAGCACAGCTGAAAACTGTGGTGCCGATTAAAGAAGCAATAAAACTGGCCTTCTTTAGACTAGTTGAGTATCTGGAGCATCAGCATTAGTGGGTTCGATTACAGACTCAAAATGGCCAGAAACAAAGACCTTTCTTCTGAAACTCGTCAAATGTTTCGGGTAGCCTTCCACAAGCTTCCCACAATAAGTTGGGTGACTTTTGGCCCATTCCTCCTGACAGAGCTGGTGTAACTGAGTCAGGTTTGTAGGCCTCCTTGCTCGCACACACTTTTTCAGTTCTGCCCACACATTTTCTATGGGATTGAGGTCAGCTTTGTGATGGCCACTCCAATACATTGACTTTGCTGTCCTTCAGCCAATTTGCCACAACTTTGGAAGTATGCTTGGTGTCATTGTACATTTGGAAGACCCATTTGCGACCAAAATTTAACTGACTGATGTCTTGAGATGTTGCTTCAATATATCCACATAATTTCCCCTCATGATGCCATCTATTTTGTGAAGTGCACCAGTCCCTGCTGCAGCAAAGCACCCCCACAACATGATGCTGCCACCCCTGTGCTTCACGGTTGGGATATTGTTCTTCGGCTTGCAAGCCTCCCTCTTTTTCCTCCAAACATAACGATGGTCATTATGGCCAAACAGTTCTATTTTTGTTTCATCAGACCAGAGGACAGTTCTCCAAAAAGTATGATCTTTGTCCCCATGTGCATTCACAAACCGTTGTCTGGCTTTTTTATGGCGGTTTTGGAGCAGTGGCTTCTTCCTTGCTGAGCGGCCTTTTAGGTTATGTCGATATAGGACTCCTTTTACTGTGGGTATAGATACTTTTGTACCTGTTTCTGGGATTGATTTGCACTTTTCGCACCAAAGTACATTCATCTCTAGTAGACAGAACGCGTCTCCTTACTGAGCATTATGACGGCTGCGTGGTCCTATGGTGTTTATACTTGCATACTATTGTTTGTACAGATGACTGTGGTTTCTTCAGGCGTTTAGAAATTGCTCCCAAGGATGAACCAGACTTGTGGAAGTCTAAATTTTTTGGGGGGCTGATTTCTTTTGATTTTCCCATGATGTCAAGCAAAGCGGCACTGAGTTGGAAGGTAGGCCTTGAAATACATCCACAGGTACACGTCCAATTAACTAAAATTATGTCAATTAGTCTATCAGAAGCTTCTAAAGCCATGACATCATTTTCTAGAATTTTCCAAGCTGTTTACAGGCACAGTCAACTTAGTGTATGTAAACTTCTGACCCACTGGAATTGTGATACAGTGAATTTAAAAAAGTGAAATAATCTGACTGTAAACAATTGTTGGAAAAATTAATTTTTTCATTTAAGCTTTCCATACCAAGGGGGTTGAATAGTTATTGACTCAAGACATTTCATTTTTTCATTTTTTATTAATTGGCCAAAATATTGAAAAACATAATTCCACTTTGACATTATGGGATATTGTGTGTCGACCAGTGACAAAATAAATCTAAATGTTATTCAGCCTGTAACACAACAACATTTTGAACACATCTAAGGAAATGAATACTTTCTAAAGGCACTGTACATGTGAACAGGAGTAGTAGTGACAAGTAGCAGGATAAAATAGATAGATACTAATAAAATAGATAGGTAATAGTAATCAATAGTCAATGAATGGCAACATAGTGGTAGGAATAAATCGAATCAATAATCATTTTAGCAGCAGCGTAGGTGTGAGGGAGAGTAGTATTTGTTAACCCTTTAACAGTCTTATGGCCAGGGGATAGAAGCTGTATAGGAGTTTGTTGGTCTGAGCCTTGATGCACCTGTACTGTTTGCCGGACGGGAGCAAGGAGAACAGTCCATGTCTCGGGTGGCTGGAGTCTTTGGCAATTGTTGGGGCCTTACTCAGACACCGCCTGGCATGTACGTCCTAAATAGAACAATGCTGCTGCCGTTTAGAACCAGAGTTACATTGAGATATCAAGTGCAGTTGACTCATGAGACGTAGCGTAGCAGCTAGTTAGCTTGAAATAGATGATAAACCCATATGGATATTAGTGATGCCCAGGAACAGCTGTGCAGTATGCCTTAATGATTGGTTTTATTAGTGGCTGTATTCTGTTAGATGGTTGTGATGTGATGCTCTTCACTGGGTTTATAGAGAGCAGATTAGGTTATCATTGCCTATATTGAAGAGGGAACACATTTCTTAAATTTGAGTAAATTTGAGAGATTTCTTAATGTGTATTTGATTTATAACAGTCATCCCTCATCCGTGTGTAATGCTGGTTAGAGATGAATGAACATAAAACACTTGTGATAGGCTTTTTTTTTAAAGACTATGCCACATCTTGGAAATTCCCAACTTTTTAATACCTTCAAGAAATTAAGATATTCTCAGTGGATCGAAAATATGCTAATGGTATTTTTTCTTTTCCCAAAGCCCCTCCCACTTTTACGACCACGCCCCCACAGTATGTGGAGGCCAAGGAGGGGGGCAGCACACTGCTGACTTGCTCCGCCCAGGGAAACCCCAAACCAATGATCAGCTGGCTGAGGGAGGGGGAGGAGCTTGCAACCAGTGGAAAATACACGGTAAGCCAAAATGGACAACAAATGTACTGTACCCTCAGGCTAGAAATACATGCCCTTTAAACCTTGAATCAGCAGTGAAATGGTCTGTGAAAGTGACTCTTTAGGTCAGTGGAAATAAAACATGCTAGCCATTTCAATCCAGATTAATATTGGATTTGTCAATTTTCTAGGGCTGCCATGACATTCTTTGATATTTAGGGAAATGAGCCTTGAAGGTATGTGGATTCCAGATAATTTAGCCTTGGAGACATTCAGATGTGACGTTGAAATCTTACATATTATACCAGTCTTGCATGCTTAAGACCAGCCCCACCCCACCGCTTCTGAGGATGTCACTGCTCCTGATGTTTTTTTGTTTTTGCTATGGAACAAAAAGTACAGTAAGCACTGAACAGTATGGAAATATTCAGAACAACTGAACAGTATGGAAATATTCAGAACAACTGAACAGTATGGAAATATTCAGAACAACTGAACAGTATGGAAATATTCAGAACAACTGAACAGTATGGAAATATTCAGAACAACTGAACAGTATGGAAATATTCAGAACAACTGAACAGCATGGAAATATTCAGAACAACTGAACAGTATGGAAATATTCAGAACAACTGAACAGCATGGAAATATTCAGAACAACTGAACAGTATGGAAATATTCAGAACAACTGAACAGGATGGAAATATTCAGAACAACTGAACAGGATGGAAATATTCAGAACAACTGAACAGGATGGAAATATTCAGAACAACTGAACAGGATGGAAATATGCAGAACAACTGAACAGGATGGAAATATTCAGAACAACTGAACAGTATGGAAATATTCAGAACAACTGAACAGTATGGAAATATTCAGAACAACTGAACAGGATGGAAATATTCAGAACAACTGAACAGGATGGAAATATTCAGAACAACTGAACAGGATGGAAATATTCAGAACCACTGAACAATATGAAAATATTCAGATCAACTGAACAGGATGGAAATATTCAGAACAACTGAACAGGATGGAAATATTCAGAACAACTAAACAGGATGGAAATATTCAGAACAACTGAACAGGATGGAAATATTCAGAACAACTGAACAGTATGGAAATATTCAGAACAACTGAACAGTATGGTAATATTCAGAACAACTGAACAGGATGGAAATATTCAGAACAACTGAACAGGATGGAAATATTCAGAACAACTGAACAGGATGGAAATATTCAGAACAACTGAACAGGATGGAAATATTCAGAACAACTGAACAGGATGGAAATATTCAGAACAACTGAACAGGATGGAAATATTCAGAACAACTGAACAGGATGGAAATATTCAGAACAACTGAACAGGATGGAAATATTCAGAACAACTGAACAGGATGGAAATATTCAGAACAACTGAACAGGATGGAAATATTCAGAACAACTGAACAGGATGGAAATATTCAGAACAACTGAACAGGATGGAAATATTCAGAACAACTGGACAGGATGGAAATATTCAGAACAACTGAACAGGATGGAACTATTCAGAACAACTGAACAGTATGGACATATTCAGAACAACTGAACAGTATGGACATATTCAGAACAACTGAACAGTATGGACATATTCAGAACAACTGAACAGTATGGAAATATTCAGAACAACTGAACAGCATGGAAATATTCAGAACAACTGAACAGCATGGAAATATTCAGAACAACTGAACAGCATGGAAATATTCAGAACAACTGAACAGTATGGACATATTCAGAACAACTGAACAGTATGGAAATATTCAGAACAACTGAACAGCATGGAAATATTCAGAACAACTGAACAGGATGGAAATATTCAGAACAACTGAACAGGATGGAAATATTCAGAACAACTGAACAATATGAAAATATTCAGATCAACTGAACAGGATGGAAATATTCAAAACAACTGAACAGTATGGACATATTCAGAACAACTGAACAGGATGGAAATATTCAGAACAACTGAACAGGATGGAAATATTCAGAACAACTGAACAATATGGAAATATTCAGAACAACTGAACATTATGGAAATATTCAGAACAACTGAACAGTATGGAAATATTCAGAACAACTGAACAGCATGGAAATATTCAGAACAACTGAACAGTATGGAAATATTCAGAACAACTGAACAGGATGGAAATATTCAGAACAACTGAACACGATGGAAATATGCAGAACAACTGAACAGGATGGAAATATTCAGAACAACTGAACACGATGGAAATATGCAGAACAACTGAACAGGATGGAAATATTCAGAACAACTGAACAGTATGGAAATATGCAGAACAACTGAACATGATGGAAATATTCAGAACAACTGAACAGTATGGAAATATTCAGAACAACTGAACAGTATGGAAATATTCAGAACAACTGAACAGCATGGAAATATTCAGAACAACTGAACAGTATGGAAATATTCAGAATAACTGAACAGCATGGAAATATTCAGAACAACTGAACAGTATGGAAATATTCAGAACAACTGAACAGTATGGAAATATTCAGAACAACTGAACAGCATGGAAATATTCAGAACAACTGAACAGTATGGAAATATTCAGAATAACTGAACAGCATGGAAATATTCAGAACAACTGAACAGCATGGAAATATTCAGAACAACTGAACATTATGGCTAGGCTATACAATACAAGATTTCACAGACTCCAAAACATTCTCCACACAATATTCTTATGCCTGATACAGACAATTTGAGTTGTGAATGGATGATCATTTTGTGGAAACATTAGTTTAAAAACATGCCTTTTCCTCAATCTGGGTACTTGGCTGTAGATATACTATACAAACTTTCACAGGCTCCAAAACAATGTGTACACAATGTTATCAGTTTAGTGAAGCCTGATGATGACAATTTACAGTCATGAAGGCTACACTCTTTTTGTGAAAATGTACGATTTGTTTTGATTAAGAACATGCATGTTCCTCTATCTGGGTACTCAGACTAAGCTGTAGATATACCATAAAAGCTTTCACAGATGCCAAATCATTCTCTACACTATTTTGGTGGCAATACAGTAGGTTGTTATCTTAAAACGTGCATTTTCATCTATCTGGGTACTCACACGGGCCGTAGATAAGCCTATACTGTTATGAACTTGAGTGAAGACCCAAAAGCGGTTTTAACAGAAAACAGAGTTCTTTAATGAAAAACAGGAATGGCATAAATCCTCTTCCAACGTTGTCAACGGAACAAAAAGAACGTTAGTATAGTGCAGGATACACCTGCCAGGCAGACTCCGACAGGACAGGACAAGGTGGAAGCAAACGAGACGACAGCTTGCTTCTGGCATCAAAAAACACAAACAAGAATCAGACACTGAAAGTAGCAGGAACAGAGAAAGAAATAGAGACCTAATCAGAGGGGGAAGAGAGAACAGGTGTGAAAGAGTGAATGAGCTAGTTAGAGGAGATGTAGAACAGCTGAAGAATGAGAGACAGAGAAGGTAACCTAAAAAGACCAGCAGAGAGAGAGAGTGAAGAGAAAGGACAGGAACAGACATAACAAGACATGACAGTACCCCCCACTCACCGAGCGCCTCCTGGCGCACTCGAGGAGGAAACCTGGCGGCAACGGAGGAAATCATCGATCAGCGAACGGTCCAGCACGTCCCGAGAGGGAACCCAACTCCTCTCCTCAGGACCGTACCCCTCCCAATCCACTAGGTACTGATGACCACGGCCCCGAGGGCGCATGTCCAAAATCTTACGAACCCTGTAGATGGGTGCGCCCTCGACAAGGATGGGGGGGGGAGGGACGAGCGGGCGCGAAGAACGGGCTTAACACAGGAGACATGGAAGACCGGGTGAACGCGACGAAGATAGCGCGGGAGAAGAAGTCGCACTGCGACAGGATTAATGACCTGGGAAATACGGAACGGACCAATGAACCGCGGGGCCAACTTGCGAGAAGCTGTCTTAAGGGGAAGGTTCTGAGTGGAGAGCCATACTCTCTGACCGCAACAATATCTAGGACTCTTGGTCCTACGCTTATTAGCGGCCCTCACAGTCTGCGCCCTATTACGGCAAAGTGCCGACCTGACCCCCTTCCAGGTGCGCTCGCAACGCTGGACAAAAGCCTGAGCGGAGGGGACGCAGGACTCGGCGAGCTGAGATGAGAACAGCGGAGGCTGGTACCCGAGGCTACACTGAAAAGGGGATAGACCGGTAGCAGACGAGGGAAGCGAGTTGTGGGCGTACTCTGCCCAGGGGAGCTGTTCTGACCAAGACGCAGGGTTACGAAAAGAAAGACTGCGTAAAATGCGACCAACAGTCTGATTGGCCCGTTCGGCTTGACCGTTAGACTGGGGATGAAAGCCGGACGAGAGACTGACGGAAGCCCCAATCAAACGGCAAAACTCCCTCCAAAATTGAGACGTGAACTGCGGGCCTCTGTCGGAAACGACGTCAGACGGAAGGCCATGAATTCGGAAAACATTCTCGATAATGATCTGAGCCGTCTCCTTAGCAGAAGGGAGCTTATCGAGAGGAATGAAATGAGCCGCCTTAGAGAATCTATCGACAACCGTAAGAATAACTGTCTTCCCCGCTGATGAAGGCAGTCCGGTGATAAA
This sequence comes from Oncorhynchus masou masou, assembly GCF_036934945.1. NCBI lineage: Eukaryota > Metazoa > Chordata > Actinopteri > Salmoniformes > Salmonidae > Oncorhynchus > Oncorhynchus masou. The sequence goes on along the minus strand of NC_088224.1, from coordinate 70,575,039 downwards.
ATCTAAAGCGATGTGAGACCACGGTCGAGAGGGAATGGGAAGCGGTCTGAGACGGCCGGCAGGAGGAGAGTTCCCAGATTTAGTCTGCGCGCAGACCGAACAAGCGGCGACAAATCGACGCGCGTCACGTTCCCGAGTGGGCCACCAGAAACGCTGGCGAATGGAAGCGAGCGTACCCCGAACGCCGGGGTGGCCGGCTAACTTGGCAGAGTGGGCCCACTGAAGAACGGCCGGACGAGTAGGAACGGGGACGAACAGAAGGTTCCTAGGACAAGCTCGCGGCGACGGAGTGTGAGCGAGTGCTTGCTTTACCTGCCTCTCAATTCCCCAGACAGTCAACCCGACAACACGCCCGTCAGGGAGAATCCCCTCGGGGTCGGTGGAGACCTCAGAAGAACTGAAGAGACGAGATAAAGCATCAGGCTTGGTGTTCTTTGAGCCCGGACGATAAGAAATAACAAACTCGAAACGAGCGAAAAACAGAGCCCAACGAGCCTGACGCGCATTAAGTCGTTTGGCTGAACGGATGTACTCAAGGTTCCTATGGTCAGTCCAAACGACAAAAGGAACGGTCGCCCCTCCAACCACTGTCGCCATTCGCCTAGGGCTAAGCGGATGGCGAGCAGTTCGCGATTACCAACATCATAGTTACGTTCTGACGGCGATAAGCGATGAGAGAAAAACGCGCAAGGATGGACCTTGCCGTCAGAGAGCGCTGAGAAAGAATGGCTCCCACGCCCACCTCTGACGCGTCAACCTCAACAACAAACTGGCTAGAGATGTCAGGTGTAACAAGAATAGGAGCGGATGTAAAACGATTCTTAAGAAGATCAAAAGCTCCCTGGGCGGAAACGGACCACTTAAAGCACGTCTTAACAGAAGTAAGGGCTGTGAGGGGAGCTGCCACCTGACCGAAATTACGGATGAAACGACGATAGAAATTAGCGAAGCCCAGAAAGCGCTGCAGCTCGACGCGTGACTTAGGAACGGGCCAATCAATGACAGCCTGGACCTTAGCGGGATCCATCTTAATGCCCTCAGCGGAAATAACGGAACCGAGAAAAGGGACAGAGGCGGCATGAAAAATGCACTTCTCAGCCTTCACATAAAGACAGTTCTCCAAAAGGCGCTGGAGGACGCGTCGCACGTGCTGAACATGAATCGAGAGAGACGGAGAAAAAATCAGGATATCGTCCATGTAAACGAAAACAAAAATGTTCAGCATGTCTCTCAGGACGTCGTTAACTAGTGCCTGAAAGACAGCTGGAGCGTTAACGAGGCCGAAAGGAAGAACCCGGTATTCAAAGTGCCCTAACGGAGTGTTAAACGCCGTCTTCCACTCGTCCCTCTCCCTGATGCGCACGAGATGGTAGGCGTTACGAAGGTCCAATTTGGTGAAAAACCTGGCTCCCTGCAGGATCTCGAAGGCTGAAGACATAAGAGGAAGCGGATAACGATTCTTAACTGTTATGTCATTCAGCCCTCGATAATCCACGCACGGGCGCAGGGACCCGTCCTTCTTCTGAACAAAAAAAAACCCGCTCCGGCGGGAGAGGAGGAGGAGACAATGGTACCGGCGTTGAGCGAAACCGACAAATAATCCTCGAGAGCCTTACGTTCGGGAGCCGACAGAGAGTATAATCTACCCCGGGGGGGAGTAGTTCCCGGAAGGAGATCAATACTACAGTCATACGACCGGTGTGGAGGGAGAGAAGTGGCCTTGGAACGACTGAACACCGTGTGCAGATCGTGATACTCCTCCGGCACCCCTGTCAAATCGCCAGGCTCCTCCTGTGAAGTAGAGACAGAGGAAACAGGAGGGATAGCAGACATTAAACAGGTTACATGACAAGAAACATTCCAGGATAGGATAGTATTACTAGACCAATTAATAGAAGGGTTATGGCGCACTAGCCAGGGATGACCCAAAACAACAGGTGTAAAAGGTGAACGAAAAATTAAAAAAGAAATGGTTTCGCTATGATTACCAGAGACAGTGAGGGTTAAAGGCAGCGTCTCACGCTGAATCTTGGGGAGAGAACTACCATCTAAAGCGAACAAGGCCGTGGGCTCCCTAACTGTCTGAGAGGAATGTCATGTTCCCGAGCCCAGGTCTCGTCCATAAAACAGCCCTCCGCCCCAGAGTCTATCAAGGCACTGCAGGAAGCAGATGAACCGGGCCAGCGGAGATGGACCGGAAAAGTAGTGCGTGATCCAGAAGGAGAGGCCTGAGTAGTTGCGCTCACCAGTAGCCCTCCTCTTACTGATGAGCTCTGGCTTTTACTGGACATGAGGTGACAAAATGACCAGCGGAGCCGCAGTAGAGACAGAGGCGATTGGTGATTCTCCGTTCCTTCTCCTTGGCCGAGATGCGGATACCCCCAGCTGCATAGGCTCAGCATCCGAGCCGGCGGAGGAGGGTGGCAGTGATGCGGCAGGTGGCAGTGATGTGGAGAGGGGAGCAGCGGAGAACGCGAGCTCCTTTCCACGAGCTCGGCGACGAAGATCAAACCGTCGCTCTATGCGAATAGCGAGAGCTATTAAGGAGTCCAGACTGGAAGGAACCTCCCGGGAGAGGATCTCATCCTTAACCTCGACGAGGAGACCCTCCAGAAAACGAGCGAGCAAAGCCGGCTCGTTCCAGTCACTTGAGGCAGCGAGAGTGCGAAACTCAATAGAATAATCCGTTATGGATCTATTCCCCTGACATAGGGAAGACAGGGCCCTGGAAGCCTCCTCCCCAAAAACAGAATGATCAAAAACCCGTATCATCTCCTCCTTAAAGTCTTGATACTGGTTAATACACTCAGCCCTCGCCTCCCAGACTGCCGTGCCCCACTCACGCGCCCGTCCGGTAAGGAGAGAAATGACGTAGGCGATGCGGGCTGCGCTCCTGGAGTAAGTGTTGGGCTGGAGAGAGAACACCACATCACACTGAGTGAGGAATGAGCGGCACTCAGTGGGCTCCCCAGAGTAACACGGCGGGTTGTTGATCCTGGGCTCCGGAGACTCGGAAACCCTGGAAGTGGGCGGTGGATCGAGGTGGAGTTGGTGAACCTGTCTTGTGAGGTCGGAGACTTGGACGGCCAGGGTCTCAACGGCATGTCGAGCAGCAGACAATTCCTCCTCGTGTCTGCCTAGCATCGCTCCCTGGATCTCGACGGCGGAGTGAAAAGGGTCCGGAGCCGCTGGGTCCATTCTTGGTCTGATTCTTCTGTTATGAACTTGAGTGAAGACCCAAAAGCGGTTTTAACAGAAAACAGAGTTCTTTAATGAAAAACAGGAATGGCATAAATCCTCTTCCAACGTTGTCAACGGAACAAAAAGAACGTTAGTATAGTGCAGGATACACCTGCCAGGCAGACTCCGACAGGACAGGACAAGGTGGAAGCAAACGAGACGACAGCTTGCTTCTGGCATCAAAAAACACAAACAAGAATCAGACACTGAAAGTAGCAGGAACAGAGAAAGAAATAGAGACCTAATCAGAGGGGGAAGAGAGAACAGGTGTGAAAGAGTGAATGAGCTAGTTAGAGGAGATGTAGAACAGCTGAAGAATGAGAGACAGAGAAGGTAACCTAAAAAGACCAGCAGAGAGAGAGAGTGAAGAGAAAGGACAGGAACAGACATAACAAGACATGACATATACAGCCTGTTTCATAACTCATGTTCAAGTAAGAAGGCAGTCTATAGGTGTGGTTGTGTGTACTGGTGAAATTTTCTGCACACACCACCATCTCTCTGAGTATATGTAAGACTGCACCCAGATTGCAGATCGGCACCCAGATTGCGGATCGAGAAGCTCTTAATTGGACTGTCTGGCATGTCTGTGATTGGCCAGGAGCGTCTGTCATTCAGGCTGCGGAAGGCCTGCAGAGGGCAGGTCCCTGAGGGGAGGAAGAACAGTCTAGGCATGTCAAGCCACGACTGCACCCCCTCTTTCATTTGTCATGTTTTGCGTTCGTGTTCCAGTTCTCTTTAAGGAAGCCTGTGAACCATAGACAGACCCCTCTCTTACCCCTCGCTCACCCCTCCCTACACTCAGATGTTTCGAATGGAGTAAATCCTTGAGCGAGCTGAAGGCTGCACCTAACATTTGGACTTGATATGTGATGTACAGGAAGTGACAGCTCACCTCATTCCTATGTCATTGTGTCTGTCACTCAGCTGGCCCTCTGTCTTATCCCTCTCTCACACCCCTCTCTCGCTCACCCATCTCGCATCCCTCTCTCTCGCTTACCCATCTCTCATCCCTCTCACCCCTCTCTCATCCCTCTCTCTCACTCCTCTCTCATCCTTCTCTCACTCCTCTCACCCCTCTCTCATCCGTCACTCATTCCTCTCTCACCCCTCTCTCACTCCTCTCTCACTCCTTTCATCCCTCTCTCTTACCCCTCTCAGGCTCCCACACCACAGCCTCATCAAAGGTCAGAGTGGAGGAGCCCAGGGCTTTAACATGTTTGCAATAGTAAACGATTGGAAGACTTCCTCATGCATTATTAATCCCCTCCTAATGCATCAATATTACATTACTCTTAATATGAATGTTATACTAAACATGAATATCAACAGTGAGCCAAGTGCCTCACATCTAAACCATGCTTTGATGCAGTCAGCATTTAGGCGCATTGGTAGTGAGGGTGGAATATGTTTATGATTTGTTTGAACGCTCAAATTGTTTTTGATTTCCATGTGGTTGGTTTGCTGTGAGAGGAAACTGTAAAAACGTTTATATTCCCAACCAAGCGATAGTCTATACATTTGAGGACTCCCCTTGTAGTAAAGAGATGGTGGTAATGTTTGCGCTCCATGGATGGTGTCCTTGAGGACTTGGTAGGGAATGCCAGGAATGTGACAGTGGAGAGAAGAGGAGGAATCATGGTCATCATCTCAGCACCCCCTGTTGTTTGAGGTCCCACACATGAATCAATGTGTCCACCTCCTCCTCCACCTTCGTCTCCTCATCCTCCCCTCCCCATCTGCCTTCCCTATAGCTATAGAAACGACCTGCTGACTATTACACTGCTGCAAGTGTAGTGTAGTTTACTGTGTCATAACTGTGGCCCAGCTATGTGTGTTTGTCCTGCAATGGAGTGGGATTAAAAGGGAGTTCTACCTCAGCCTGGCTGACCCAAGGCAGGATGGACCACTGTGTGGGTGTGTCTAGTGGCTGCTAAACTCTCTTGACTGAAAGGTTTGAGAGACAGATGAATAGGTATAATCCCAGAGGTTTAACAGATTCCCTACCATTGGCTTGAATGAACAGGGCTACAGCTGTGTGTATCCTGAATGGACAGAACCCAGCAACCCTACTGCATCATTTACAAGGGTATTTTTATTAGGTTGGGTTATTGTGTTCCCTCCCTGCTTATTGGTTCCTGTCAGCGTCCTCCTCGGCAGAGGGGAGAGGAAATACGGGCGCACAGTGAGACGTTTCCCAGGTTACCGCTTGGAGAGATTAGCCTCACATCACAACCAAAGTTAATTAGAGAATAACCTCCTCCCCAGGCTATTATGTACAGTGCATATAAGCCTGGGATATCAACCACTCAAAGTTTTCCTTAGTGGCAGTGACTATAGAATTCTATGGGTGTGACCTCCTGAGTATTTCAGTATTGTCATTTATTTGTAATTTTAGCGAATCACAGGGTTGTGAGGCGTGGCTCTGTGCTTCTGGTTTACTAGTGTATGGGGGAGAGTTTGTGAGAAGGTGTTGTGTGAGATGATTGTTTGGTAGATTAAGCCAATTAAGCCAATTCCTATGTGCCTGGAGTTTCTCCCGGCTCTCTGTATTGGCTCACGAAGACCAAGTTTGATGCATTGGTCCACCAGACTCTTCGCGCATTTGGGCGGAAGTATCTGGGAACGAGATGAATTAGAGAATTATATGATGATGAGTTTAGACTTTACAGTATTGGTTGTATGCTCTCTATATTAATACCTCTGTGCACAGACCGACCCATTGACTCACAGAGCGAAAGATACATTCCTACCAAAGTCAGACAACCTCAATCCTGCCTTGATTTTGGTGTGCAATTTCTCTAGGTTACACTTATAAATACCATCTCTGAATGTTTGCTCTGTCTCTCACAAATATGTCCACCCTAGGTGCATGATGGGAGTCTGACGGTGCTGGGGATCACTCGGGACGACAGAGGGGCGTATACGTGTCGAGCCTTCAGCGACCAGGGAGAGGTGCTCCACACCACCCGTCTGCTGGTCCAAGGTAACAGGGCAACGGTCACATTGTAATGTCACAGATGGGTGTAACTTCAGAGGTTGTTATGGTGATGTGAGGGAGAAATCATGACTTTTCCCTACTGAGATGCACATTGATTACTGAGGATGAGTTTTGAGGAGAAGGTTCCTAGGACAATTGCTGGCTGAATACTGAAAGAACAGTTTGTCCTGACTGTCTGAATAATCCCTAATCTGAGAATCTTTATGCTATTTTTGCCTTACACATTCTATTAAACATCTATTACACGCCTACAGCTATGCAGTACAGTGTCTAGATTGTGTTTAAGATAGAGAAATGAAGTCCTGCCGCTATCTACTTAATAAGTATCTGTTTCCTGCCTTTGTCACAGTATGCAGGGATAGTGTTTGATTTTATCAGTGTGGTAGTATGCTTTCGTCTATATCAGTCAATACTCTTAAGTCCTCTGGTGACCTAGTCTGTGGCTGCTGCTGCTGGTGGTGGTGTGTGTGTGTATATCACTGTCTGTCTGAGGCATTCGTCACTGTCTGTCTCCGGTCCATTAACCAGGCTCTCTCTCGGCTAGACAGACACAGACACAGATCTGGGGTCTGCTCTGCACAGATAAAGGGATCTGATACAGGCTTCCTCCACTTCCTGCCTCTGGCTCACTCAGTCTACATCAAACACACACATACACACACTCTCTCTCTCTCTCTCTCTCTCTCTCCTCCCCCCCTCTCTCTCTCTCTCTCTCTCTTTCTCTCTCTCCCCCCCCTCTCTCTTTCTCTCTCTCTCTCTCCCCCCCCCCTCTCTCTCTCTCTCTCTTTCTCTCTCTCCCCCCCCTCTCTCTCCCCCCCCCTCTCTCTCTCTCTCTCTCTCTATCTATCTATCAAAACAAGCACTGGATGAGTTAACAGGCTGTATATGACAGCCGATGGTAGGCTTGTTACGTTTGATGGTGGGATAAAGATGTGTCAATTTCAGTCAATGTGCAAGTGTCTAAAAGGAATATGGGCAAGAAGTGCTTGGTTACATCTTGGATTTACTCTACTGACCCCTCTAAATACACACACTGCACATGCCTGATAATACATGAAGGTGAGGGGTAAGTTTTGAATGAGGGTCTGACTGAAACATCCTCAAAAAAACTCATATGTGTCTGAGGTGGTTTCAATAAATACAAATCCAGAGTGAATTGGAATAAATCTGAGATATAATGATACATATCAGTTTTGTACACCAGCAATATTGCAGCCTGTTTTTGTTTTTCACTACAGAGTATTCATCCATATGCAGGCTCTGTGGAAATGTGCCAGTGAAGTTGTTTAAAGATCTCTGAGCAATTACAAGTAGCCATCGGAGGAGTCGTGATTCTCACTCAAATATCTGTTTTTCTTTGTTCTGTGACTTAACCACTCTTTCAGTAGTCCCTCCTGGTGTATAAAAGCCATTCAGTCTGTATTTAGGAAATAACCAGGAGGCTTGTAGCTGGGCCCACTTATAAAAGACAGCTTACGTTTCACTGTCTGTAATATAGTACAGAGAGATAGAGAGCAGAGCAGCAACCTCAGGGCACTGAGTGTTCATGCTGTGGAGGCATCTGCAAGTCTGGCAACCAAGTCTGTGGCTCAAGTTACAATATGCCTGCTTACTGTATCTCATAGACTACTAGAGAGAAGCCTGTGCCAGGGGTCTACTGTACCTACGTAACAATAAACACGCTGTGTGAATGGGTCATAAGATAAGCATTTGAGTATCCACATCTACACTGAACAAAAATATGAACGCAACATATAAAGTGTTGGTCCCATGTTTCATGAACTGAAATAAAAGATCCCAGAAATTTTCCATCGAACAAAAAACATATTTCTCAAAAATGTTGTGCACAAATTTGTTGACATCCCTGTTAGTGAGAATTTGTCCTTTGCCAAGATAATCCATCCGCCTGAAAGGTGTGGCATATCAAGAAGTTGATTAAACAGCATGATCATTACACAGGTGCACCTTGTGCCGGGGACAATAAAAAGTCACTATAAAGTGTGCAGTTTTGTCACACAACACAATGCCACCGATGTCTCAAGTTTTGAGTGAGCGTACAATTGCTGTGCTGACTGCAAGAATGTCTAACAGAGCTGTTGCCAGATAATTTAATGTTAATTTCTCTACCATAAGCCGCCTCCAATGTCATTTTAGATAATTTGTCAGTACTGTACGTCCAACTGGCCTCACAACCAGAGACCACGTGTAAACACGCCAGCCCATGACCACCTGCGGGATTGTCTGAGACCAGCCACCCTGATAGCTGATGAAACTCTGGGTTTGCACAACCGAAGAATTTCTACACAAACTGTCAGAAACCATCTAAGGGAAGCTCATCTGCGTTCTCCTCGTCTTCACCAGGGTCTTGACCTGACTACAGTTCGGCATCGTAACCGACTTCAGTGGGCAAATACTCACCTTCGATGGCACGATAGAGAATTGTGCTCTTCACAGATGAATATCGGTTTCAATTGTACCGATTGACTGATTTCCTTATATGAATTGTAACTCAGTAAAATCTATTAAATTGTTGGATGTTGTGTTCCCATTTTTGTTCAGTCTATGTTTTGTTGTACACTAAAAGCCTTGTTTGATTCCTGTAGGGCCACCGTATATTAAGTCACCACCAGAGAACATCACTGTCAACATATCCCAGAATGCACGCTTCACCTGTCAAGCAGAGGCGTATCCTGGAAACCTGACCTACACCTGGTTTTGGGAGGAAGATAACGTCTACTTCACTAAGAAGTAAAGTTATAATCGAGATCGTGTTTCTGTTTGTCTGTGTACCTTCCCTTTGGTCTTTGAGTCTTTTCCACCCTGTGATCTTAAAGTAATGTGTACAGTGTCTTGTTGTATTTGTATTCCAGACCCTGTCCTAGTGTTGTGTGTGTGTGTGTCTGTGTGTCTGTGTGTGTGTGTGTGTGTGTGTGTGTGTGTGTGTGTGTGTGTGTGTGTGTGTGTGTGTGTGTGTGTGTGTGTGTGTGTGTGTGTGTGTGTGTGTGTGTGTGTGTGTGTGTGTGTGTGTGTGTGTGTGTGTGTGTGTGTGTGTGTGTGTGTGTGTGTGTGTGTGCCTACATGTCTGCGTGCCTGTGGGACTGTGTGTGTGCTGGTGCCCTGTCCTGCTGTGGTTCGGCAGCAGTAAGAGAGGGGCTAGCAGGGGCTGTCTGGAGCACACCAGCCGGGTTAGCACACTCAGATGACAATACCACATGCCTCTTATTCTTTAGTAATGATCTGAAGCGTAGCCAGGAGCTCTGTCAGACTCGCCTCTTTAGTTTAGTGATGGAGATGTTTTAGAAAAAACAAGTGACAGGGAGACCAAGTGTCTGTCTGGGAGAATCCACCTATCAGAGAGTCCCTTAGAAAGAGGCCTGGAAAAAGACTGTGCATAATCAACCCAAGGATGAGACACTACTATCCTAGTTGGGCTGCTTACAATGTTTGGTCTATCCTGGGGGCCAACAGTCTATCATAAGAGGATATTTTTGGTCTAGTCACAAGATTTATTTACTCAAATATATACAATGAATAGTTTAGATTAATTCATAGTTTAGATGAGAATATTCCCTCTGCTATTTCTTTTGCATAATGTCTTCTCAAATATTTCTCGAATGAACATGGTGTGCAGTGGGTTTGTTCTTTGTTTGAACACAGCGGGAATAGAATATCTGCCAGTGTACTGTTCGTGAGGGTACTTCATTGAAAGTGGTAGTGAGAGAGAAAACACGAGGGCTGCAACGTCAGGTGATTGTGAAAACTAGTGAATGTATTTGACATACAACTCCATCTTTTGGAACCTTTTCACCCTGGATGGATTTGACCAAATGCTGCCCTCTCATGGCAGACTTGTGTAATTGCATTAATGCAGCCCCCAGTGTGTGAGTGTGTCTATGCTATGGCATGTTCGATAACTGTCTGCTTCCTCTCGGCAGTGACCTGAAAAACCGAGTCCGCATCCTCATTGACGGAACCCTCCACATCTTCCGGGTGAAACCAGAGGATGCTGGGAAATACACCTGCAGCCCAAGCAACAGCCTTGGAACTCCACCGTCAGCATCAGCACACCTCTCTGTTCAGTGTGAGTGTTACCATGGCGACAGAGGGAGGGATAGGGGGAGGGGCAGACGAGGCTGGCTGGCTGTACTGGAACAGGAGGGGAAACAACAGTATCACAGCCTGCATAGTGGCAGCCAGAACACTGCTGCTGTTGGTGATGCAGTACCATATATATCATCCTTGGCTGAATTTCAGATAGTCCTACTGCTCATCATCTTGGCAGGGCCTCTCTCATCACCATATTCTTAACATTTTTTCCCGTCTATGATTCCAGTCTCTGAAGTGTTGATTATCTTTCATTGCTAGACAGTGACAGAGACTGTCTGCTAGTCTCACCCCATAGCATGCTGCTCAGTCTGTCGTTCTCCCCTTAGAGAAAGAGTCCTGGTCTTGTCAGTGTGTCGGACTGAATTGAAACGGTGACCTTTTAGTTCATCTGCTACTGTATGTGGAAGGGAAATGCCGCAAGGCCAGACAGTCTAAGCATGTTTGTTACTATGCTAATTCCCTCAGAAGTCGCTGGTCATTGATCTCTGAGAGAGAGAGAGAGAGAGAGAGAGAGAGAGAGAGAGAGAGAGAGAGAGAGAGAGAGAGAGAGAGAGAGAGAGAGAGAGAGAGAGAGAGAGAGAGAGAGAGAGAGAGAGAGAGAGAGAGAGAGAGAGAGAGAGAGAGAGAGAGAGAGAGAGAGAGAGAGAGAGAGAGAGAGAGAGAGAGAGAGAGAGAGAGAGAGAGAGAGAGAGAGAGAGAGAGAGAGAGAGAGAGAGAGAGAGAGAGAGAGAGAGAGAGAGAGAGAGAGAGAGAGAGAGAGAGAGAGAGAGAGAGAGAGAGAGAGAGAGAGAGAGAGAGAGAGAGAGAGAGAGAGAGAGAGAGAGAGAGAGAGAGAGAGAGATCTTAGTGATTGGCTTCAGAGGTTGACCAGAGCCTCTCGCTGAACCAGTCTTCCAGAACTGTCCTTTTTTCTGTTATGTACTATCCACGTTGATAGCTAAAGACAATTTGTTAGCAGCTAGCTTGGGTTGCCATAAAGTAACTTCAAGTTACTCCAGTCACCCAAGTCATAAACTGTTTTCTCTGCTACACTGCACGGCAAGCGGTACCGGAGTGCCAAGTCTAGGACCAAAAGGCTCCTTAACAGCTTCTACCCCCAAGCCATAAGACTGCTGAACAATTCATCAAATGGCCACCGGACTATTTACATTGACCCCCCTCCATTTGTTTTGTACACTGCTGCTACTCACTGTGTATTATCTATGCATAGTCACTTTACCTCTACCTACATGTACATATTACCTCGACTAACCTGTACCCTCACACATTGACTCGGTATCGGTACCCCCTGTATATAGCCTCGTTATTGTTATTTTATTGTGTTACTTTTTATTATTTTTTACTTTAGTTTATTTGGTAAAAATCTGTTCTTGAACTGCACTGTTGGTTAAAGGCTTGTAAGTAAGCATTTCATGGTGAGGTCTACACTTGTTGTATTCTGCGCATGTGACAAATAAAGTTTGATTTGATTATAAAATACAATTTTTAAATGGTTTCCATACCGACCAACATATTATAGGAGCAGTGAAATTGTGATTTAACAGTTTCAGACTTATGCTCCAGTCTATTTTCACTGAAACCATCTCCTGTCCATATGCACAAAACCTTGTGCTCTGTCGTCTCTGACCTCTAATCTCTGACACTCAGACCCTGCCCGTGTGCTCAACATGCCCTCCATCATATACGTTCCACGGAAACTTCCAGGGGTCATCCGCTGCCCGGCGGACGCCAACCCGCCGGTGATATCAGTGAAGTGGGAGAAAGATGGCTACCCTCTCAGAGTGGAGAAGGTCAGTCTCAGTCTGCCATCCATGGGGGCCTCTGTCTGTCTGGACTGATGCTGATTACACCTCATTCACCATAACAGCTGTTCACAAAGCATCCCAGATTAGGATTGCTGATCTAGGATCCCTTTTTGGTTTTCCACCCTACTGAATACAATTATATGGACATGGAGGACCTGATCCTAGATCAGCACTCATTCTTTAACACGTTTTGAATACAGGCCTTGACATGCTGTAGAGAATATTGCATCCATTTGATGTTGAGAGTAGCTCCTCTCTCCTGTCTTAGTACCCCGGATGGAGCCAGGCACCGGATGGGAGTATCCGGGTGGCAGAGGCCACAGAAGACTCCCTTGGCACCTACACCTGTATGCCTTACAACACCCTGGGTACAATGGGTCAGTCTGACCCGGCCACTCTGGTGCTAAAGGTACTGGTACTGGAAGAAGCCTCTGACCAAATGTGATATGTGTAGTCTTCTCTCCCCCTTTTGGGGAGACTTGTTGTGAGACTTGATCTGTGACATTGTGTGTGTGTTGGCCCGGCGCACAGGATCCCCCCTACTTTAACGTGAGGCCTGGTGGGGAGTACCGCCAAGAGGCTGGTAGAGAGCTGGTCATCCCCTGTGCTGCCTCGGGAGACCCTGAGATACCAACCATCACCTGGAGGAAGGTATGACACCGCTCTATAGCTGTTAATATTCTGGGAAGAGAAACACGGAATATTCTAACTTCTTTTGTAATATGACAGGCTAGTCCCAATGAACTGTGTGTGTGTGTGTGTGTGTGTGTGTGTGTGTGTGTGTGTGTGTGTGTGTGTGTGTGTGTGTGTTCAAGGTGGGGAAGCCCAGCAAGAGTAAGCACAACATCCTCCCCAGCGGCAGCTTACAGTTCCTATCCCTCAGCAAGGAAGATCATGGGGAATGGGAGTGTGTGGCCACCAATGTGGTCACCAGCATCACTGCCAGCACGCGCCTCCTCGTCATAGGTACTGTCCTCTGTGACCTCATAACCCTCTGTCCCCATGCGTGTCTGATGATCCTAGTCATAGGTACCGTACCCCCTGTGTTTTCTCAGCTCTTCAGGGTTCAGAATTTCAGTTAATCCGAATTGAAGTGGATTTGACATTCATGATGACCCTAGTCCCAGCTGTACTGTATGTATACTGAAGTACTGCTTAGGCATTCATGATGACCCTAGTCCCAGCTGTACTGTATGTATACTGAAGTACTGCTTAGGCATTCATGATGACCCTAGTCCCAGCTGTAATGTATGTATACTGAAGTACTGCTTAGACATTCATGATGAGCCTAGTCCCAGCTGTACTGTATGTATACTGAAGTACTGCTTAGACATTCATGATGACCCTAGTCCCAGCTGTACTGTATGTATACTGAAGTACTGCTTAGACAAGGGACTTGCTTGTGCGTGTTTATAGTAAATATGAGTAACAAGCATTTCTCAGGACTCTCACAGTCATACACCCTAGCTGGCACCTGCCCAAGTGTCCCCTCACTGGAGTGACAGGTGACATGTCAGAGGTGCTGAGTGTAGAGTGGACAGATTAGACGTTTCTGACCATAGTGGTCAGGACAGCAGGTCTCCCTTTAATACCAGTGAAAGGTGCTGGGTCTTAGCCACACAGCTGGGGGCTGGGATGGTGATGGTCTGGCCAAGCCATAGACCTTCACTCCCCTTCACTTCAACATTGGTCTACAACACCTGACATTACAGGGAATTAGCCAATCAGATAGGCCATTCACAGCCATTGTAGGCAGTTGTATACTGACTGTGAATGGTAATGACAGCACAATGTACATTATTTGACTTAATAGGACATATTTCTGGACAATGATAGTGATTGTGAGTGAGATGGCTTTTTATAAATTGAGAAAACAGCTGTTATGGGAATAACACACCTGATACAAACTGTGGTTATTGAAGGATTGTAGAATGGTGATCATAACTTTCACCATACTGTACACATAGACCTAACAGATTGCTCTATCACTCTTTAGTGTGGGCCAGAGCAATATATAGTAGAGAGATATAGAGAGGTTTACTGTAGATGGCCCTGGTATTAAATATGACAATCTCTTTTCTCTGACCTTCAGGCACCAGCCCACATGCTCCAGGCAACATTCGTGTGTTGCCCTCGGTGACCTCGGCCAATGTGTCCTGGGAGCCGGGTTACGACGGAGGCTTTGAGCAGACATTCTCAGTGTGGTATGGCCCAGTGTGAGTACTCCCAGCATGCTCTAGGTCTACTATCACCTTATACTCAGATTGCAGCTGATTCCCCTAATAGAGGTGGGGGGACAGAGACTTTCGGGATTGATCTGCAATAGATATGTAGGGTTTAGGGCTCTTAATGTGACTGTATTACTGCCCCCCCCCGAAAATCACGAGTCATTACCGCATTCAAATTCTACGGGACCGGCTTTCCAAGTGGCACAATGGTATAAGGCACTGCATTGCAGTGCTATAGGCGTCACTACAGGCCCGGGTTTGATCCCCAGCCGCTCCAGGAGACCCATGAGGCGGCGCACAATTTGGCCCAGCGTCGTCCGGGTTAGGGGAGGGTTTGGCCAGCTGGAATGTCCTTGTCCCATCGCGCACTAGTGACTCCTTGTAGCAGACCTGACGCATGCACGCTGATTTCGGTCGCCAGTTGTACTGTGTTTCCTCTGACACATTGGTGCCGCTGGCTTCCTGGTTGAGTGAGCAGTGTGTCAAGAAGCAGTGCGGCTTGGCAAGGTTGTGTTTCGGAGGACGCACGGCTCTCGACCTTCGCCTCTCCCGAGTCCATATGGGAGTTGCAGCGATGGGACAAGACTGTAACTGCCAATTGGTTGTCACGAAATTTGGGAGAAAATGGTGTAAAATAAATAATAATTATAATTCCATGGGACTGTTTAGTCACGGTAACTAGGCTTCTCCAAGCTCTGATGCTGCTGATGGTCATTAGTAGCCTACCAAACTTGCTAACGGCCTAATACTCAGCACTCTATTGTCCCTCTAATCACTCTGACATCAATGCAAATGTATTCAAAATTCTAATCAAACACTTCATGAAAGAACATGAACTCGTGTTGCACAACATTTCTATAGCATATGCAGTTGCGTGAGACAACAGATTTTTGATGGCCTCTATTAAAAATAGGAACCCATCAGCTTACGATAGGCTAAGCCTACTATATTTATTTCTCAACTTTCCTAATATTAAGCACATTGCTTCTCTTTACAACAGGAGTACAGCCTACCTGGCTGGCATGCAAATGAACCACAGGAAAAGCGTCCTCCATTCGCTATTTAAGTGCATAGATGACATGTATTTTTTCCTGCTGTCCCTGTTTTGAGACAGGTGCATGATAATGGTCCATTCTAAATCAAAACAAATTTCACACCTATATTATTTAATATATGTAAAGACAAGATTAAATCAAGAATAGTCTGATGGGGGACAATATTAGCCACTAAAACACAATCACTTGTGAATGATATATGATCACTTGTGAATGATGCTCAGCTTGTCTGCAGTAAGGTAATAAACAGCACATGCCTTTTTTGTGTGCTTGACAATCACCGGCTGCCAAGATTTCATGACCGCCCTAGTAGGGATCTGATTTGTTATCAAGAAGAAAACCTATTGATAATTGAATTACATGAAATACTGCAACAGTATTCAGGGGGAAACATATTATCTTCAACGGGCAAGTTTTACAATACACAATGCTAATGGTTTATTACTTAATACTCCAGTAATGTTACTCTCAGTTATTCGGTATTTGTATTTACAATATTTGCATTGTTGAAGAGTAGGGCATACAATAAATCACAGAAGATGCATAATTCATGTGTTTGTTTATTAAAGGTGTCATGGGATGCAATGGAAAGACACTGCAGTAGCATTCTATTAGGCAACATCCACGAGGTGCCATAAAATCACCATTATCATTGTATGTACATGTCTGCAGTCATAAAGCCATTCTGTGTTGAATGGGGGCCGTGTGTGAATGAATCATCTGATAGAAGTGGTGCTTTTGGCAGTTTAATATTAACAGCCATTCTCATCCATCTCTCTGTCATGGCCTGATGGCACTTAATGAACATTTGTTGACTGTAATATTAAACCATTTGCTTTGAGGAACATTGCATATGAGTGGAGGAATCTCTTGTGTACTAAAATAATGAATTACTTTGTACAGAGAGCTGTTACACATAAATGTATGAGTCAAAGTGATCTAATTACCTTTAGTTAAGATTACAGATATGATGACTGTGAGGAGGACATTAAATAGAGTAAAATATAGCCTAGCAACTGTATTGTATTGCAACACTGTGACCCATTGCCTGTGTAGTTTGACAGAGGCACACTACATAAGACTGGCTATCTGAGTGTTACCAGGATGGCCCATTGACCTTATAGTCAGGGTGCAAGTTAGTTAGTATTGATACCTCTCTCTGTGTTTCTGTCCCCTAAGGTTGAAAAAGGAGAATTTTGGCCCCCATGACTGGCACTCCTTGCCAGTGTCGGGGTCTCAGACGTGGTTGGTGGTGCCGGGGCTGGAGCCCAGGACAGAGTACCAGTTCAGCGTCCTGGCACAGAACAAGCTGGGCACAGGCCCTTTCAGCGAGGTTGTGACGGTTAACACAGTAGGTAAGTGGCACCAGCACCAGAACAGCTGCCAACACTAGACTGATACTGTATGCCTATCCTATAGATACAGTGCCATATTCAGACCCCTTGACCTTTTCCACATTTTGTTACGTTACAGCCTTATTCTAAAATAGATTAATTTTTTTTCCTCAGCAATCTACACACAATATCCCATAATGACAAAGTGAAAACAGGTTTTTATAAATGTTTATAAAAACTTAAAAACAGAAATACCTTATTGACATAAGTATTCAGACCCTTTGCTATGAGACTCGAAATTGAGCTCAGGTGCACCGCATTGCATTAAGCACAGCCATTACACTTGTAGTTCCATCCAGTAGGGGCTCAAATAGACATTGTGTAGGGATATCTTGGGGTGGTAAATCAGAGTTTACCAATTGTTCTCTGAGATTTCTGCCCTGTGAGAATACGACCAAGGGAAGGTCCGAAAACACATTACCATATACTATCATCGGACCTTAGAATGTGCCAGCGATTCCCTTAACCAAGCCATGAGGTCGAGGGAATTGTCTGTAGAGCTCTGAGACAGGATTGTGTCGAGGCACAGATTTAGGGAAGGGTACCAAAACATTTCTGCAGCATTGAAGATCCCCAAGAACACAGTGACCTCCATCATTCTTAAATGGAAGAAGTTCGGAACCACCAAGACTCTTCCAAGAGCTGTACGCCCGGCCAAACTGAGCAATCGGGGGAGAAGGGCCTTGGTCAGGAAGGTGACCAAGAGCCCGATGGTCACTCTGACAGCGCTCTAGAGTTCCTCTGTGGAGATGGGAGAACCTTTCGGAAGGACAACCATCTCTGCAGCACTCCACCAATCAGGCCATTATGGTAGAGTGGCCAGATGTAACAAAATGTGGGAAAAGTCATTGGGTCTGAATACTTTCCGAAGGCCCTGTACATAGAATAGATTCTTTGTAATGCATGTTTCTTTTTAGATGACTCTATAGCTTATGTTACGCCTTAACTTGAAGCACAACGGATTTGTATTTAGGTGTTTGCACATCAGTGTGTCATGTTGATTCTGTAAGCTCACAATATAATTGACACTACTGCTCTCTAGTGCCAACTTGTAGAATGCAGTTTGTAATTGCTCTCACCATCTTCCATTTTTCTCTGATTGATCACATGTGAATGTACAGTATGGGTTTGTTATGACTGTTTGAATAGTATGAATTGGTTAACTTCCTTCTTTAACGGGTCTGTTCTCTTGACCCCTTAGTGTCTCCCCTGAGTACCCCTGAACCACAGGTGCTTCTTACTCCACCACGGTGCCTCACAGCCAATCGCACACAGCACGGCGTCCTGCTCACATGGCTCCCACCAGCCAATCACTCATCGCCTGTCGACCGCTACATCATGGAGTTCCGTCTCGGGGAGAGGTGGGAGGTCCTCGACGATCTGATCTCTGCCGCTGAGACTGAGCTGATGGCCAGGGACCTAGTCCAGGTAAAGGGCCGTACACACCTCGATGTATAAACAATGCTGTCTGTTTATAGTGACAACTGCCGATGTGTAATGACTGTTCATTACAGTGTCATAAACTGTCAATAAGATAATAATGAACACTTTATGAATTACTAAATCATTTTAAGTGTATGTAAAGTGTTACCTCTATTATTTTGCAGAAGGCAGTTGTTTTGGGGTAATGACACCTTTATTTTGAGACAGGGGTTATGCTAAGGTGAATTGGACTGTGGTTGTGTTATGTGTGTGGAATGGACAGTGGAGGAGTGTGTTGTCTTGTGTCCCTGGCAGGAGTCCTGGTATGAGTTCAGAGTCATGGCCGTCATGGACGACCTCATCAGTGAGAGCAGTAATGTGGTGGGAGTGTCAAGCACAGGTTAGTGTTACACCTAATATATTACACACCTCAATTCAGAATTAGATTAAGAGAATATTGAAATAATATTCCCAGATAGCTACAATGAAATATAATATTTTCAAATGTGGCTAATATGTCACTCCATTAAATCCATTACTTCCATAAGATTGGTGAAGTTCATGATTTGAAGGTGAAGTCCATTTCCACCTCCCCATTTCTGAACCCCTGGGTACCTATTCCGACTCAGATCCCTTCCCCCCTGCGGAGGTGACTGAAGAGGGGTTGGCGCTGCCCGTGGTAGCGGGCGTTGTGGCAACCATCTGCTTTCTGGCGGCTGCAGTGCTCTTCAGTACTCTAGCAGCCTGCTTCGTCAACAAACAGCACCAACGCAAACTCAAACGCAAACCAGGTATGCTTGCATTACTTCTCACTTCTGTTTCATTTCTACTGTTCTTTCTCTGGTCTTGGCTGTAATCTCTAAATCTCTGTTTTGTCTCTTCTAAGACCCTCCCCTGTCTGTAACACACTTCAGGAAAAGCATTGACTCATCGTAAGTACTAAAAACAACACCAGAGAGTTTAAAAAATAGGAGCCAACCTTTTGAGCTCATATGCCAATTCACAATGCAGTAGTCCCTGGATTAAATTTAGATGCAACATCAACTCGTCTTTACCTGTTATAAGGGTTATTGTTATGGTCTCTGTTCATTTCACTCCTGTTGAGTACCATCTGTCAGGGCAGGGTAGCTTTGCTAGGACAAGAGTATAGTTTGAATGTAAACGATATATACAATGTATGTGAATATCCCTTCAAATTAATGTATTAGGCTATTTCAGCCACACCCGTTGCTGACAGGTGTATAAAATAGAGCACACAGCCATGCAATCTCCATAGACAAACATTGACAGTAGAATGGCTTTACTGAAGAGCTCAGTGACTTTCAACGTGGTACCGTCATAGGATGCCACCTTTCCAAGAAGTCAGTTTATATAATGTCTGTCCTGCTAGAGCTGCCCCGGTCAACTGTAAGTGGAAACATCTAGGAGCAGCAACGGCTCAGCTGAAAAGTGGTAGGCTACACAAGCTCACAGAACAGGACTGTCGAGTGCTGAAGAGTGTAGCACGTAAAAATCGCCTGTCTGCGGTTGCAACACTGACTACCGAGTTCCAAACTTCCTCTGAAAGCAACGTCAGCACAATTATTGTTTGTCAGTAGCTTCATGAAATGGGTTTCCATGGCCGAGCAGCCGTACAAAAGCCTAAGATCACTATGCGCAATGCCAAGCGTCGGCTGGAGTGTTGTAAAGCTCGCTGCCATTGGATACTGGAGCAGTTGAAAGGCACTCTCTGGAGTGTTGAATCAGGTTTCACCATCTGGCAGTCCGTTGGACGAATCTGGGTTTGACGCTTGCCAGGAGAACACTACCTGCCTGAATGCATAGTGCCAACTGTAAAGTTTGACAATTCATAATATGGGGCTGTTTTTCATGGTTTGGGCTCGGCCCCTTAGTTCCAGTGAAGGGAAATCTTAACGCTACAGTATACAATTACATTTTAGACGATTCTGTGCTTCCAACTTAGTGGCAACAGTTTGGGGAAGGCCCTTTCCTGTTTCAGCACGACAATGCCCCTGTGCACAAAGCGAGGTCCATACATAAATGTTTTGTCAAGATCGGTGTGGAAGAACTTGACTGGCCTGCACAGAGTCCTGACCTCAACCCCATCGAACACCTTTGGGATGAATTGGAACGCCGACTGCGACCCAGGCCTAATCGCACAACATCAGTGCCCAACCTCACTAATGCTCTTGTGGCTGAATGGAAGTAAGTTCCTGCAGCAATGTTCCAACATCTAGTGGAAAGCCTTCCCAGAATAGTGGAGGCTGTTATATTAATGCCCATGATATTGAAATTAGATGTTTGACGAGCCGGTGTCCACATACTTCTGGCCGTGTAGTGTATATTGTGTGTATGTCAAGGGTTTGGAGAGAGGTCTATGTTAAAAGGAGTTGGATGTTTTAACTTCTTGGAATATCTAGATGGTCAAGTGAATGAAAATGGCATTATAGGAGACTTGGCAGGGACTTTTATATCAGACTAGTGAAGTCTGGTCCTCTTGTGATGCCATGATGGTCCCTCCTGTGTTGTGTGGAGGTTTGGCTTAGTTGACAGATGACCGTGGCCCATGCCGTTTGTGTGTCTCTCACCGCAGGCCTCCTCTCACCCCCTTGCCCGGGGTAGAGCCCTGTTGGGACGCGCCAGCCAGGAGCAGCTACATGCCCCCACCAGCCAGGAGCAGCTACATGCCCCCACCAGCCAGCTCCCTGTGAGTGCTTAGCTGCTTACACCATGCCACAGTGTGTGTTGTGCTGCACTACGCTATGCTGGCTTGGCTGCATGGATAATAAATGCATTTTATAGATTTGATTTACTTAGTGCTCTGCTGGCCTAACTGCATGCACAGTATACT
Organism: Oncorhynchus masou masou; assembly: GCF_036934945.1. Taxonomy (NCBI): domain Eukaryota; kingdom Metazoa; phylum Chordata; class Actinopteri; order Salmoniformes; family Salmonidae; genus Oncorhynchus; species Oncorhynchus masou. The sequence goes on along the minus strand of NC_088224.1, from coordinate 70,553,936 downwards.
GTATATGCACCGTATAGGGATTTGTATTTGTGTTGGCTCAGCTGCATGTACATGCACTATAGTTGACTGGGTAGTTTACAAATCAAATCAAAGTTTATTTGTCACGTGCTCCAAATAAAACAGGTGTAGACCTTACAGTGAAATGCTGCTCCTGGTGTGTGGCAAATAGACAAAAAGGCCTAGTTGGAAGTCATCTGTGTTTTTCTTATGCCATAAAAGCATTTGTCCCCAACAAGACAAATGGCCCTCAGTTTTTGCCCAAGAGCGAGTAAAAGAATATCTTTGAGACGGTTGTCATGGCTGCTTGGTAATGGTTCCTCTCTCATACTGTCGCCGTGGCTAAAGTCATTAGCTTCAATCCTAGCAGAATGCACTGGCTACTATCATAATGCAGGGGTGGAATACAAATAAAACAGGTGTATTTGCTTTGACATGGTGCCATGGCTTTGGATTTTCTCATCTGTCTAGCATAGTAGTGATGCATACTGTGGAAAAATGCTATTTTACTGTGCACAATTAGGCTGTTTATTGATTAATAACTGCTGTTTAAAGGGTTCATTATGAAGCCATCATGTTTGAGTGTCTGTCTCTGTGTTGGTTATCTCTGACAGGCTGTCCTCTGGGAAGATCAGTCCAGAGAGCTCCCCTCCCGCCTCACGGCCCCAGTCCCTGTCCTCAGATGGGGCCCACGGCCCGGGCCTATACGTCAGGAGACTGCCCAGCCCTCAGAGAGACAGGGACAAAGAGCTCTCCTTCTACAAGAAAACCAAGCGTGCTATAGCCAGCAAGAAGTACAGTGTGTCCAAGCACGAGGCAGAGGTCACCAGCCCCATCGAGCTGATCAGCCGCGGTCCTGACGGCCGTTTCAGCATGGCCAGCCCGCCATCAGCCCACCGCCGCATCCAGGGCTTCCCGTTCGCTGAGGAGTCCGACATGTACCCCGAGTTCCGGCAGTCCGACGAGGAGAATGACTTTGACCCCGGGCCCCTGCCCCCGATCATGGCCACGCTCCGACCACAGCTCTCCCCAACATCCTCCAGCCTGGAGTCCACGCAGCCCCCAAACTACAGCCCCCGCCTCCACAGGCCCATGGAAGGTATGAGCTTTGTGGAGGGCAGTGGGCATCATGCTGCAGGGCAGGCCCCAGCCTCCCGCTACAGGGACTTTCCCCAGGTCCCCTTCTATGGGTATCTAGGCAGCCGCGGTGAATCGGGGATTCCGCCACCTTTTTACATGCCGGACATCAGTCCGCATAGCTCCGCTCTGTCCTCCCCCCCAGGCACTGCTGACGGGGGGCCCTACGGTTATCCCTCCATCCCAGAGGAGAGGGAAGAGATGGAGCTCCATCATCAGTACACTTCCTCTGGCCATTCCCTCCCACATACACACAGCCCTCCCCCTCGCTCCCCTCGCTCACCTGACAGCTGGCAGCCTCACGAATTCCCCTTCCTGGGTCTGGAGGGGCCCCGCTTCATTTATCCACCTCATCATCCTTTACATCATCACCAGGACCTTCCCGACCCTCCACCGTACCCCCCTCTCCACTCTCTCCCCCCCAGCCGCCTGCACCTCCCCAGCCCTCGGCTCCTGCAGTTGGAGGTCCCCATGGCTCCACAGGGCAGAGACCAACCCCCAGGCCTTCCAGCTAGGCGCTTAGCTATGCAACAGGCCCAGAGTCTCGGCCAGCTCAGACACACATCCCATGGTGTGGGTGTACCAGTGTTGCCTTACCCTGACCCATCTGCCCGTGCAGGGAGCCCAAGCACAGCCCCTAGCAGCAGCCCCCAGTCCTGGCTCAGCCCGAGGTCAGGGCGTAGGACAGACCCCTCCCTGCCCCCGCTGGTCCTCCAACCCTCCCGCCTCTCCCCCCTCTCCCAGAGCCCCCTTAGCACCCAGCCAGGTTCCCCAGATATCCTAGTCCGCCCACCACCCCACCCCAGCATCCTCCGCACCTCCCGCTCTCTGGAGATGCCTGAGATCACCCTGCACCCCCAAGCCACCGTCAGTTTCTCCCGAAGGTCCTCCCTGGCCTCCTCCCCCACCCAGGGCCAGCAGGGAAGCTGCAGGCCCAGCCCCAGTTACCGTCCCCACATGTCCTATGCTTCTACAGCAGCCAGTTACCCCTCCCAGTCCCCCTCTCCCCCCTTGGAGGGCAGGGATGTGTTCGGGCAGTGGCCGTCCCAGAGGAGAACAGAGGAGGAGATGCTGCCCTCAGAGCCCTCCCAGCTCCAGATATCCGCCTCAGGGTAGGTGACCTACACCGGTCCGGCAGGGACAGCAACGCACTGACTAACGAACACAACAAACTTCTCCAACCTGGGGACTCAATTCTAAATGTTTCCCCAGTTTATAGAATATTACTTAATGTATTACTTTTGGCATACCAATAATTAATATTTAGGCTTTATATGCAGAAAGCATGTATTTGAATTTGGCACACATTTGATCAGTCATAAACAAGTTATTTATTCAAATTTTGTCAATACACCCATTTGAATCAGGGCAAATGGCTAAAGTGTAGGTTTCACATTAAAAGTCCTGATTGACACATTTTGTAATTTAACCCTAGAACAAAAACACATCTGAAGATATTGATATTGATCTTTGAATTCTGTAATTATTATTATAAGATATTTTTGTTTTTCTCTGTATGGGAACTCATTAATTTTAGGAAGAAAAGGTGATTTGTAACTGCCATAGTTCACAGAAAATACTGTTTACTAAAGAAAATGTTGGCAGAAAACCTAACCAAATATTTTTTTGTAAAACATTACAATTGCATTAATCTGCAACAAAGGATTTCAGGTGGAAGACATATGGGAGCAAGTGCTTCACTAAATAATTAACTAGCATATACAATGTTTTTTATTGATTGAAAACTCTGAATACTAGTGTCGTGAGATAATATTTATTCTTACATGTTTGTAAGTTTGATTTCCTTGTATTATTGCCCACCTATGACTTTTCATCAGAGGCTTTCCTGTTTTTTAACTGGTGGTAAATGATACTGTAGCTAAACTAAAAGATTACGATTGAGTGAGACCTACACTTTAAATTTAAAGGTTGAGTTCCTTCTACCGCTCAAATGAAATATGAAATGTACAAGGTATCAAAATTATTTTCACGATATTCATGATCATTATTGGCCAGATAAGCTTTCTATTTCAGGAATGATTTTCACACATTTGAAGGCCAAAGCAGATTTTACTGCACCTCTGAGGTTTATGGCCAAACACCAATTTTTTTATAACCTGAGACCATTTGGACTACTTGATCATCTCTATTATTATATATTACACCAACATAGTCATACAGTACATGCTCTGCAGGACAATAAAATACATACAAGAGAGCAATATACCTGAGGCGCATATAATATTCCCCTTTTGTCTGTATACCTACATGCTTCTCCCCTTCCCCCCTTCCCCCTCACACCCACCTCCTACCTTTCTGAATCCCAGGGATTGCCCGGTTAGCGTAAGAGGCCGCGCTCTTTTTCCACCCCTTTACAATGTCGTGGTCATATGGGCAAGTATAGTGTAGGGCTGCTGGTTTGTACAGTGTGAGGGCTCAAGGGTCTTACCACATCTGTTTTTTATTGATCTCAGCTATCTGGGCAGCGTTGTTGTGAGCCGGTCCCCTACGCCGCAATAGGTAAGGGTCGGACCCATGTCTGAGAGGGGAGGCGTCAGCAGGGGAGGGCTCTTATCACTCTCTCCTTTAAAGGGGAATCGCTGACTTTGGGTTGAGCCTCTTTACTGGATTCAAGTTTGCTAGCTCTAATGCTAACTGCTAACATACAGGTTACATTTCCTACAGTTCCTTGGCACAACATGCCTGCTGTCGCGCACAGTGATTAGGCTGGTGAGCAATATTAGGAGCTGTTTTGGACTGTGGAGCAGTATTTGAAATACAGGCACGGTTTCCCTGCACAAAAAAAATCCTTGAATCAATAGAGGACCCAGATTACTGATAGACTGGAGTATTCCCCTTTAAAGTTTTGTTCCATGTGCAAAATGCCATGCATGCCTTCTCTAAATATCTATTTTTTGACTCAAACGAATAACAATATTTATCAAGACTAAATTCTTCGTCACATTCGTCGTCTTAAGTGCTTTCGTTTCTGTCATGTGACTGTTTTTATTGGCCATTTCCTCTTCCTGTCATGTGACTGTTCTTTAACGGCCATTTCCTCCTCCTGCCATCTCCTCCCGTCAGCATGGTGAAGCCTCTGTACACAATGTTCATATTGATAAAAGTGTGATGTACAGTGTTCATGTTTTATGGAAATGTACTGTATCTAACTAACTGTGGCCCCTGCACACAGTATTTGTGATTATGAAAATACTGCTGCATTTATCTAACGAGGAATGCTTTAATTCTCATATTTGTCTCCCTTTTCTGCTAAGGGCTCTCAATCTCTCTCTCTACAGTGGCACTATGAAGGACACCACCTCTAAAGCTTTGTGTTCCTACAGTATGCCTTTTGAAACAATATGTTTTGGTAGAATCACTTGTCTTTTCGTATCGTCGAGTCAGGTTTTGAAGCTGGTGTATTAATAAGTAATTTAATGGCAACAAACATAAATCTCATGAACCTGAACGTAAATGTTTGGTGTTGATGAGATTATTTTTGGGTCTTAGTATCATTATTTGCATCTTTCTATGATGGACTGCAAAACAAATGTATTCATTATGAGGTAAAATATATTTAATAACAGATACCTTTCTGTTTAAGGCTCATCAACTTGCCTCAATATGACATGGATTTAAAATTAGTCAATGATAGAGACTGCTCATCTTTAACCCTTAAAAATATGTTCAGTATTAGGCAGAGTTTGAATGATATGTCACTCATAAAATGAAAATAATCCACATAGAGCTATCAAAAGAGGAGAATCCTCTTTGTTGCCCCACTCAACAAAAAAAACGTAGATTCTCACTGTAGAGAAAGAGGAGCAACTCAGTAACTATAAAAACTGGAGCCTTTCTTCTGAAAAGTGTTATTACAAATACAGTATAGAGATTATTTTCATTTTTTGGGTATCTGAAAGTGACAAAATATTGACATATTCCTTCATATTTTTTTGAGAATTAACCCTGTTCATCCTATAGTATCTTATTGATTCCTCACAATCTGAAGCCAATGAATTTCTCACCAAATCATCAGTTTATTTATGGTTCAATATTACAGAGCCTTTCGGAATCAATGTCCTCCTGACTCCCCATCTAATTTATCACTGAGAGGATAGCGCCCCCGGTGGTGAGTTAATGTAAAGCATGTGCATTGTGCCTGTCTCCTCATTTTTCTAGGGAACCTCTAGGTGCGTCTAGTGATCCTGCTGGGTCTGAGAGCTTACAGTCACTGCTACACCACTGTATTACTAAAGCCAAGAGAGTGGCTGCCAACACCAATAACAACTCCACTTCCAGGAGAAGAACAGGTCAGTCTCTGAACTAAAGAATATGCCACAGGCAGCCACACAACTGTAATAAGAACAAAAAACAACAACATTTAGTGAGTTCCTTGTAGCCTGGTCTCAAATTTGTTTGTGATGTAAAGCCAAATCCTATCGTTGTCATGCCTATGTAACGACCATAGTTGTTGGCTTTACAACACTTAGACGAGTCTGGGACCATACTAAATGCCTCACTGTTGTATCCTCAACAACACTGCCTCTCCATCCCTAGGTGTGTCTCCCTCTCAGACCCAGCAGCAATCCCAGACCCCCTCGGCTCACAGAGAAGATCTCTACCTCCACAGGAAGAGGAAAAGTCAGAACAGGAAGAGCCCATATCTCTTCTTAACCTCCTTCCTGCACCGCAGCAGACGCTCTGAGGAGGACCAGGCGGCCATCCTGGCCAGTACAGACTCAGACGGGCCCAACTGCAGGACTCCCCACTGACCACTGACCAGTATGTCCACTGCTGTCACTCACAGACAGATCAAGCCATGGGAGGCAACTACATTGACCTGCCAACCTAGATCTCTCTATAAGTCCCATACAGAAATGATGATAATCATGTGATTAATTCCATTCAGCTTTTGGCAGTGGGTAACCTGTCTCTAGCATTTTCCAAATAATTTAGAGACAAAATAAAGATGTTTTCCGTGTCTCCCTGAGGATAATGTTGTTAGGGTCACCAGATAAAACATCTGTAGTGTAAATACATAAAATAATGAAAAGTCCCTGGTCATGGAGGAGTCTATCTGAGGTGTTACAGTGACACAGTGGACTAAACCTGGTGTGTTCCTTAGACAAGGACCTCAGCCTACCTTTCCTACAATTCAAATAGTGTCAGTATCTAACACAGGGTACTTATTGCAAAATATACCTCAGAGTAAGTGCAGAATTGCTGTAATTCTATTGGAATATACGTATTTTACATTATTTTTCAAATGAAATGTATGAAAGAAATGGTATATAATATCATTCACTTCACACATGAATTGGATGCTGTGGCCTGAAGTCTGATTTTCATCCGCTTTTAATATCGAGCCCAATCTGCATATTTTGCTTAATCCCAAAAGAATATCATCCAATACAAGGCGTGGTATGATATTGGTATATTTCAAATCACTAAAAGACATGTTCTCACTCTTGCATTTAACCATGTGATCAAATCCAGTAAAGGTGAGCCCATGTTCTTCTTGCTAAGACATACAGTAACTTTGTGTTCAAGAGGCCAAATGTACACTTGATAGGGTGAGGACAGAAGAGGGGTGAGAAAATGTGATAAATGTGTATACAGTGTTTTTCATTAATATGGAGGAAACCTCCAGTCTATTGTGGAGTATGGCACATCTCTAGGTGCCTTGTTCGCCTTTTCTCTCTTGTTTTTGAAAAGTGAATGAACTGCCTTTTCCTTCACCTTCACGCATTCTCTCTCTCTGTTGGGACTCATTATAAGCTCCAGTCTGACCTGTGGACTGACTCTACTTTTTCTGCCAAGGACACCGAGCTGTGAGTAAGGGGTACTGAAGGTGTATTACTCTGGTTCTTTTTTTATCTTGACTGTGTATATTCTACTAATAGAACAGACCTATAATAACAATTAGTGATGATGATGACAGTGTTAATCATTTCAGGTTTAACATTGTGGTAATGCTATAACATAGATATTTAAAAAAAACACACACAATTTAATCAACATTTAAATGTAAAAGGTACAGAAGTAGTTATTATGCAGAAAGTGAATCTTGCCACTGATGTTCATATTTCAAAACAGCTGTAATACTGAATACTGTATTGAAAAAACTGATTGCTGTTTATTAGGTGATTTTAACAAGTGGGCTTGTTAGATGACAAGTGACAACATTTGGCTTACATTAACTAAACTCAAAAGGTGGGGTGGCTGTCTCGACTCTCAACTGTTTATCTCTAGCAACGGTATAATATTACCTGCTAGCTATTTCTCTGTATGTTTATTCATTTTAACACTAACCGATAATGAATGTATGTTTTGCTGTACAGGAAGTGACTGTCCTGATGTCATAGTACAACGGATGACCTGTCGCATGTGGTGGTATTAAGTTTAGGTTTAATTGGCTAGTTGGCTAGTTGGCACAATAGTTTGATTTGATTTATCACACAAGGTTAGCTGGTTAACCAAGGATGGGTTCAACCACTCTTGGTTGAATTCTTTCCTTGACACGGATGGTTAATGTTATCATGTTCTTCTCACCCTGTAGACTAGACCTATTAGAGAGCTTTACACTTACACACTTACAAGATGAATCACTGGAAGACATTGAGATTTTAAACCAGTTGTCTGATTTGGAGTCACTTTTATCTCTACTGATAGCAATTCAGGAGTTGAACTAGACATAAGAACTCTCTGAATGTATGTTAACTGAACCCCTCTCTGCTTGCTATAGAATATAAATCAGTGATCAAAACATCAACTTTATCTGCCCTCTTCACTCACTTTCCAACATATGTTTTTTAAATTGGTGAGATAGTGACAATTTTGAGGAATGAAGTTAATTGAAATTGATACATCAACGTGCATATTCCTAGAACTGGATGTATGTAAGATACGGGGGAAATCTATATTCATAATGTATACATGGTGTGTACTGTATTTGGGAAGATGAAACAGAAAGATTTTTTGTTCAATATGCTTGAGGACAAAAATAGAGAGACAGATTTAAAGCAAGTTAATATTAGATGTGATGAAAGTATTTGCTTTAAGGCTTTAAGTGGACAATATTTATAAAACATCTTAAGGTGCTTCGTTTGTCATGTTTTTGGAGACATTATTTTACGTTTATGGAAGTAAATGTTAGCACAGAACAAATGTTTTATTGTCATGTGGGCCTGTTGGTTGCACAAGTTCAGTAGTATTTCTTCTGTTGTATAGTATGTGAATGAATACCAATTTGAAAAGCATCAACGTGTCGTTGCTGGACTAAACCTTATCTGAAACAGAAAACTTTTTTTTTCACAAGCACACAGGTAGATTCACTCACGATCACTTGCCTCCAGATGTCCAAAGTAACAAAGAAACAAAAGAGAGCCACAAACAATCTAATAGTTATGGGGTACTGTATGTGCTGCAACCGAAGTCGTGTTTACATTAGCTAGAGATGACGTACGTGCTACTAGGACGTAGTTGCTTTCAACATTATGACTTGGTGCTATGTTTAACTCTGTGGTGCTGTAGATCAGAGCCCTAATCTCTTGAAGTCCTCTGTGTTTTACCAATTCAACTAGTTCCATCGCTGTAAGTCCTATTAATAAACTAGTGTGATTGGCAATGAGCAAATTGTATTGATTGTGGGATCAGATAGTGGCAATAGATAGTGTGGTGACATTCAAAAAATACATCAAAGAGACTTAGAATAATGTAGCAATGGAACAATAGTTAGTTTCTGTCTCTGCTCCAGCCTCTGTCTGTGCTTCCAGGGTACCCTCTCCAGAGTGTTGTACTTGTGTTGAAGGGGAGATATAATACCCAGATTAGATGGGGAAACCTACTTGGTGTGAAGTTATTTATCAGTACTTTTGATCAGTATTAAATATGTAACAGCAGACAGGGGAGGGAATCTGAGCCCATGGTCAGGGCATGAGAAGGTCGTTCTACACTACACACTTCCTACAGGTCAAAACTATTTTTAATGGACAGCACTGTTTTCAAGCACACAACTGCAGGGGCATAACCTTCTTATGTGATTTCTCTCCACTGGTTTCACAAAGTCTCCTATTGGGGGACAGTATTGTACAGTATAGCCAATAAGAGTATTCATCAAACAGCGTTTGTATTTAAGCTGATTCTTCTCGTATGTTTTGGTAAAGGTATTGCTGACACACTCTTCATATAGACTTTTACTAATGTATGTAGTCTTCCGGGCTCTCTTGCTTTTTCAACAACAAAAATACATACAGTATGTAAGAGGGCTGCTTTGGAGGTACAGATGTAGGATCTTAATTTGAACCAATTTGCTACAGCAGGAAAATAAACCTGCAGCAAAAGAAAATGTGAATTATTATAGTGATTATAATTAATGGACGTTTTTGTAGGGTCTGATATATTTTTCTTAAGGGAAAATCAAGACTGAAATGTCAAAGTGGAAATTACAAACTTCAGAAGCCTTTTAAAACCTCAAATACACTACAAGTGTGAAATATCATGCATTTCAGGAAAGTTCTCCTGCAACAGGGCGATCAAATTAAGATCCTGTACTCTTAGATCGACTTTTATTTTGTGTTTTTCTGCTTAAAGGCTTTTAGTGCATAAGTAGAAGCTGGTATGATTATACTTAGAGCAAATTTGATTTAACTATATTTATCTTGCATGTAGAGACAATACAAAAGAGCCTATTCAGAAATCAGTCATAAACTTTCAACCTGGTTGTGATCAGACAGAAAATGGAATATGTAGTATTTTCTATGTTCTCTGTTTTTCCATGTGTACCAGCACTGAGGAAATAGAATGTATTATTACTGTACAATAAGTGCTACATCTTTGACTGTTTTAACTAATACTCCTCATCCTCAAGCCAGTAGTGCTTAAAGGAAGAATATGTAGTCATGTCATAGCATATTTTCATCCATTGAGGCATGTGCGTGTGCTGTACATCACGTTTACATTCTATATTTTATGTTGACATCTTCTGTGCATAATCTGTTTCAATATGCCTTTTTCAACTGAAACAATTGATCTATATCAGACTGTTCATATGTAAATATTTCAAAGCAAAAACATGAAACATATTTTACTTTTTGTCTATTTTACAATGATAACCTGCGGATCATTTGGAGCTTCATCATTCAGTTATGATTGATTGACATCAGGAATTATTTTACACTTAACTTTTATGTGAGCAATTAACTCATCTACTGTATGGTGCTGTACCAAAGCCTTATGTAAAATACTAGTCTGTGTTGATTTTCTCTTTTGCCACTGTTGTCCAGGGAATTCAATATTGTCTGGGATCACGTGTTGCTCACTTCATGTTCAACTGCCATGGAACTTCTTCTTCAAACGAAACCCTGAAGAAAAAGCATAAACGCACTGGCTTAATACCACCAGTGGCTTCTAGAGAATAGGTGACAAAGGCTTATGACCTGTGGCATAGGCTCAAGACAAAGTGGCATACGTTTATTAAAAAAGGCATTGGCAAATTTGTTGTATCATTGGCTCATGAGCGGTTTGTGACATAGACATACAGCATGTTCTATGATGATCCATGGCATGCCAATAATAAGTGGAAAGCAGTGTTGCGTTCATGTCCATCATGTGTCAATTTCCAACGCTTAGTCCAATGTAATATTTTCCTCTTCAATTTTTGTATTTTGATATAATAAAAATCTAAAACGTGCTTATGTATGTGCTTGTGTTATTTTTCTATCAACAAACTAAAATTGAACTTCTGTCAACTGTAGAGGTGTAGTTTCAACTACGTGACACAAGGTGTGAGTGTTGGATAGCGAGCCAGACACCATGATTGGGGGCTAGATCATTTAATCGGGTCTGGAAAAGTATTTATTTAGAGTACTTCTATATATTATCGTAAAGTTATCTAGTCAGATTCATACAGTTCATACAATTGGTATATAGTGGGTTGTACTGTTATAGAAAAGTCTGACCACACAAAGTACTGTAGGCCTATATGAAATGAAGATGATGTTAAGTTGAAATCACTTCCACAAATTGCTAAGAGGGATTCTTTCCACTTACAGTATATAACAATAAAGTCGTGTTCAACTACAAACAACCTGGCACATCAGTCATGGGTCTAGCTAGTGTTGAGAACTCCACCAGCCAATGACTAAACTGGAGAGATATTGACAGGGAATGAGGTGTCATCACAACACATTGGCCTTTGCACTCATGTTCAAATTCCTCTCTGGCTTGGCAAAAACAAATCCCTTTCTGTATGCATATACACTGAGTATACCAAACATTAGAAACACCTTCCTTATATTGAGTTGCACCCCCCCCCCCCCCACATGCTTTTGTTTGCCTTAATTAATCTGCATGGACTCTACAAGATGTCAAAAGCGTTCTACAGGGATACTAACCCATGTTGAAACCATGTTGGCTGGATGTCCTTTGGGTGGTGGACCATTCTTGATGCACACGGGAAACTGTTGAGCATGAAAACCCAGCAGCATCGGGCACCTACTACCATACACTGTTCAAAGGCACTTACACGTTTTTCTTCTTGCCCATTCACCCTCTGAATGGCACACATACACATTCCATGTCTCAATAGTCTTAAGGCTTTAAAATCCTTTGACCATCATCTACACAGATTGAAGTGGATTTAAAAGGTTACATCAATAATGGATCATAGCTTTCATCTGGATTCACCTGGTCAGTCTATGTGATGGAAAGAGCAGGTCTTTTTTAACTTTTTGTCTACTTAGTGTAGTGTAAACATACAAGTCAAGTGCCTTAGGTAAAAGACGTTTGGTCTCTTAGGCCTAATTGTTGATAGTAGGTACACACAGATGATGTCATTAGTATATCATCTGTGTTGAGTGTGTTGTTTATCTTATTTTACCAGGTAAATTGAGAATTTATGTTTGTAAATGAATTATATACTGTGCTTATAGACATCACTGATCACTGACAAGTTCATATACAGTACAGTATGTAGTTTATTCATATTGAAATCAGCACATTTATAGGTTATTTGTCTTGTCAAATGATCAATGTCATAAAACAAATACAATACAATTCATCAAATGTTATTCGTCACATACACACTTTACAGCAGGTATAAAAGGTGCAATGAAATGCTTATGTGCTAGCTCCCTCAACAACGCAGTACATTCATCAATTTCAATAACAACAATAAAAGAGTCAAGTCAAAAATAGCAAGAATAGAAGAAAAAAAAGCTAGTATGCATAGTAAAAATGGACTGTATTTACTAATATGAAGTGGGTAGTGGCATGTAGTAGAACAGATATGTGTTTGTGCTTATGCAGCCTGGTCTCAGAGTAGACGTAACATACTAAATGTAAATCAGTGATGCCAAATTAGTATTATTAGGTATGTTTGGTATGGTTACATGAGACAGATGGTTACTTAATTGTAAGGCAAAAACAAAAGTAGAGTGAATGGGGTGGATGGGTAAGCACATAACGTGAACGTCTAGCAACAAAAAGGTTCCATGTTTGAATATCATCATGGAAATGTTTTGCTAATTAGAAACTACTTACTACTTTTTAGCTACTTTTCAGCTACTTAACATGTTAATTAACCCTTCCCCTAAGCCCTAACCTTGATCCTTTAACCAAATGCCTAACCCTACCCCTAACCTAGCTAACTTTAGCCACCTAGCTAATGTTAGCATTATCCACCTAGCCAACGTTAGACATGCCAAATTGGAATTAGTAACATATCATATAATTGCACATTTTAATAAATCAAATCAAATTGTATTGGTGACATACACGTGTTTAGCAGATGTTATTGTGGGTGTAGCGAAACGCTTGTGTTTCCAGCTCCAACAGTGCAGTGGGCTGTCTCATCATTGTTGGTAATCAGTTCTACTACTGTTGTGTTGTCTGCAAACTTGATGATTGAGTTGGAGGCATGAGTGGCCATGTAGTCATGGGTGAACAGGGAGTACAGGAGGGGGCTGAGCACGCACCATTGTGGTTCTCCTGTGTTGAGGATCAGCGACGTGGAGGTGTTGTTTCCTACCTTCACCACCTGGGGGTGGCCAGTCAGGAAGTCCAGGACCAAGTTGCACAGGCCGGAGTTCAGACCCAGGGCCCCAAGCTTAATGATGAGTTTGGAGGGTACTATGGTGTTGAATGCTGAACTATAGTCAATGAACAGCATTCTTACATAGGTATTCCTCTTGTCCAGATGGGATAGGGCAGTGTGCAGTGCGATGGTGATTGCATCGTCAGATCTATTGGGGTGGTAAGCAAATTGAAGTGGGTCTCGGGTGTCAGGTAAGGTAGAGGTGATATGATCCTTGACTAGTCTCTCAAAGCACTTCATGATGACAGAAGTGATAGTCATTTAGTTTATTTACCTTTGCTTTCTTGGGTATAGGAACATTGATGGACATCTTGAAGCATGTGGGGACAGCAGACTGGGATAGGGAAAGATTGAATATGTCCTTAAACACTCCAGCCAGCTGCTCTGCGCATGCTCTGAGGACGCAGCCAGGGATGCCGTCTGGGCTGGCAGCCTTGCGAGAGTTAACACGGTTAACTGTCTTACTCATGTTGGCCATGGAGAAGGAGAGCCCACAGTCCTTGGTAGCGACCCGCGTCGGTGGCACTGTGTTATCCTCAAAGCGGGCGAAGAAGGTGTTTAGCTTGTCCGGAAGCAAGATGACGGTGTCCGCGACGTGGCTGGTTTTCCCTTTGTAGTGATTGTCTGTAGACCATGCCACATACGTCTTGTGTCTGAGCCTTGGAATTGTGACTCCACTTTGTCTCTAACCTGACGTTTTGCCTGTTCGATTGCCTTACACTGTTTGTGTTCGGCCATATTCCCAGTGACCTTGCCATAGTTAAATGGTTTGCGCTTTTAGTTTTGCCCTCATATTGTACAAATTGTTATTTGTAACATACAGTATCATACACATTGTTATCTATATCATACGAAATGGATGATAGACATCCACAAATGAATACATACCATACTTAACATATCATACCAATTGGAGTGTCCCGGATTTATCCTTACTATATTACGTCTACTCCTGAGTACAGGTTGCAACATGGATGCTAGTGTGTGAACATAACCTATATACTGAACTCCACTGATGAAATAGTTGACAAGGCTCCTTTTTGTTTGCCAATAGCAAATATCTTCCTTCTAATAAATCACCCACAACATAGTACACATACTTTTGTTTCTTTTTTAGGAGTGGAAGAGCGATTGAAACCTGATCTCTGATGTAGGCCTACTAGGACAGTTGAGGGCACTAGGATTAGAATAATTTAAGGAATCATTGAATTTGCCTGCGAGTACGCGCCCAGCCTGGTTTTGCGCGCTCACAGCGTCGGGTGCAGAGCATAGGAGTCTACGGTTTCAGTGCGATGGTCTCTTTTATAGGACATGTTCATCGACGAATCCCTGACTTTTTACACATTTTTACTCAAGCAGGGTGAACTGGGCTTCGTAGTGCGATGCTGAAAAATCAAAGTCATTGCTTTCGAAACCCTCAACAGTGGTGAATTGCGCGGCACACTGCGACTCGGAGAAGATAGAGGACACGCGTGGTGGTTTGTCCTACGGTTACAGGTATGTTTAAAAGACCATCTCAAAGTGTTACTATCGTCGTCATAGGGTACTTGTGTTGTGCTGTGTATTGGTTTTAGGTGAGTGAGAAAGTTAAGGTGTGAATGAATGTTGTGGCTTTTGAAGGTTATGAAATAAGTATGTTGTATGTAATGACATGTTAACTACATAGAGATCATATTAAAATAGTAGAGGCTCAAAGTTTCATAATGGGGCGAAAATGGCAGCCATCTTGGTTAGGGAGAAATCCCCCAAAAAGTCTAATTGGAATGAATGGCATAGGTGATGAATTTTCTGTTTTTACTTATGCAGGAAAATAAAAGTGAGCCATGTGATGTATCATCAGTTGTGTAATGTAATTATAGTCAACCTAAAATATTGTCATGTAATTATAAATACAGGGTTGTTCCATGTCATTTCAGCAAGCCATGACACCCACCATCTCAGACTGTAAATGTATTATGTGAAAAATTGTGGTGGAAATGCCTTTATGCGGAGATATTGATATAATAACCATCATATCGAAGTAAACTTGGAGTCACGTTAAATTGGTGTGGTCCTCACTCTACAACTCGGGAAACCATGCAGATAATTAGACTACGGATGAAATAAGTTATGAACTTTCACAAGGTGGTGAAAGCTTTCATCTAGTTGTCAGAACTTGGTAATATCAGGATGTGGGATGAGACATAAACCTAACAAATTTGATTACTAATTTCTCTGAACAGGAGAAAAAAACATCACCAATTTCACTGGGAATACATTACATAGGATGAAGAAACAATACTCCAAGCCGCAGCTCCATACTACTTGTCAGACACAGAGAACTGATACTGTAACGTTGTTGGGGTATGATTCGTGGGGGGTCCGTATGTGACTTTTGACCATTCCTTTGGATTCCTCAGGTTTAACCCATTGTTAGAAAAAAGTTTGGTCCAAATTAGATGTTGGGTATTGTATTTACAGTTGAAGTTGGAAGTTAAAGTCAAGAGTCATTAAAACTTGTGAACTGCTGCTCTGTGAAGGGAGTAGTACACAGCATTGTACGAGATCTTCAGTTTCTTGGCAGAGACTCACATGGAATAGC
The DNA here is from genome assembly GCF_036934945.1 of Oncorhynchus masou masou. Taxonomy (NCBI): domain Eukaryota; kingdom Metazoa; phylum Chordata; class Actinopteri; order Salmoniformes; family Salmonidae; genus Oncorhynchus; species Oncorhynchus masou. The sequence continues at coordinate 70,538,127 of NC_088224.1, read as the reverse complement.
CATCATTTCCCAGTACAAGAATAGACTGAGTTTCAGAAGAAAGTTTGTTGTTTCTGGCCATTTTGAGCCTGTAATCGAACCCACAAATGCTGATGCTCCAGATACTCAACTAGTCTAATGAAAGCCAGTTCTATTGCTTCTTTAATCCACACAACAGTTTTTAGCTGTGCTATCATAATTGCAAAACAGTTGTATCTCTCATGAGTAAAACAATATTGAAGATAAGCCTATATCCACAGACAGGCTCATTCGAAAAAGGCAGAGGTATTGGGAGTTATATTAATGGACCCTCCAGAGGAAGTTTCCACCGCTATTTAGATGTCATTTCCTGTCCTAGAGAGGAAATGCACTTTTAGGTTCCACCCCCAAAGAATGGAGAAGGCTACTTGTACATATTCGCTAATTGGGTATGGGAATCTCCACGTGGAGTTGATAAACATCAACAATAAGGGACTGACAGCTGTCAGTGTTGCTAGCTAGCATGCTAACCTTAGCTAGCTGGAAACCACTGGCCTGTCTTATTATATTTATTTTATTTAACCTTTATTTAACTAGGTAAGTCAGTTAAGAACAAATTCTTATGTACAAGGACGGCTTTTCAAAAGGCCTGCTGCGGGGACGGGGGCTGGGATAAAAAATATAGGACAAAACATACATCATGACAACACACATAAAGAGGGACCTAAGACAACAACATAGCATGGCAGCAACATGTGACAGCACAGCATGGTGGCAGCACAAAACATGGTACAAACATTATTGGGCACAGACAAAGGCAAGAAGGTAGAGAGAACAATATGTTATACTAAGCAGCCACAACTGTCAGTAAGAGTATCCATGATTGACTCTTTGAATGAAGAGATGGAGATAACTATCCAGTTTGAATGTTTTTTTTGCAGCTCGTTCCAGTCGCTAACTGCAGCGAACTGAAAAGAAGAGCAACCCAGGGATGACCAGTTTACGGAGGGGTATAGAGTGCAGTGATGTGTCCTATAAGGAGCATTGGTGGCAAATCTGATGGCTGAATGGTAAAGTACATCTAGCCGCTTGAGACCCTGACCTGTCGATCTATAAATTACGTCTCCGTAATCTAGCATGTGTAGGATGGTCATGTGAAGCAGGGTTAGTTTGGCAGTTGGGTTGAAAGAGGAGTGATTACGATAGAGGAAACCAAGTCTAGATTTAATCTTAGCCTGCAGCTTTGATATGTGCTGAGAGAAGGACAATGTACCGTCTAGCCATACTCGCAAGTACTTGTATGAGGTGAATACCTCAAGCTCTAAACCCTCAGAGGTAGTAATCACAACTGTGGGGAGGGCATTCTCCTTAGCAAACCACATGACCTTTGTTTTGGAGGTGTCCAGAACAGGGCAGAGCAAGCTTGTTGGACACTAAGAAAGCTTTGATGTAGAGAGTTTAACACAACATCCGGGGAGGGGCCAGCTGAATATAAGACTGTATCATCTGCATATTTTTTTAATTTAACCTTTATTTAACCAGGTAGGCAAGTTGAGAACAAGTTCTCATTTACAATTGCGACCTGGCCAAGATAAAGCAAAGCAGTTCGACACATACAACGACACAGAGTTACACATGGAGTAAAACAAACATACAGTCAATAATACAGTATAAACAAGTCTATATACGATGTGAGCAAATGAGGTGAGATAAGGGAGGTAAAGGCAAAAAACGGCCATGGTGGCAAAGTAAATACAATATAAAGTAAAACACTGGAATGGTAGATATAAATATATAAAATAAAAATAAAATATATATATATAAATGGATGAGAGAGCTTCCTCCTGCCTGAGCTATGTTGATGAAAAAATGGTGTCCCTTGGTGACAGGCACTGACTGAGACAGCAGATATTCTGACTTTATACACTGCCTTCTTTGAGAGAGGTAGTTAACAAACCAGGCTGAAGACCCCTCAGAGACACCAATACTCCTCAGCCGGCCCACAAGAAAGGAACGGTCTACCGTATCAAAAGCTTTGGCCAAGTCCATAAAAATAGCAGCACACACAACATTGCTTAGAATCAAGGGCTGATTTTTGACAAGTTTTTCCAACACTTTTGATAAACAGGGCAAAATAGAAATTGGCCTATAACTGTTAGGATCAGCGTGATACCCCCCTTTAATTAAAGGATGCGATGGGAACCTCCCCAGAGAGGAGAGACTAGCTTGGCGATGATAGGGCCTGCAACCTTAAAGGATCTAAACCATCTGACCCAGATGTTTTTTGGGGGTCAAGTTTAAGAAGCTCCTTTAGGACCTCAGACTCAGTGACTGCCTGCAGGGAGAAACTTTGTAGCAGGGCAGGGGGAAAAGAGGGAAGAGCATCGGGGATAGTCACATTAGAAGTGGTGGGAGATGAGGAAATGTTGGACGGGTAATGAGGCATGGCTGAGTCAAATAGGAATCTTGACTTAATGAAGTGGTGTTTTAAAAAGCTCAGCAATGTGCTCCTTGTTAGTAACAACCACATAATCAACATTAAGGAACATGGGCAGCTGTGAGGAGGAGGGTTTATTCTCCAGGTCTTTAACTGTTTTCCATAACTTCTTTGGGCTAGACCCAGAGAGAGAACTGCTCTTTTAAGTAACTAACTTTGGCCTTCCAGATAGCCTGAGTGCACTTATTTCTCACTTGCCCGAACGAGAGCCAGTCGGACTGAGTATGCGTGTGCCAAGCCTTTCGCCAAATGGAGTTCTTGAGGTGGAGTAACTCTGCCAGCATCTTTAACTTCGTTATTTCCAAAGTTTTGGTATCTTCCATAAATTGTAGCCGCGAATCCGCCTTCAAAATAGTTTGAGAGAATAAGATAAAGCTGCGGTAATAGATGATGACTACTGATATGAGATTTTCTACATGGTAATGGACATGGTGCAACCTTCGGCTGCAGTACAGCAAAGCCAAGTCAGCCCGTGCTCATGGTTCTCACCGGGAAGTGAAATGATAGGCTAGAATGACTCTGCTCATTATCTGGATAGCAAACGAATCAAAAGCAGTGGAGTGTGAAGCAAAACTTGGGGCGATGGGGGCATACCATATTACGTCATTTTAGAATTTATAAAAATTGTCATATTTTTTATTACAGACTATCAAAATATGTTTTGAAAATTGACATCCAATGGATTATGATCATTTTCAGGTAGAAGAAAGTGGAGGTGCTGAAACACACGTTTGCACCCCATATTTTAATTTGCTCCATGGCTCAGGCAGCCAAGTTAGACACAAGGCTGTTTGGCTCATCTCAGTCACGAAGAGGTATACAGCAGTTTCTGATTAATTAACATGGTGGGTGGTAAAGTTCTAATAAAATCCAGCCATGAAATGAAACATAGGCTGAATAGAGTTTGTCATATCATAGGAACAGACACTGCATTTCTTATTTCTTATTGTCGAGAAGCAACCTGCAAGAAAGCATTTCATTGGACTGTGTATACCATGTGTATCCCGTACATATGACTAATAAAACTTAACTTGATAGGAAAAGACACCACATTCTCACGGATTTGCGTGAAGTGGGCAGTTCGGATTTGTCACTTCAAGCCCAAATACTGTATATCATACTTTGACTAAAACGATGTCTTATTGACTTAAATCGCTGTGCTGTATCATGGGTAAGCTCTGGCCATCGTCTTTCTGCTCAAAAAAGTGTATTTCTACAGGTGTGGGCGTTTAAACGTTACTACCAGCACCAAACCTATGTTAGCTAAGCTTAAACAATTCCTCTTACATACCTAACTGATTCAATTTGAACAACATGCAAATAGGCTTACGGTCGGTCCTTTGTTGAATTGCTTTTCTCAATGGTAAGAAACTGTGTGTAAAATAAATGAATTTCAGTTTATTTTTGTCTACTGCAGCTGCCTGTATTTCTGGACAGAGTATAGTCTGACCTTTATACTATATTTCTAATCCTCATTGTGTGTGTCTGGAATGGGACAAAGAATGATTTATACAGCTATTAAATTCATCATGAGATGAAACATAATGAATCCCACTGTAGTAGATGTAAATCAGATTATAGAATCGTATGATTCTCCTCCCTGAGAGGAATAGCATTAATCAGCTTTTTAAGCCCATAAACACAATCACCTCTGTACTGTATACGGTATTGTGTTCATAGTACATAGTTTCATTTCCTCTTCCGGCTACCTCATCAGTCGAGAAGAGGAGCAGCTCACAACCGGCAGATTACCATAGCAACCCCAGGCCTCCATTGCGTCTAACTTTATGACCGCATTCCAGAGCTCCGAATGAGAGTGCAAAACTTTCCCCTCAACAGCCAGATGGAAACATACACTAGGGAGCGCCTCTATCAAAACCCATGGAGATGTTGTTGACGAATACAGTATTGTGAGCTCAGCTGTCTGGGTGGGGGCTGCTCAGTGACCCCAGAGACACTGAACAACATAACAGTATGAGGTGAAACAACAGTCATTTCTCTCTTCCCAGCGGCTCCCTTAGATATATTACACCACATCTCTTAAAGCCTTTGGCCTACTTGCATACAGCACAGCACTGTAGCAAATGCATTAGGTTAACATGTGAGTGTGCCTAATATGAAACTTCAGAGGATCGTGTCATGAAATTCTTCTCTTAGAGAGAATGTGTGGGCATCAATTCCTCACTCAAGAACATGAATTGTAATACAGGTTTCATAAACGGCATGCAGAATTGCGTAGGCTGCCCTAGATTTCCTGGAGTACCATTTAGGCCAGAGTCGTCAAAGCCAGATCAAAGCTGTTTCTGTTTCTAGGCAGCAGAAATGGAGAGCTTCCTTCAAGTGGTGAACAAGATGTCTTGTAGCTACCGCTACTGTACATGGATGATGGTTTTACTATGACCAGTCTGGTATGACTGACATATAAGCAGGGGAAAGATAATATCCCAAATGACAGACTATTCCCCATATAGCGCACTACCTTTTGATCAGGACTCATAGGGCTCTGGTCAAAAGAAATGCACTATGTAGGGCATAGTGTGCCATTTGGGACATTACCAATGCCTCACATTTGCTATGGGTTAAGTTAACGTGGCAAAAAATCTGTCCTCATTAAATTGAATTGCAATGCCATGTTATCGATATCCTAAATGAATGGATGTACCTTGTCATGTTGCCAAAAGGCGGTGCAGAGTGTCTGCTTCACAGCAATGTCCTGTACAGGATGTCCTTATCTGAGAAGAAACGTTCTCCATTCTGAACAATCAAGGTTGGGCATGTTGCATTTTATAATGGAATAAAGGCAATGCAGTGAAAATATTACAGTGCTTTTGAAAACATTACTGGACAAACAAAGTTGGACCAAACATTCTGATGGTTGACAGATTGCCAGACTATACTGAATGGCAAAACATTCTGTACATACAAACTAGTGTGTTACTTTGTTCATCTTCAAAGTAATGTAGCCTATCCCTGGAGAAACTCAGGACACATTTGGGACTTCAGATAAATCGTTGCTTGTTTTTTTGTGTCGTCATGCTATCCTCTCAAAATATTTGTTGTATTAATGTTTGATAGGATATCCTATAGATAGGCTTCATCTGCCATTGGAGAGAGGTGAGAGTACAGTAGAATATAGTAGATCTGTGCGTGTGGAGTGGGTCTGGTTTGGCCAGTGTCTCTGGCTAGTCACATTGTGCTGAGTCAGAGGGTGTGTGGAACTCTGTCAGCAGTGAGCACCGCTCTGTGGCTACGGGCCAATGGGCTGCCACCCTCTGCCTGCTCTCTTGGGAAATTGCTACCCTGTACTGTAATGGCTGGCCTGATGTATCTATCTACTACTCCTTACAAACATCTCTATGGTCATCATTACAGCTTCTGATTGGAGAAGAGGAAAACTCCTGCTTTACTACCTCGGTATTGATTGGCTGGGGAGTTTTAGTGCTGAGGTGTACAACTGATGTACTTTGTGTGCACAATGCACATACTGTAGCACTCCAGGACCAGGGTTGGTTGGTTACCACTGCACTGTGTTTGCCCAATATCTAAGATGGGAGTTCAGATCCTAGCACTGCCTTTCATGAGGCCGAGTTATGGAAAGATTAGAAGGCTGTGTTATGTTTGTTTCGCCTTGTCAGAGCATTCCTTTTATTTGTTGACAGGCTATAAAGAGCTGTATTAGGGATGATGGCTCAGAGTCCTTGACACCAGACCTATGTCCTCATGGTGGCTGTCACAACACTCCCATGCTGGTGGGGTTGGTTTCTGCCTCTCAGGATGGTGCCAAACATAGTCATAGACACAAGGAGAGTCCCAAAGCTCCCATGTAGTGCTCCTCCTAGACCTGTTTTAATGGTTTTGAAAATGGGTGTTCTCTAACTGTAATGTTTAAGAGGTCAGTGTGTACTTTTTGTTATCCCTTCTGGGGTCTCTTCCCAACAACACTCACCATGAAGGGTTCGTTTCTGCCTCTCAGGACCACTCCAAACCCAGCCACACATTCAAGTCCCAGTACTTCACCTGCAGTATGAATGGATTCCAGATTGTTTTAAAAATAAATATTTTAAAATGACCTGTTTTAAAAATAAATGTTTAAAAATGACCTGTTTTAAAAATAAATGTTTAAAAATGACATGTTTTGAATGAAACAATTTGACGTGTAGGAAGTGTGTATTTACTTGTTCACTGAATGCCTGTCTTACTATAGACACATTAACCATTCATCTTTTAAAAGGCGTGAAATTATTCTGAACAACGCAAGCTGCAGCTAAGAGTGGGTTAATGTCTGGCAGCTTCCCAGCTAAGGTTGACTCTCCTCTCCCCCTCTCTCCTCCATCTCTCTCTCTCCTCCATCTCGTCAGTCGACTGCTTCAGTAAGGCAGTATGATGGAGGCTGGCTGTGGGGTTGCCGCGGTGATCGGGAATGCTGGCTCAGGACATCAGGGAGAACCAGGAAGTGGTGACGTCCTTGAGGGGTGAGTTACTCTCTCACACTCACGCTGCACTGTACCGTACTGCTGCTATGTCAGCTGACCAGGACTCTGCAGATATCACACCCAGAAATGTAAAGGAGACGTATACAAGATCAGTTGAGGATGTGTGTGTGCGCTTGAGTGATTGTACAGGCATGTGTGTGTATTATGTGTATGTGAGAGATTGACGGGGAGGAAGAGTGATGGAAAGAGAGGAATTCTAAAAGACATTAGTGATGGCTACATTATATCGATGACAGACAAATGATCTCTTCTCTATCTACTGTACGTATGCTGGAAAACAACCAGGCCTTGATAGGATGCCTCTCATTTAATCACAGCTCTCCAGCAGATGAGATGAGCTCATTCTATCAGTGCCAGTGTTCTTTCCTTTTTAGCAGATCTCAGGAGCAGTGGTCTATGAGACTGTATCACTGCATCACTCAGTCTGTGTCTGAGCCCTGGAAGGAAGGACAAATCTAAGGCATCCACTCTTCTTCATTGTCCCTGAGAAAAGTTGGTCTGAAAGGACTTTTCTCCCTCTGCCTAGCACACTGACTCAGATTTCAGCTGCAGGTTTTGTGAGGCTCCCTTGTGGGCGGATTGCATTCGTGACTTACTCAAAGGAAAGGCTTTGCTTACCCGAACATACACAAAAGCCATTATAGCTTTGTTTTGGTCCTACCAAGTGTGAGATGCTTCTTTTGTCAGGCTAAGTATGTTCTTTCTCCATGATGTGTTTACTGTATGTAGGCTAGGCTATACTCCTCTCTGGAGCTTTCTTTACCGGTCAGGAGCCATTTGAGACCGTGTGCAGTTATGTGCTATCACCAGAGTAACAAGGATGTAAATACCACAGGGTACATTATGTTTTCTGGGCCACTGGTGCAGTGTCATGATTTGAGCACCAGAAACATGATGTAAATATATTTGTCTCTCACTGGCTCCCTCTGGTGGCTTCTATGGATTTTTTCTATTTTAATTTCAAGTATTTCAAATGTAATGTATTTATGGATTCAGATTCTTCATCTTTCTCTCCCTGTTTATCTCTGTCCTTCCCTCCCTCTCCCTGTGTAGGGCCATGTGTATTACACCAGATAAAGAAGAGACCCAGCCTGATCCACACAAGAGCACTACTCCAACAGAGAAATATCCAAAAGAGAGCACAACTAACATGGTACACTGTCTATAATCACTAGTTGAGGTCTGATACAAGCACTCTAACCTTGGAATAGCAGTCTCTGAACTCTACTGCTATGTAGTCTTATATATATACTGCTAGTATGGGTTTCTTTTAAGTATTATTTGAACAAGCAAATGTGAAGTACTGACTGTCTTGTAATTGGTTTACATGTCAGGAATGTTGAGTATTGTATGTGTTGATTGGCAGATATTGTGTGTTGTCGATTGGCAGGTACAGAGTGATGAGGTCACAGAGCTTCCTGTTGAGCCTGAGCCCATCCTGCGTTCCTGCGTCAGCACAGCCAGCATGAAGGTCAAAAACATGAAGAAGTAGGTGCTCCCGTCCCCACGGAAACGGTCTATTATGGGCTGTAAAATGGGCCTCTAAACCAGGGCAGTAAAATAAGTGCAGTAAAAGGATGGGCTGGGGCCTGGCAGAAACTGACTGGTCAACTTGCTGTCTCTGCTGTCTCACTCTCACACTACCATCTCCCCCTTCTCTCTTTCCCTGCCCTCTTCCTCTGCTCTCCTTCTCTCTTTCTCTCTGCTCTCTCTCTCATGCTCACTCTCTCCTCACTCCCCTCCCTCTTAGCTCTTTCTGCCTCAGTGTAACAGCCAGTAGAATACTGATGAGGTGATGCTGTTGTATTTCAGGCTGACGTTCCCCAGAGGTCATTTTCCCAGGCTGGCTGAATGTGCCCACTTCCACTATGAGACCGTTGACTTTGGCACTGTGCAGGTGAGGCCCGGCCCGGAACTGAACACACAATCATTCTATGGAGAACAGAAGTCATTTGTTGCTGGTATTTTGGTAATTGTGTCTTTGACTCAATTTCATGTGTCGCTCAGTAGACATCATGGTGAATTGTTCCACAAAATACCTCATTCCCTTAATGGAAGAGAGCAGTCTGTCCTAATTATTTTACATCATCCTGTCCCCGCCCGACCCACATTCCACTCTCCAATTTCCCATATTGAAAAAATACAGATGGAATATAAATAATCTCATTCATTATGTACTTAAAGTGATACTTCGGGATACCCATAGACTTCCAGTCATTGCGTTAACGTTAGTTAGCATTGGCTCACAAAATTACATCTAACTTCCTACATAATGGACATGGCGACATAAAAATGGTATCCATTAGTTCATCTATCTCTGGGGAATTAGATAAAGTGCCTCATTGCCAAAATCCCAAAGTATCCCTTTAATTTGAATATACAATTGGATACGTGATAAGGCTATAGCAACATGAAATCCAATATATCAGTATATTTAAAATGTTGTTCATGAATATTTAATCCAGTGTGTGCATTAATCCACTAAGTAGAATTCATTCCTGTCCGATCAGCTCAGGTTAAACCTGCAATCCTCAGCACTTGTTGGATGAAGCTGATGGTATCAGCCAGAGAAATAGTCTGATTTTTCTGGGTACACAGCATTACTGTAGGAGCATCCACAGGCATCAGTACCATTGTAGTTGAGAGAGTGACCTGTAGCAGCTTTCAGATTCCAGGAGGTGGCAGGAGAGAGCAGTTATGTGCAGGTAGTTATGTTTAATACTGTAGAATGTAACAGAACATTTAACTGTATAAGATTTTGTTTTGTTTGCTTACCTTGCACCTGTGATATCATCCCATAGCCTCATCAGGTGGTCATTTAGGATGGCCCTATTGGTCATTTTTGATGACACTTTAACTATAGATTCATTGCCATTAGTCAGCACACATTCCAGAGGGTTGAGAGTGAGAATTTGTTTTGCCTGTGGTGATAATTTGAATCAGTCAGGCGGAAGCGGCTGCTCACTCATTTGTGAAAGTGGCTGTTCCTTGCCTGGATAATTCCTGTGTAATTCTGTGGGCTTGACAGCAGAGAGCAGTAGTCATCTACTCTTTTGCACACTGATGCTTGTACCAGTTTTTAACCCCATAGGCCCAACATCGTGAGACTTCCGGGAACGCTTGCGAAGCAGACAAACCAGACCGGGGTTTGAGAAGTCAATGAGAGAAGTGAAAAATTCTTCCCTATCGTCATACTAAACCATCTTTGCTTTTACCGTTGAGAGCGCCTCACTGAAGCGCCATGTTCGTAGGGTGGCTGGAGCGTAGCTACTGAACAGAAGTGTCTGTCTGTGACCTTGAGATCTTCCTACAGGGGAAGATGAGCTGAGCAAGGAGAGAAATTTCACTCTAGGGAGAGACCAGCCATGCCTCACTCTGACACTTAGACTTCACACGCTTAACTGTTTTCTTAAAGGCCCAGTGCAGTCAAAAGCTCTGTTTTCTGGTGTTTTATATATATTTCCGCACTATGAGTGTCACGTTCTGACCATAGTTCTTTTGTGTTTTCCTTGTTTTAGTGTTGGTCAGGACGTGAGCTGGGTGTTGGTTTGTCTATTTCTATGTTTGGCCTGATATGGTTCTCAATCAGAGGCAGGTGTTAGTCATTGTCTCTGATTGGGAACCATATTTAGGTAGCCTGTTTTGAGTTGTGTTTTGTGGGTGGTTGTTTCCTGTCTTTGTGTTTTCTGCACCAGATAGGGCTGTTTCGGTTTTCACGTTTATTGTTTTGTATCCTGTTCATGTTTGAGTTACCTTATTAAATTACCATTAACTATAACCACGCTGAGTTTTGGTCCGCCTCTCCTTCCCAGGAAGAAAGCCGTTACAATGAGGTTGGAATAATACTGTAAAAAAATGTAGAACGATGATAATTCCCTTTTAGTGTCAGAGCTGTTTGAAAAGACTGCCTGAAATTTCAGTCTGTTTTGGTGGGATGGAGTTTTGGCCTTTCCAGGGTGACATCACCATGTGGTTAATTAGTTAATTGGTTTGGAACTCTTTTCTTATTGGGCTATTTGCCAATAACAGATAGTTTTCAGTGTTCCCATCTTCACTTCCAGACAGTCCGAGCTAAATTCTTGCTTGAGAATTTGCTCTTTGCTAAGAAGCAATTTTTGTTACTTTTTGATGATTTTAATTAAGGTACTTAATTGCAGTTGAGTCACTAAACCTCGAGCCCAAGTCAAGTCACCAGTCCCTATGGTTGAGTCCCAGTGCTCTAGTCCTGGTCCAAGTGCTCAAGTCTGAGTCACTGGGTCTGAGTTGAACAAAAAATGCTACATAAATATTGGTTTATGTGCACATAAAAAAATATCTAACTTTTGAAAGCCAAATTAAGTTTTTTAGACATATTTGGTATTTTAGTTACTGTTGTTTTTCTGCTCGCTTGTATTGGTGGCTTGACGCTCGTCTGTTGCTCTATTGATTTGGCTCGTATTTAGTAGAAGAAATCTGCCCAACAACAACTAGTTGCAGGCTTGTGGGAAGATTTTCATGGGAGCGTTGAAGTAGAGCAAAGATTTTCCTCCTGTTGCACAATGGTCATAATTGCCTGCAATATACTATAGCCTATGAAACAAATAGTCCTTCATACAGTCTCACACACATTTTATTTTATATAATGTTCAATAGTTATGTCAAATCAGTAATGTTTTAAAGGGATGAATGGTCTCTTGACGGAATTGGCTTTTGCTCCTGTCAGATTGACCAGATTATTATTTGCTACTTTTTTGTAATCGGCCACTAATATTTATGTATGTATGTGTTATTCCAAAGTGAAAACTAAAGGGAGACTGGTGACAGTGGGAGGGTAGAGCGAGATGACAAATTCAAATACAAACTACTTTTCAATACTCAAGGAGAGAGAGGAAGACAATAGCTGTACTGTTTTTTTTTAACTTTTAAACTCAATAGAATTGTTTTCAATTTCGTAAAGCAGTTTGTGTTTCTTAACTTCTTGCGTCGAGCAATCCTGGATCCGGGATCCTATTTATAGCCTCAAGCTCATTAGCATAACGCAACGTTAACTATTCATGAAAATCGCAAATGAAATGAAATAAATATATTTGATCTCAAGCTTAGACTTTTGTTAACAACACTGTCATCTCAGATTTTCAAAATATGCTTTTCAACCATAGCTAAACAAGCATTTGTGTAAGAGTATTGATAGCTAGCATAGCTATAAGCCTAGAATTTAGCCAGCAAGATTTTCACAAAAACAAGAAAACCATTAAAATAAAATAATTTACCTTTGAAGAACTTCAGATGTTTTCAATGAGGAGACTCTCAGTTAGATAGCAAATGTTCAGTTTTTCCTGAAAGATTCTTTGTGTAGGAGAAATCGCTCCGTTTTGTACATCACGTTTGGGTACCAAAAAAAACACGAAAATTCAGTCATCAAAACGGCAAACTGTTTTCCAAATTAACTCCATAATATCGACTGAAACACGGCAAACGCTGTTTAGAATCAATCCTCAAGGTGTTTTTCACATATCTCTTCATTGATATATCGTTCGTGGATGTCTACTTTCTCCTCTGAATCGCTTGGAAAAATACGTGCAGCTGAAGATGACACACCAATTTCGATGGAGGACACCGGGCGGACACCTGGCAAATGTAGTCTCTTATGGTCAATCTTCCAATGATATGCCTACAAATACGTCACAATGCTGCAGACACCTTGGGGAAACGATAGATCGGGCAGGCTCATTCCTTGCGCATTCACAGCCATATAAGGAGACAATGAAAAACAGAGCCTCAAAAATCCTGCTCATTTCCTGTTTGAAGTTTCATCTTGGTTTCGCCTGTAGCATCAGTTCTGGGGCACTCACAGACAATATCTTTGCAGTTTTGGAAACGCCAGAGTGTTCTCTTTCCAAAGCTGTCAATTATATGCATAGTCGAGCATCTTTTTGTGACAAAATATTGCGCTTAAAACGGGCACGTTTTTTTATCCAATAATGAAATAGCGCCCCCATAGATGTAAGAGGTTACCATGCAAAGCTAAATAGTAGGCTGGCGACTGGTGAATACGGGGAAGCAAGAGTCACTTACGCGATGTTTATGATTGGAGGCAAAGCCAGAGTGGAGCCTGCCTTCTTGTCTGCCCACACTCATCGCTTGCTCCCCCGCAGCTCACCAGCTGATGTAGGCTGCGTGCGCCAGTGTGGTGCGCCATTCCCATGGCTAGCTAGAGGACAGAACCCTCACTGCTCTGCGCACCCAGTGCTGCAAATATTCTGCTTATTTTAGTAGCCAATCCAGTCAAGGTGCAAATACAAGTCACAGGAAGGTGATTCCAAGTCACCAATGGTCGAGTAGAAGTCGAGTCACAAGTCATGAAAATTGGGAGTCAAGTTCCAGTCCTGGACTCGAGTACTACAACACTGCTTAATTGTTACTCAAAAATGATTTGATATTGGGCCTCCCGGGTGGCGCAGTAGTTAAGGGCGCTGTACTGCAGCGCCAGCTGTGCCATCAGAGACTCTGGGTTTGCGCCCAGGCTCTGTCGTAACCGGCCGCGACAGGGATGCACAATTGGCCTAGCGTCGTCCGGGTTAGGGAGGGCTTGGTCGGTAGGGATGTCCTTGTCCCATTGCGCACCAGCGACTCCTGTGGCAGGACGGGCGCAGTGCGAGCTAACCAAGGTTGCCAGGTACACGGTGTTTCCTCCGGCACATTGGTGCGGCTGGCTTCCGGGTTGGATGAGCGCTGTGTTAAGAAGCAGTGCGGCTAGTTGGGTTGTGTATCGGAGGATGCATGACTTTCAACCTTTGTCTCTCCCAACCCCGGGAGTTGTAGCGATGAGACAAGATAGTAGCTACTACAACAATTGGATACCATGAAATTGGTAAAAATTATTTAAAGAAAAATGATTTGATATTGAGATAAAAACAGCAGCATTGGACCTTTAACTGCTGTTATAGTGTTATAAGTTACATGCTGACTTCACCCTAAGAGGGTGGTCTGACAGATTAGAGGGAGTGTCAAAACATTGTCCCTGTGGTGGGTCTCATGACTCATGTCCTCATCCTAGAAATCACACACAGGACCAGAAGGGATATGACAGATCAGGTCTCGGGCAGAATGACAACATGTGGACAGTATGTTGAAACAAATACAGAGGACTGGGTCGATTCTGCCCGAGATTACTTCCATCTCTAGAGAAGCATCATTTGAAATGGAAATGCCTGGGTGGTCTGTTTCCTCCTGCACCTCTCTGTGTCAGGCTTACGTATGGTTATGCACTAACTGCTTTGGTTTAGCCTATATACTGTAGAGCTCCTTTCGTCACGAGAGGATGAGGAAAGTTAGAGCGAGGGAAGGAAGGAGAGTGGGAGGGAGATTGAGATGAGGAGGGAATGGGAGGGACCAAGGGAGAGAGAAACGTCGGGATGCTTCCCCTATTTCTATTCTCTGCTATTAAGGTGTAATTAAACTGAAAGCATGTTGTGGATCCACCTCATGGCGAAGGACAGACTGAAGGGGAGCATTTTAATTTAACCTAAGGGACAGATGAAAGCAACCAGCATCTGTTTAACGCTGCTCAATCCAGAGGCAACTCCACTCTTCTCCTCTGTCCTAAATTCACCAGCCAGTGGTAGGAAGCTACGGGTTCAGCTTAGTGACTTCTATCTGGAGACACAGGACTGCAGTTGAACACTGTCTGGGAGACATCCAGCTGTGTTGTAACCTGACTTAAAAGCTGAGGACCAGTTAAAAGCCTGCACTGGCAGGTACCAGTATGCGATTGTGTATTCATTTCTGTTTCTGGGTCCAGATGTGTGTATTAATAGTTAATGACTGCAGGCATGTTTCTATTTAGGGATTTGTGCTGCGCCGTGTGAGGTTGTCAGTTTTAGTTGCTTGGCTAAAATGCGTTGGTAAAAAGAGTTGGGGATAGAAAGAGCGTAAACAAAACATAAGTAAGACATGCACTAAATTTACTCAGTTTAGTTTGCAGTGTTAAATGACTCCGCTCCATGTGACTGTGTTTCTCTGTCCAGACATCCTCTTGACATATTGTTAATCATCATTGATTCATGTTTGTTGTCTTATCATGCTAACCGTCCATATTTCCATCTACATGACCGTAGTTAATGTTGTTGTTTAATTCACTCATTGACTAATGATTATTCTTCCAGCCTGTATTAATAGTTGACATCCTACAAACAATATTGATGATTTTCTTTTCTATTTCAAATATTTGCTTTGTGATAAGGTATTTTGCATTGATTTGTTACTCTCTGCATAGCTACGTGTATGAAGGAGCTGTGTTTTACCATGTTATTGAGCAGTGATGGGTAACTAGGTCATATTGTGTTGGGTAACTCGAGTATCTAGATTAGCTGTTCACTCTTCTAAATAACCAAAACCTCCCCTGCCTCGCAGGCCTTTGAAGTTATGCCTGTATTTGATATCATTGTATTCCCCTTACTATTCTTGAGGCTTTGATCTCCTCTTGGTATAGGAGTTTATGGAGTTATATGGGACAGAGGGAGGGGGGTGGGGTTCTTGGTACATTTCCATAGCCTCTCAAACACTGAAGGAGTTCTCAATTGCTTAAATATTATTAATATACTGGATTATTTTTTGGGTTGAAAAACATATGTCAAGGGCTCAGTGTCACGGTGTTGAAAATGCACATTCGTACTTTCTTAACCTCTCACAACAGCCAGTGAAATTGCAGGGCGCCAAATTCAAAACAACAGAAATCCCATAATTAAAATTCCTCAAACATACAAGTATTATACACCATTTTAAAGATAAACGTCTTGTAAATCCAATCACAGTGTCCGATTTCAAAAAGGCTTTACAGAGAAAGCGCCTAGTCACAGAAAACCATACAGCCATTTTCCAGCCAAGGAGAGGGTTCACAAAAGTCAGAAATAGCGATTCAATTAATCACTAACCTTTGATGATCTTCATCAGGTGGCACTCACATGACTTCATGTTACACAATAAATGTGTGTTTTGTTCGATAAAGTTGATCTTTATGTCCAAAAACCTCAGTTGAAATTGGCGCGTTATGTACAGTAATCATTGTCTCAAACAAACATCCGGTGAAAATGCAGAGAGCCACATCAAATTACAGAAATACTCATCATAAACATTGATGAAAGATACAAGTGTTTAACATACATTTAAAGATAAACTTCTCCTTAATGCAACCGCTGTGTCAGATTTTAAAAAGGATTTACGGCGAAAGCACACAACGCGATTATTGTAGGTCAGCGCCTAGCCACAAAAACCATACAGCCATTTTCCAATCAAGGAGAGGTGTCACAAAAGTCAGAAATAGCATTAAAATTAATCACTTACCTTTGTTGATCTTCATCTGGTGGCACTCCCAGGTCTCCATGTTAGACAATAAATGTTTGTTTTGTTCGATAATGTCCCTCTTTTTAGTGCGTTTAGTTCAGAAATCCAAAGGCACAATGCTCGCTCTCAACATCAAGACGAAAAGTAAAAAAAGTACAATAAAAGTTAGTATAAACATGTCAAACGATGTTTAAAATCAACCATCGGGTTGTTTTTGTCATAAATATTCAATAATATTTTAACCGGACAAAAGCTTCGTCAATAGAAAAGGAGAAACAAGAAGAGTTCTTTCTTATTGTACATGAAGTCAGCAGCTCTCAAGTCCAAAGGACCTCAACACATTTTTTAAAGGGGCCTCTCCTTTTTGATATATTATATATAGATAATACAATTAGATTTGAGATGTTTCTGGTCATGACAAACTAACCCATTTCTAACCATGATAGTGTTACCCAGTTGGCTCTACTGTCCATTACTGATAGAGTTTGGAGAGTGAGCTAAGTGACCGAACATGAATTTGGTGTGTGTTTTACTTTCACACTAGTTCAGAAACAGAAAGAGGTTGCTGTATTAAACTCCTGCATTATTTAGAGTGTGGTGTCTCTCACTATTTAAATCTCTCTGTACCCATTCCCCTGCAGCTGTCCTTTGCAGAGGAGCAGACTGAGGGGAAGAAGCCTGGTCTGGACTCCAAGGAGCCACTCTTCGTGGTTCAGATCTGCTGCCAGGTATAATGGAGCTTGAGGGCTAGGCCCTAGTTTCTGACCCATAGAACATATTATCTGAAGCATGATACTCATATCTAAGGGGGTAGGATAATCCAGTGCTTCTCAACCCTCTCCTTGGGACCCCCAGACGTTTCAAAATTTAGTTGTAGCCATGAACTAGCACACCTGATTCAAGTAGTCGAGGGCATGATGATTAGTTGAACAAGGTTTGCTAGCGCTGCACTAGATCAAATACATGGAATGGCTACGGGTCCAGGAGGAGAGGTTTGAGACAGGCTAGGATAATCCATTTTGTGCCTTTGTACAGTAGCTTTATCCTAGATTCCTTCACTCATTTCAGGCTCACTGTCTCTGTTTGTGTCTCAGAGTCTGAGCTGGCTGGTGAAGCGCTCCTATGAAGACTTCCGTGTGCTGGACAAACACCTCCACCTTTGTATCTATGACAGACGCTTTTCTAAACTCACTGAGCTGCCCCGCATTGACTCTCTGAAGGACACAGTAGAGGTAGAGGTCAGTCAACAAGACTTAATCTTACTACTGGCAATATTATACTATCTGCTGTGAATGAGACCGGTTGTATCCCAAATGACACCCCATTCCCTAGTAGTCTACTACTTTTGAACAGTGCACAGGAAACTAGTGGACTAATTAGGGAATCGAGTGCCATTAGGGACACTTCCACAGTCATAGTTACATTACATCAGGTATCTCCCCTGGCTTTGCATTCAACCTAACTCATTCCCGCCGGCTCTATTCTCCTCAGGAAATAACCAAGATGTTGGCAGCCTACCTGTCCCGTCTCTCAGCCATCGCTGACAACAAGATCAACTGTGGTCCAGTGCTGACATGGATGGAGGTGAGCTACTCATGTTTCTCTTTATTCAATTAGACTTCTTGCAGAATGACATTTTCCATAGATAGTAATAGATCCATTTGCTGTCTTTGCTAAACTCCGTTATGTCATTTTGTACTCCATCAGCCTGTGTTTTTGTCTCTCAGATTGATAACAAGGGCAACCACATGCTGGTAGCTGAGGAGTCCTCCATCAATGTTCCTGCCATCGCCGCGGCCCACGTCATCAAACGCTACATTGCCCAGGCCACAGACGAGCTGACCTTTGAGGTGACCCGTCTGGGCATCTTATGATAGGACAGGAAAGGGGAGAGGTTTAGGGAACAGTGGGATGATATGGGGATACATTCACTAGGGTATTTGTACACATTCTGCCGTGGTTGTTGATGTTTTTAAACCCACTCAAACTACTATACTCTCTGTTGTTGTTTTTTTCTGCGTCGTCCCTGTTCTAGGTAGGGGACATTGTGTCAGTTATTGACATGCCTCCTAAAGAGGACACTGGCTGGTGGAGAGGGAAGCATGGTTTTCAGGTAAAACCCCTCAAATAAGTCTGACATAAACAGCTTTGTCTGTCCCTTCATAATAGTGACCCATTTTCTGCATCCCACACCCTACTGTACATGGAGGTTACTATCACTTACTCTTCCTTAGATCGTATCTGGTGCATAAACAGCGCGGGAGAGTTACGATTCCTCCTTCTGTTTCTCTCTGTGCAGGTTGGCTTCTTCCCCTGTGACTGTGTGGAGCTGATCAGTGACAGGGTTCCCCCCTGTGTGTCCAGCTCCGTGCCAAAACCAGGTACTGTGGCCTGTTATACAGCAACAATACGCTGTTCTCCCTCTTCTCCATGATGCATGTATAACTGACTGGATGTGACTCTTAAAGCGTGTCTGAATCAATGAGGTGTGTGTGTGTGTGTGTGCGTGCGTGTGTGTGTGTGTGTGTGTGTGTGTGTGTGTGTGTGTGTGTGTGTGTGTGTGTGTGTGTGTGTGTGTGTGTGTGTGTGTGTGTATACATACAGTGCATTTGGGAAGTGTTCAGACCTTCACTTTTTCCACATTTTGTTACATTAGTCTTATTCTAAAATGGATTAAATTAAATGTTTTCCTCATCAACCTACACACAATACCCCAAAATGACAAAGTGAAAACATATATTTTTTTTTTATGTATATATTTTTAAAATGATACCTTATTTACATAAGTATTCAGACCTTTTGCTATGAGACTCAGGTGCATCCTGTTTCCATTGATCATCCTTGATGTTTCTACAACTGGATTGGAGTCCAACTGTGGTAAAATCAATTGATTAGACATGATTTGGAAAGTCACACACCTGTCTAGATAAGTTCTCACAGTTGACAGTGCATGTCAGAGCAGAAACCAAGCCATGAGGTCGAAGGAATTTTCTGTAGAGCTCCGAGACAGGATTGTGTCAAGGCACAGATCTGGGGAAGGGTACCAAAAAATGTCTGCAGCATTCAAGGCCCCGAGAACAAAGTGACCTCCATAATTCTTAAATGGAAGAAGTTTAGAACCACCAAGACTTCCTAGAGCTGGCCGCACGGCCAAACTGAGCAATCGGGAGAGAGGGGCCTTGGTCAGGGAGGTGACCAAAACCCAATGGTCACTCTGACAGAGCTCCAGAGTTCCTCTGTGGAGATGGCTGTCCTTCTGGAAGGTTATCCCATCTCTGCAGCACTCCTTCAATCAGACCTTTATGGTAGAGTGAGCTACACCTCAGTAAAAGGAGTGACAGCCAGCTTGGAGTTTGCCAAAAGGCACCTAAAGACCATGAGAAACAAGATTATCTGGTCTGATGGAACCAGATTGAACTCATATGTTTTATTTCATAGTTTTTAATGTCTTCACTATTATTCTACAATGTAGAAAATAGTATAAATAAAGAGAAATCCTTGAATGAGTAGGTGTGTCTAAATCTTTTTTTGCTTTGTCATTATGGGGTTTTGTGTGTAGATTGAGGGGGGGGGGGCAATGTAATCAATTTTAGAAAAAGGCTGTAACATAACAAAATGTGGAAAAAGTAAAGGGGTCTGAATACTTTCCAAATGCACTGTATGTGTGTGTAAGTGTTATATGGGTTGACTCTGAAGAGAGGACCACTTTGGGCTTAAGTGTTTTTATTCATATTTTCAAGTGTTATCCACTGGGATTCAAATGAACAGTTATTGTTTTATTTACAACCCAAAAACTACATTAGATTCATTCATATTTTGTCCATCAGTCTGTAAGAAGCACGGAAAGCTGGTGACATTCCTGAGGAGCTTCATGAAGTCCCGTCCACCTCCCCAGAGGCTGAGGCAGCGTGGGATCCTCAGGGAGAGGGTGTTTGGCTGTGACCTGGGGGAGCACCTCCTCAACTCAGGACACGATGGTCAGTTTCCCAGCAGCCGTATCTCTCTATAGTTAGCACGGTATAGAGAATGGTAGTCTTCTCAGTCTTTGTCGTTCAAATCTTTTGGATGTTACTGTGTTGACGGCCCTTTCTCCAGTCCCCCAGGTGATCAAATGCTGTACTGAGTTCATTGAGAGACATGGCGTCGTGGATGGGATGTACAGACTCTCTGGGATCTCCTCCAACATCCAGAAACTGAGGTAAACCCTTGCTTCACTTAGCATTACATAATGTACAACATCTTTGAAAAGATTGAGATTCAATCATCATGTCAGTACTGCTTACAGACTTTTAGCGTGTTTGACCATACGTGATGGTCTGATGTTGAGCGTTAACCAGTGTCTTCTCTGTTTCCCCAGACATGAGTTTGACTCGGAGCAGATACCAGACCTCAGTAGAGATGTCTTCAAGCAGGATATCCACTCCGTAGGGTCGCTGTGTAAACTGTACTTCAGAGAGCTGCCCAACCCTCTGCTCACCTACCAGCTCTATGAGAGATTCTCAGTAAGTAGCAGAATACTGGATTGGGACTGGTACTTAGGGGAGAGATGGGGGGCTGATTGGGGAAAAAATAGTGGAGGAGATATTCTTAATAATATAGTAATCTTGTAATAAACCAAGGGACATACTGTACTAATACATAAGGGGTAGAATTCTTAATCAGAAAAAATCATTTTAGCACAGTGGGGTGTATTGAAGATTACCGTAAACGGGGGAAACAACAGTTAAGGACAGAATGCTCCTGCTGGCCTAGTTATGAGGCTCTCTCTCAGTGTGGACCTCTGGTGTTCCCTCCCTCCACAGGAGGCTGTGTCTGCAGCTACTGATGAGGAGAGGCTGGTGAAGATCCACAACGTCATCCAGCAGCTTCCTCCTCCTCACTACAGGTCAGTTGGAGAACTCACAGCAAACCCAAATGGCTTCTGCAATACTGCATCTTCTGTATTCACTACAACGGTATATAAAGTCACCACTGAACTGTAGGTGCTAAAGCGCCATCTGTTGGCTAACAGAGAGCATTGACCAGTCAAAGACTTGGTATTGTAAGCTGACAGTAAAGAAGGGTGTATTCCACATGTCTGTGTTCTACCTGATCTGTAATACTCTCTGGTCTGTGTTGTAGGACTCTGGAATTCCTCATGAGACATTTGTCCCAACTAGCCACCTTCAGCCCTATTACCAACATGCACACCAAGAACCTGGCCATCGTCTGGGCTCCCAACCTGCTTAGGTATATTGTAACATTCCAACAACCAACACTGTCATTAGTATTTACTGTGAATATACACTGTTTTGTAACTGGTTATGACTGGCCATGAAGTTGAATAGGATATAACTGTGTTTCAGATCCAAGCAGATTGAGTCGGCCTGTTTTAGTGGAACAGCAGCCTTCATGGAGGTGCGTATCCAGTCAGTGGTGGTGGAGTTCATACTGAACAACACAGAGGCACTCTTCAGCCCCAAACTCAACGCCCTCATCCGGGAGAGCACAGGTACAGCATTACCCTGGCTTAGACAGTCATTATAGGGAAGTTGTGAGGACATTATGGGAAGTTCAAAAACATTGCCCCCTTTGCTTCCAGGTACCAGTACCCTATCCAGGCCCAAGTCTCTGCTGGTGTGCTCTCCCTCCACTAAGCTCCTGTCTCTGGAGGAAGCCCAGGCCCGTACCCAGGCCCAGCTGGGCTCCCCTGTTACTACTCCAATTCTGTCCCACAGCGAGTACATCGAGGTGGGGGAGGGACCCGGGGCACTGATGGGCAAGTTCCACACAGTCATTGAGATCCCCACTGAGAGGTAGGTTGTTGTTGGTGCTTCTAGAAACTAGTAGCCTACAGTACGTTGTAGTTGTATAAACCATGTACAGTACCAGTCAAAAGTTTGGACACACCTACTCATTCCAGGGTTATCTTAATTTGTACTATTTTCTGTATTGTAGAATAATAGTGAAGACTTCAACTATGAAATAACACATATGGAATCATGTAATAACCAAAAAAGTGTTAACCAATAATCAAAAAATATAAATATATTTTATATTTGAGATTCTTCAAAGTAGCCACCATTTGCCTTGATGATCAATGAAATTGCAGCCCAAATAAATGTTTCAGAGTTCAAGTAACAGACACATCTCAACATGAACTGTTCAGAGGAGACTGCGTGAATCAGGCCTTCATGGTCGAATTGCTGCAAAGAAACCACTACTAAAGGACACAAATAATAAGAAGAGACTTGCTTGGGCCAAGAAACACGAGTAACAGACATTAGACCGGTGGAAATCGGTCTGAATCCAAATTTCAGATTATTGGTTCTAACCGCTGAGGGTTTGTGAGATGCAGAGTGTGGTTCCCACCGTGAAGCATGGAGGTGTGATGGTGTGTGGGTGCTTTGCTGGTGACACTGTCAGTGATTTATTTAGAATTCAAGGCACACTTTACCAGCATGGCTACCACAGCATTCTGCAGCCATACACGATCCCATTTGGTTTGCGCTTAGTGGGACAATCATTTGTTTTTCAACAGGGCAATGACTCAAAACACACTACCAGGCTGTGTAAGGGCTATTTGACCAAGGAGACTGATTGAATGCTGTATCAGATGATCTGGCTTCCACAATCACCTGACCTCAACCCAGTTGAGATGAGTTGGACCACAGAGTGAAGAAAAAGCAGCCAACAAATGCTCAGTATATGTGGGAACTCCTTCAAGACTGTTAGAAAAGCATTCCAGGTGAAGCTGGTTGAGAGAATGCCAAGAGTGCAAAGCTGTCATCAAGGCAAAGGATGGCTACTTTGAAGAATCTGAAATATAACATATTAAGATTTTTTTAACACATTTTTTGGTTACTACATGATTCCATATGTGTTATTTCGTAGTTTTGTTGTAGAAAATAGTCAAATTAAAGTATACCCTGGAATGAGTAGGGGTGTCCAAACATTTGACTGGTACTGTATGTCTCTGATCACCCTGTACACTCCGCTTTAGTCACGGGGCATGTTGTGTTATAGTAAGAGGGCTCCAGGGAAGGTGAAGAAGTCCCCAGTGGGAAGCTGGCGTTCATTCTTCCACCTGGGCAAGTCCTCCTCCATGACTTCCAAACGCAAGCTGAAGCGTCACCCCAGCGAACCCAATGAGATAAAGAGCATCGCGCTGCCAGGTCAGGCCTCAACCAGCACTACACTGTCACCATCCAGTACTGTAAACAACCATAAGGACTTTCTTCACAGCCATGTTATAAAATACCTCCCAGTCATGTCTCTGTGGTTAAATGTATGGGTGTTTTTTCCACTTGGGTGATGTGACGAAGTCATGTTTTTTTTTAAAGAAGTCTATTTTCAACTTCAGTTTGTACTTCCATATTATTCAGGTGGAAGAGGTGACAGTGGGACACTGCGCTCCACCAAAAGTGAAGAATCTCTCACCTCTTTGCACAATGTGGAAGGTAAACATGCCCCCAGTCACACTTTCAATCCTGTCAGTACCCGTGTTTCATAATACTTGATAAACAAATTTAGAGTAATAATTTCTTTGTTACCTTTATTTTTATGTTGTCTGTTTAAGTCTGCCTCTGAACAGTAATGCATACTATTTGTCTATTTGTTCTAGGGGAGCCCCAGATGTACCGCCCCCCTAGACCACGCTCTACCAGCGATGCCCTCTCCACCGCATTCAGGGATGACCTGTGTGATGCCAGGGACAAAGGCGACCGCTACCACAAACAGGCCAAGGAGGGCCATAATGGTGCTGCTGGTCCTGTCTATGACCCAGCTGGTGTGTCCTCTCCACATCAGGAGGATGACCTTGACCTCTGTCTTCCAGCTCCTGGCATGGCCTTTCTGGACTTTGACCCCATGTCCTTCCAGTGCAGCCCACTGAGCCCACCAACAGCTAAATCCGCTCCTCAACGCAAAGCAAGCGTCAACTGGAGGAAGAATGTCAGGGGTTCCAGTGAATCAGAGCCCATCTCTTCATCCCTCAAAGTCCTCAGTAACTCCCAGTCCCCTGACGTCACCCCAGTCCATAGGAAAAGAGGGGAGAAAAAGAAAGTGTCTCAGGTCGTCTCCCCCAAACTCAGACGGAGGTCCTCTACGTCCCCCCCTGTGGTTGAAACAGATGTGCACACTGTGTGTATCTCTGCCCCACGCTGTGTCTCAGACACCCAGGGTGGTGAGTCCTCCTCCCCTCCACCTCTGGATCTGTGTGAGGCTCAACTAGTGAGTGGGGAGGGGAGTGAGGCCAGGGCTCCCTGCCGGCTCCCCAGCCCTCCAAGCTTCACATCAACTTTCACAGACAGCCTGGCTTCACAAAACCCTCAGGATCCAGGTCAGTGGCACATTGTTCATTTTATTTGTAAAGCCTTTTTAAATCTACAGTTTATCACTAATGTGTACAGTTCTTATTGTGTTCCGTTGTTAGCTGAAGTTCTTATGGTATTATTCTATGTGTTGTCCCCTCATGTCTGATCACAGCGTTGTTTGTCCTGTCATACTGTAGCAGCATTGTTTGTCTTATGCCTCCCCAGGAACAGATAGGCTTGTGAATTCAGTGTCTGTCCTCCCTCCTCACCCTCCGTTGACGATGGCTGCCCGCAGGCTGGCCCTGGCCCTGGCTGAATCTGCCCAGAAGGCCACTCTGACCTCACAGAGGAGGAGCACCCAGCCCCCCTACCCTCTCCAGAGACAGGACACCCCCCATCCCCTGGACAGACCCCCACGGCCCTCTGTTCTCCACCTCCAACCCTGCTCTAAGGATTACAGCGACCTCAAGGTCTCTTCTCCATCCCCCCTCTTACCCTTGGCTGGTACATCAGTTGAGAATCCTTGTGGCCGTTTCCCTAGCCATGCGAGAAAACAGGCCCCTGAGGGACAAGTGGCTATGAGTAACTTCACTCCCACTGTCAGTCCCTTAGAAGCTGGAGCTCTACTGCAAGGCAGCACAGAGGTGAGGGACCAGAGAGGAGGGAGAGACAGGCCCCTGGGAGCTGTGAGACCTGTTCACCCTCAGACGGTTTCCTCCTTGTATCACAGTGGTAGGGTCTCCCCTCCCTTTCAATCAGTCTGCTCCATTCAGAGCCCGTTAGCCGCCTCTGTCCTCGCTAACACTGACTCTGTCAATGCCTATAACTATCGGACTGTTCTGGCTGAGGCGTCCATGCCAGGGTCTGTGGAGGAGATCCCTTCATGTCCTCCTCTGCCGTCCTTAGTCCATCAGTACAGCTCTGATGAAGAGAGAGCTATGAGGGAGGCTGAAGATGTGTACAGACATCATCGGGTCAATCCAGCAGGACAGGTATCTGGACCTCACCATCTTCGGCCTGGCTGTCTCCCTCCCCACCTGGCAGGGCCCAAGAGCATGTACAAACCCACGTCTGACAGCTGCTACAGCACCTTAGGCCTCCGGCACCACCCATCTTCCTCCCCCCAGTACAGAGGTCAACCCCAACCCAGGGAGGAGCACAGCTCCAGCGGCCACCACAGATCCAGGGGACAATGGCAGAGGACTGAGGAGAGAGCCCCGGGGTACCCTGTCATCCGCAGGGCACGCTCCTTCCATGCCCAGCAACCTAGTTGTGTTCAACCGGCAGAAACTGAAGTCCAACCCCCAGACATCCTGTTCTATGTCCAACGTCCAGCTGTCCAAGAAAAGGAGTGCCAGAGGCTAGTCCAGTCAGGTGTCCAACCCCTGCAGCCGTACTTTGAGAATGGACGCGTTCAGTACCGCTACAGCTCCTATTCAGACGCAGCGCCTCTAGAGGAGTCTTACTACTATGTGGACCCCTACAGGACGAGCCGTATCCGACACAGTCAGTCATACACCATGCGCTCTACTAGGGATAGTGGACATCCTGGCTACCACTATCGCCCTTCAAGCAACATCCCACCTGCAAAAAGAGAACTCTTCTTGGAGAGTAGGGATCTAGAGCGAGTCATTTACGAGTCCTGGGACCACCCAGAGGATTGTGACAGACTAGTCTATCATCCAATCAGACAAGAGAATAGAGCCAGGCAGAGGACCCAGGGCCCTATCATGTCTCCTTATGAGAACCTGGATCGTCCCGTCCCACAGAGTGACATCAGGGGCAGAGATATCAGTCACACCAGAAGCAGGTCAGACCCAGGTAATGCCTGCCTGCTGGCTATCGACAGAGTGGACAGCCAACGTGAAGTACCTGCCATGTCCCCAATCTCCCCTGGCCAGCAGCTTTCAGACCCTAGTGATTACATCAGGCACCAGAGGGGTCATTGGCCAGGTGAGGAACCAGTCCCTCCCAGGAGAGAGAGTGTCTCCAGGAGAACTCAGTCCAAGCAGGGCACCTCTCAACGACATCAACCACAGCATTGCAACGTCCCCATGCTCCTAGATGTTAAGAACGTGGAGCAGGGTGAGGGTGGTCCTAATAGAGGTTGTGACCAGGACAAAGTAATGATGGGTAATGCTGCTAATAACTACTCTGCCCGATTAAAACCAAGCATCCCCAGGAGACAACGATCACAGAGCATCAAAGAGCCTCGATACTACCACCATGTCAAATCACCTGTGGAACCAGATCACCCTGGGCCCTTTTCCACCCAGCCCCACAGGAGAACTCAGAGCACGAAAGCCATGCCCTCTCACTATGATAACCTGGAGGGGTACTACCCAGCTCCCAAACCCTCAGGGTCTAGGAAGGCCATGCCAGGGCCGTTCCCTGGCCACGGCTGCATGCCCCCACACAGCCACAGACTGCTGTCCCAGGCCCTAGGGGGCCACGGGGCCTTCCTGCAGTCAGGCCTCAAGCCGCAAGCTGGAGTCTACGCTGAGTGATTCAGTCCTCTAATCACACCAAAAGCTGAGGCCAGTTTGGCATACAACACCAACTCAACAGATTAATGTTGATGTTTATAAAAATGGAAAAAATACATACGGATATAAACCTTCATAAACTGTTTTTAAGAAAATGTTGAGTTGATATAAATGGGTGGGTTCATACTGTTGGTAACGTGTAGATAGCAAAGAAAGAGGTACATTATTTTCTCATTAAATACAAAGGGACTGGTAACGGAGATTTTGAAAGCTTGTTTTGTGCAATGGTTTATGAAGGTTTTTTAATCATTTTTATGCCCAAAGGTTAATTATAATTTAATGTCCATGAGATAATATTCTCCAACAAACAGAAAATACCATTTTAAATATCTGCCAAATATTGTTAATCTTATGAGCAGTAATATTCTAAGATATAATGTCTTATTTGGCCTACTGCCAACGTGAAATTGTTTGCCTAGTTTATTTAGATCATCCTAAACATGCACTTTTTAAGAATTATAGTAAATGAGAACCATGCGTAGACCTCCTTGACTTTTATGTTTTGCAATTCCACTGATTCTCCACTGAAGGTGTTTAGTAACATTAGCACTTTTGGTGTTATTTAGTTCATACAATAGTGGAAGACACAGAGGACATTTCTTCAACGGCACTGCTCTCACCTTCACAAAACACTCCGACATGGAAAGATTAAGGAGCAAGGAGGACTGTGACCACAGTTAGGGTCCATCTGTCATCTTACCAGAATAAATCACTTCCAAATGTGTACATGTGCTGCAAATGTGAAAGTGTATGTCAATGCACTTCTCACATTAACAGGAAGCTGTGATGCTTCATGACATTGTGGTGTATTATGAGAGGACATACGCTTCTCTCTTTGTAGGGATATTTTAATGGTATGTCATGTTTTAACTGTTGCTTTGTTCTTTTGTTATAGTTTTGTATTCATTAAATATGTTATTTCAAACCCAACCCTCTGTAAATGAGGAAATACTGCTAAGACATTTTAATGTTGTTTTTTCATTAGAATATAAATAATAAATAAATAATATCTATAGCATACTATGAAAAATTGTCAGATTTTGTTTTTTTTACCATTTTGTTCATGGGAATGCACATTTAATTAAGTTATTGGTTGGAGCAAAAAATGCAGACTCACTGGGAATTTTCTATCTTGCAGATTCAGAGAAGTTTAGGCATTAGACAGCAGAGGGCACTGCAGTATCGCAGAGAAAGTGGTTCCCTTATAATGTTTCTCAGAATCTCTAGTGGAGATAGGACAAGTTTTAAAATGTTAAAATCACTTTAAATCAGTTTTTCATAAAATCTCTCATTCCTTAAATGTGTAGTGGTATTACTATACACACAACAGTGACTATTTCATTCCAAAACACGATCTAATTAGCATAGACAAAACGGACAACTTCTGAAAAGATGTAAATGCATCCTCTCCCCTTGATCTGTCATCCATATCCAAGGAAACTGCTAGTGCAAAATTAGGAATAAATCATTCAGCAAACCGGGAACATTCTCAGAACATTAGCGAACACTCAAACTAAGTTTAGTTAGGGTTTGTGCTGAGCCAGTATCTGGGCAGAGGAGACAATGAATATGACGAGATCTTCTCTACTCAGAAAGCTACCATTCAAGTAAACATTCACCAACTCTGCAAGCGTTATGACCGGATAAGGCATATACGGTTGAAGTCGGAAGTTTACATACACCTCAGCCAAATACATTTCAACTCAGTTTTACACAATTCCTGACATTTAATCCTAGTAACAATTCCCTGTGTTAGGTCAGTTAGGATCACCACTTTATTTTAAGAATGTGAAATATCAGAATAACAGTAGAGTGATTTATTTTGGCTTTTATTTATTTCATCACATTCACAGTGGGTCAGAAGTTTACATACACTCAATTAGTATTTGGTAGCATTTAAATTGTTTAACTTGGGTCAATCGTTTCCGGTAGCCTTCCACAAGCTTCCCACAATAAGTCGGGTGAATTTTGGCCCATTCATCCTGACAGAGCTGGTGTAACTGAGTCAGGTTTGTAGGCCTCCTTGCTCACACATGCTTTTTCAGTTATGCCCACAAATGTTCTATATGATTGTGGTCAGGACTTTGTGATGGCCACTCCAATAACTTGACTTTGTTGTCCTTAAGCCATTTTGCCACAACTTTGGAAGTATGCTTGGGGGTCATTGTCCATTTGGAAGACCCATTTGCGACCAAGCTTTAATGTCTTGAGATGTTGCTTCAATATATCCACATCATTTTCCTCCCTCATGATTCTGATCTATTTTGTGATGTGCACCAGTCCCTCCTTTAGCAAAGCACCCCCACAACATGATGCTGCCACTCCCATACCTCACGGTTTTGGAGCAGTGGCTTCTTTCTTGTTGAGAGGCCTTTCTGATTATGTTGATATAGGACTCATTTTACTGTGGATATAGATACATTTGTACCTGTTTCCTCCAGCATCTTCACAAGGTCCTTTGCTGTTGTTCTGGGATTGATTTGCACATTTAGCACCAAAGTACGTTCATCTCTAGGAGACAGAGCGCGTGTCCTTCCTGAGCGGTATGCTGGCTGCGTGGTCCCATGGTGTTTATACTTGCATACTATTGTTTGTACAGATGAACGTGGTACCCTCAGGCGCTTGGAAATTGCTCCCAAGGATGAACCAGACTTGTGAAGAGTTCTTGGCTGATTTCTTTTGTTTTTCCCATGATGTCAAGCAAAGAGGCACTGAGTTTGAAGGTAGGCCTTGAAATACATCCACAGGTACACCTCCAATTGACTCAAATTATGTCAATTAGCCTATCAGAAGCTTCTAAAGCCATGACATTTTCTGGAATTTTACAAGCTGTTTAAAGGCAGTCAACTTTGTGTATGTAAACGTTTGACCCACTGGAATTGTGATACAATGATTTTATAAGTGAAATAATCTGTAAACAATTGTTGGGAAAATTACTTGTTTCATGCAGATGTCCTAAGTAGATGTCCTAACCGACTTGCCAAAACTAGTTTGTTAAATGGTTGAAAAATGAGTTTTGTAGTTTTAAAGACTCTAACCTAAGTGTATGTAAACCTCCGACTTCAACTGTACCCCCCCCCTCCCTTTTTTGGCAGTAAATGATGATAGTTGCAAGCAAAGCAGGGTATGCATATTTGGTGAGTAACGAACATATATTGACATAACACTGTACATAACATAACAGCTTATCATATTCATTGACTACTTGGCCCACATACTAGTTCAGGTTTACATTTACATTTAAGTCATTTAGCAGACGCTCTTATCCAGAGCGACTTACAAATTGGTGAATTCACCTTCTGACATCCAGTGGAACAGCCACTTTACAATAGTGCATCTAAATCATTTAAGGGGGGGGTGAGAAGGATTACTTTATCCTATCCTAGGTATTCCTTGAAGAGGTGGGGTTTCAGGTGTCTCCGGAAGGTGGTGATTGACTCCGCTGTCCTGGCGTCGTGAGGGAGTTTGTTCCACCATTGTGGGGCCAGAGCAGCGAACAGTTTTGACTGGGCTGAGCGGGAACTGTACTTCCTCAGTGGTAGGGAGGCGAGCAGGCCAGAGGTGGATGAACGCAGTGCCCTTGTTTGGGTGTAGGGCCTGATCAGAGCCTGGAGGTACTGCGGTGCCGTTCCCCTCACAGCTCCGTAGGCAAGCACCATGGTCTTGTAGCGGATGCGAGCTTCAACTGGAAGCCAGTGGAGAGAGCGGAGGAGCGGGGTGACGTGAGAGAACTTGGGGAGGTTGAACACCAGACGGGCTGCGGCGTTCTGGATGAGTTGTAGGGGTTTAATGGCACAGGCAGGGAGTCCAGCCAACAGCGAGTTGCAGTAATCCAGACGGGAGATGACAAGTGCCTGGATTAGGACCTGCGCCGCTTCCTGTGTGAGGCAGGGTCGTACTCTGCGGATGTTGTAGAGCATGAACCTACAGGAACGGGCCACCGCCTT
Organism: Oncorhynchus masou masou; assembly: GCF_036934945.1. Taxonomy (NCBI): domain Eukaryota; kingdom Metazoa; phylum Chordata; class Actinopteri; order Salmoniformes; family Salmonidae; genus Oncorhynchus; species Oncorhynchus masou. The sequence continues at coordinate 70,507,071 of NC_088224.1, read as the reverse complement.
GATGTTAGTTGAGAACGACAGGGTGTTGTCCAGGATCACGCCAAGGTTCTTAGCGCTCTGGGAGGAGGACACAATGGAGTTGTCAACCGTGATGGCGAGATCATGGAACGGGCAGTCCTTCCCCGGGAGGAAGAGCAGCTCCGTCTTGCCGAGGTTCAGCTTGAGGTGGTGATCCGTCATCCACACTGATATGTCTGCCAGACATGCAGAGATGCGATTCGCCACCTGGTCATCAGAAGGGGGAAAGGAGAAGATTAATTGTGTGTCGTCTGCATAGCAATGATAGGAGAGACCATGTGAGGTTATGACAGAGCCAAGTGACTTGGTGTATAGCGAGAAAAGGAGAGGGCCTAGAACAGAGCCCTGGGGGACACCAGTGGTGAGAGCGCGTGGCGAGGAGACAGATTCTCGCCACGCCACCTGGTAGGAGCGACCTGTCAGGTAGGACGCAATCCAAGCGTGGGCCGCGCCGGAGATGCCCAACTCGGAGAGGGTGGAGAGGAGGATCTGATGGTTCACAGTATCGAAGGCAGCCGATAGGTCTAGAAGGATGAGAGCAGAGGAGAGAGAGTTAGCTTTAGCAGTGCGGAGCGCCTCCGTGATACAGAGAAGAGCAGTCTTAGTTGAATGACTAGTCTTGAAACCTGACTGATTTGGATCAAGAAGGTCATTCTGAGAGAGATAGCGGGAGAGCTGGCCAAGGACGGCACGTTCAAGAGTTTTGGAGAGAAAAGAAAGAAGGGATACTGGTCTGTAGTTGTTGACATCGGAGGGATCGAGTGTAGGTTTTTTCAGAAGGGGTGCAACTCTCGCTCTCTTGAAGACGGAAGGGACGTAGCCAGCGGTCAGGGATGAGTTGATGAGCGAGGTGAGGTAAGGGAGAAGGTCTCCGGAAATGGTCTGGAGAAGAGAGGAGGGGATAGGGTCAAGCGGGCAGGTTGTTGGGCGGCCGGCCGTCACAAGAAGCGAGATTTCATCTGGAGAGAGAGGGGAGAAAGAGGTCAGAGCACAGGGTAGGGCAGTGTGAGCAGAACCAGCGGTGTCGTTTGACTTAGCAAACGAGGATCGGATGTCGTCGACCTTCTTTTCAAAATGGTTGACGAAGTCATCTGCAGAGAGGGAGGAGGGGGGGGAGGGGGAGGAGGATTCAGGAGGGAGGAGAAGGTGGCAAAGAGCTTCCTAGGGTTAGAGGCAGATGCTTGGAATTTAGAGTGGAAGAAAGTGGCTTTAGCAGCAGAGACAGAGGAGGAAAATGTAGAGAGGAGGGAGTGAAAGGATGCCAGGTCCGCAGGGAGGCGAGTTTTCCTAACATTAGGTTGTTAACATCCCACAAACATACAAATGTTTATTTTCTAAGAAAAAAAGTTTAAAATGAAATATCCTTGGAATGTGTTAACATCCACTCAAGTGTTCTCAATCTGTAAAAACTACCACAGAAGATTCCCCTCGGGTTGATTTTTCTGCCAGGGAATGTAATAACACAATGTTCCTAATAAAACATAGTGCCGCAACAAATGTGGAAGTGTTTCTGAGGAAACATTACAGGAACGTTCTGCTAATATTGATGGATGTTATTCAAAACACCCATAACAGCAATAATATTCCTACAATGGTCTCGTGAAGTTATAGTCTGACATTGAAATAAGGATTCTACAAATGCCCCCTTAACATCTAGTGCCAGTCAAAAGTTTGGACGCAACTACTCCTTAAAGGGTTTTTCTTTATTTCTTTTTTAAACAATTTTCTACATTGTAGAATAGTAGTGAAGACATCAAAACTATGAAATAACACATGTGGAATCATGTAGTAACCAAACATGTGTTAAATCAAAATATATTTAGTATTTGAGATTCTTCAAAGTAGCCACCCTTTGGCTTGATGACAGCTTTGCACACTCTTGGCATTCTCTCACCCAGCTTCATCTTGAATGTGTTTGCACCAGTCTTGAAGGAGTTCCCACATATGCTGAGAACTTGTTGGCTGGTTTTCCTTCACTCTGCGGTCCAACTTACCCCAAACCATCTCAATTGGTTTGAGTTTGGGTGATTGAGGAGGCCAGGTCATCTGATGCAGCATTCCATCACTCTCCTTCTTGGTCAAATAGCCCTTACACAGCCTGGAGGTGTGTTGTGTCATTGTCCTGTTGAAAAGCAAATGATAGTCCCACTAAGAACAAACCAGATGGGATGGCGTATCGCTGCAGAATGCTGAGGTAGCCATGCTGGTTAAGAGTGTCTTGAATTCTAAATAAACCACTGACAGTGTCACCAGCAAAGCACCCCCATATCATCACACCACCTCTTCCATGCTTCACGGTGGGAAGCATGGATGAGGCATCCATCCATTTTTCGTGTTTCTTGGCCCAAGCAAGTTTCTTATTATTATTGGTGTCGTTTAGTAGTGGTTTCTTTGCAGCAATCGAACACGAAGGCATGATTCATGCAGTCTCCTCTGAACAGTTGATGTTGAGATATGTCTGTTACTTGAACTCTGCGAAACATGTATAATTTCTGAGGCTGGAAACTCTAATGAACTTATCCTCTGCAGCAGTGGTAACCCTGGGTCTTTTCCGTGGCGGTCCTCATGAGAGCCAGTTTCATCATAGCACTTGATGGTTTTTCAAAGTTTCTCTTTGCTGATTTGAGCTGATCTTTCCATAATATGGACTTGGTCTTTTACCAAATAGGGCTGCCTACTGTATACCACCCCTACCTTGTCACAACATAACTGAATGGCTCAAACACATAAAATTAACTTTTATCAAGGCACACCTGTTAATTGAAATGCATTCCAGGTGACTACTTCATTAAGCTGGTTGAGGGAAGGCCAAGAGTGTGCAAACCTGTCATCAAGGCGATGGGTGGCTACTTTGAAGAGTCTCAAATATAAAATATATTTTGATTTGTTAAGCACTTTTTAGGTTACTACATGATTCCATTTGTGTTATTTCATAGTTTGGATGTCTTCACTATTATTCAAAATGTAGAAAATTAGTAGGTGTGTCCAAAACCTTGACTGGTTTATATGTATTTTTTTATTTTACCCCTTTTTCTCCCCAATTGTTAGTAGCTACTATCTTGTCTCATTGCTACAACTCCCGTACGGGCTCGGGAGAGACGAAGGTTGAAAGTCATGCGTCCTCCAATACACAAACCAACCAGCCGCACTGCTTCTTAACGCACGCATCCAACCCAGAAGCACCTATGCACCAAAGGAAACACCGTGAACCTGGCAACCTTGGTTAGCGTGCACTGCGCCCGGCCCGCCACAGGAGTCGCTGGTGCACGATGAGACAAGGATATCCCTACCAGCCAAACCCTCCCTAACCCGGATGACGCTAGGCCAATTGAGGCCCCACGGTCCTCCCGGTTACAACAGAGCCTGGGCACGAACCCAGAGTCTCTGGTGGCGCAGCTGACGCTGCAGTACAGCACCCTTAATCACTGCGCCACACGGGAGGCCATGGTACTGTACTTCAGCACTAAAATACTGGAGCACTTGAAGTTGTTCGAAAAAAAACATTCCTGGAATATTCACTTGTTGATGGAGCTACTGTAAAACTACTAACACCTATAACAACAGATAAGAAACAAGGTTATTATGAAATGATGATCCAGAATTGTTCTAAAAACATATTTCAACAATACATTTAAAAAATCTCCAATGTTCTGCTAATATTGATGTGTAATGTAACATTATAAATGGCATTTCAATCTTCTTACTTTTTTTATTACGGTATTGTCAAAACATAGCTATTTTAAAGGATGGTAAGTACAGTGCCTTGCGAAAGTATTCGGCCCCCTTGAACTTTGCGACCTTTTGCCACATTTCAGGCTTCAAACATAAAGATATAAAACTGTATTTTTTTGTGAAGAATCAACAACAAGTGGGACACAATCATGAAGTGGAACGACATTTATTGGATATTTCAAACTTTTTGAACAAATCAAAAACTGAAAAATTGGGCGTGCAAAATTATTCAGCCCCCTTAAGTTAATACTTTGTAGCGCCACCTTTTGCTGCGATTACAGCTGTAAGTCGCTTGGGGTATGTCTCTATCAGTTTTGCACATCGAGAAACTGAAATTTTTTCCCATTCCTCCTTGCAAAACAGCTCGAGCTCAGTGAGGTTGGATGGAGAGCATTTGTGAACAGCAGTTTTCAGTTCTTTCCACAGATTCTCGATTGGATTCAGGTCTGGACTTTGACTTGGCCATTCTAACACCTGGATATGTTTATTTTTGAACCATTCCATTGTAGATTTTGCTTTATGTTTTGGATCATTGTCTTGTTGGAAGACAAATCTCCGTCCCAGTCTCAGGTCTTTTGCAGACTACATCAGGTTCTGTTCCAGAATGGTCCTATATTTGGCTCCATCCATCTTCCCATCAATTTTAACCATCTTCCCTGTCCCTGCTGAAGAAAAGCAGGCCCAAACCATGATGCTGCCACCACCATGTTTGACAGTGGGGATGGTGTGTTCAGGGTTATGAGCTGTGTTGCTTTTACGCCAAACATAACGTTTTGCATTGTTGCCAAAAAGTTCAATTTTGGTTTCATCTGACTAGAGCACCTTCTTCCACATGTTTGGTGTGTCTCCCAGGTGGCTTGTGGCAAACTTTAAATGACACTTTTTATGGATATCTTTAAGAAATGGCTTTCTTCTTGCCACTCATCCATAAAGGCCAGATTTGTGCAATATACGACTGATTGTTGTCCTATGAACAGAGTCTCCCACCTCAGCTGTAGATCTCTGCAGTTCATCCAGAGTGATCATGGGCCCCTTGGCTGCATCTCTGATCAGTCTTCTCCTTGTATGAGCTGAAAGTTGGGACGGCCAGGTCTTGGTAGATTTGCAGTGGTCTGATACTCCTTCCATTTCAATATTATCGCTTGCACAGTGCTCCTTGGGATGTTTAAAGCTTGGGAAATCTTTTTGTATCCAAATCCGGCTTTAAACTTCTTCACAACAGTATCTCGGACCTGCCTGGTGTGTTCCTTGTTCTTCATGATGCTCTCTGCGCTTTTAACGGACCTCTGAGACTATCACAGTGCAGGTGCATTTATACGGAGACTTGATTACACACAGGTGGATTGTATTTATCATCATTAGTCATTTAGGTCAACATTGGATCATTCAGAAATCCTCACTGAACTTCTGGAGAGAGTTTGCTGCACTGAAAGTAAAGGGGCTGAATAATTTTGCACGCCCAATTTTTCCGTTTTTGATTTGTTAAAAAAGTTTGAAATATCCAATAAATGTCGTTCCACTTCATGATTGTGTCCCACTTATTGTTGATTCTTCACAAAAAAATACAGTTTTATATCTTTATGTTTGAAACCTGAAATGTGGCAAAAGGTCGCAAAGTTCAAGGGGGCCAAATACTTTCGCAAGGCACTATAAGTAGATTTGAACCTGCAATCTGCCATCTTCAAGCCCTGTAGGTGACTTAGTCTGCAGTGCCACCAGGATCGTAATGTTTTCAGTGGATTTCCTTTTGTAGTGAAATCCTTATTATAATCCAAACTATGGCTCTTTTTCTTAATACATATGCAAATCTATGTACACTTACCCGCAATCTGCCAGGCAATAATTTAACATGATTTCTGAAATCAAGTTTGTAGGGAAAATAAAAGTCAAAACGTCCGGCATTGCAGTATAAAGAAGAATGGCAGAGTAAATAATAATAGAGAATTTAGTTATCCTCTCTTTTTTAACATGTTTATTATTTTCCAATACATATATTTTTTTAAAGACAGCGATACTAACATTGACATTCATTGTCCTGTTGAATGGGAAGGCCAATTTATAGGACGAAACCTAACTCACACATACACAAAATTAAATGAAATCCTATTATGTGGTACATGTATAAGAAGACAGCATATAGTCATTACAAGCAGTGGAGTTAAGCCAAAAATAAATATTGAGTGGAGTACAGCACAGAGTAGCAGCAGGTCGTCAACCTAGTTATGATGCGGGACTAGACCATTTATCCAGTATAGGCTGCCATATTTTGTAAAACATTGTACTTGTAAAACATTGTATCGGATCTTTTACATATGTGTTACATTCCCTAAATCCCGTAACCACATTTCAAAGGTAGGTACGGTCTACAATTTCCAAAATTGCGATGTGAGCCTTTTGGCTAATAGAGTACAAAGAGAGACAGCCTTCCCCTCCTGGATATTCCCATCAACTGTAACCAAACAGAGCGATCAATGGGTCTGGGGCTAGAACTCTATCGAAGGCTTTAGATAAGTCATCAAAAATGAGAGCCCAGTAAGCATGTCACTTAGGACATGTCCAAAATAAGTGGGTCAACGTCCCCTCATCCTGCTTGCACCTCTCACACAGTGGTGAGGTGTCCCGGAATATTTTATGCAGTTTAACCTTTGAGTAATGTAACCTGTGTATCACCTTAAACTGTACAAGGTTGTGTCTGGCATTCACTGAACTGTGGTTTATATTCCTGAGAGCTTCTAACCAGTCCTCATCTGAGATTTCTGAACCAAGTTCTTGTTCCCAAGCACTTTTAATAGCGTCTGTGGATACCTCTATGTGAGCCTATAGCATATCATACAGTCTAGAGACCGACCCTTTTGAATGTGGTTTGACAATTGTCGTGTCTTTGGCTATGCCGGATTAGGTGATATGACATGCTATTCTACAAAGAAAATTCTCCGTAATTAATATTACCTGATTGAGCTAATCATGTAAATGTAATTAACTAGAGAGTCGGGGCACCATGAAAGAATATTTATAGAACTGTTATTTTCTGAATAAACTCTTAAATACCTAGTAATATTTTACATCAATAGCAGTCAATATTAATCGTCATCTTAATTCAGTCTCATCTGAAAGTTGAATCAGCAATACAAAATTGGGTTTAATTATTTATTTAGTAAATACCTAACTAATCACACAGAATTACACATACACATAATTAGATCATAACTTGATTACAAATTATGTCATAAAGGAAAACGTCCCTAGCGGGCGGAACAGATATGACAGCTGGTTACACAAAAGAAAAGGGGCTGGGTTTGAGTGAAAGAGCGGGAAGACTGAGGAACAAAGGTCGAAGCTGTGCTATCGCAAATACAATATCTTATGCATTCTAAATTACCGCGCATTTGGAAAAGGAAAATGCAATAAATATTTACTCTGAGCTGTGTTTCGGTAGGTTGGTGGTAGATGGAAGGCCGTGTTGCCAAACCGAGTCCTTTGTCCTTTGAAGAATGTCTCTGGTACCTGACCATAGTTTGCTTTGTATGTTTATATGTTTTGTTTGGTCAGGGTGTGATCTGAGTGGCCATTCTATGTTGTCAGAGGCAGGTGTTAGTCATTGTCTCTGATTGGGAACCATATTTAGGTAGCCCGTTTGGTGTCGGGTTTTGTGGGTGATTGTTCCTTTTCCTGTCCTTATGTCTGTCGTGTGCTAGTTTGCACCAGTATTAGGCTGTTTCGGTTTTCTTGTTACGTTTGTTGTTTTGTATTTGATTCGTGTTTACTTTTGTTTCATTAAACATGGATCGTAATAGACACGCCGCATTTTGGTCCGACTCTCTTTCACCTACAGAAAACCGTGACAGAATCACCCACCACAACAGGACCAAGCGGCGTGATGACAGGCAGCGGCAGCAGGAGCTACCAGGGTCAATTGGATACGTTGTGGTAACGTCATTGTGTGATAGACTGGATACTCTGTCTGTTCCTTCCCAACCCTCATTTGCATCTGCTGTTGCTAACTCAACAGCTAGGAGGTATCACTTCTGTAGTGAATAAGAGTTCAAAGTTCATACCATTCGCAGCCAAAGCTCACGCTGATGTTGGCTTCGTTCTGTAGTTATTATCTGAACCATCCTGACATCGGACCGTCGTCCTCACATCCTCGGAACAGGAGGTTATATTGTCGTCAAGGCTTTATATAGGAAGGGAGAGGAGGGCGTGTTTGAAAAGTTTTATAGCACATGTCCCTTCACAGGGGCGGGCCACTGACTGACCCTACCTTATAAAAATCCAAATCTCACATTTTAGAAGCTAAAATCACATTTCATCCCATCACAAATAATTTCATATTCAAACATTTAAATTGAACAACAATTCCATGTGAATCCGATAACTCTGACGTGTAGACTTTCCACTGTAGAGTTTATGTCACCTTATCATTGATGAGAATGTCTCAGATGACAACCGAACTGACATCATATTCATTAAGAACCACCTCATATGTTCCATTGGTCGGATTACCAGAATATAGTTCATTTCCCCCCGCCTTCTGATGTTCCCAGGATCTCTATGTTAACCAAGGGTTTTGCACATGTAACATCAGTAGGGTAGAGAGAGGAAAAAGGTGGGGGAAGAGGCATTTATGACTGTCATAAACCTACCCCCAGGCCAACGTTGTGAGGGTTTTCCTCTGGTGAAGGAGAAGCGGACCAAAATGCAGCATGGTGGTTATTCATGTTCTTTAATAAAGGAACTCGACATGAAATAACTAACAAAACAATAAGTGTGCGAAAACCTAAACAGTCCTATCTGGTGAAAACACAGAGACAGGAACACACACAGTGAAACCCAGGCTACCTAAATATGGTTCCCAATCAGAGACAATGACTAACACCTGCCTCTGATTGAGAACCATATCAGGCCAGACATAGAAATAGACAAACAAGACATCCAACATAGAATGCCCACTCAGATCACACCCTGACCAACCAAAACATAAAAACATACAAAGCAAACTATGGTCAGGGTGTGACAAACGTCATGACACAAGGATCAGGCTATCTAACGTGGGATACTTTGGCTTAATGCCATATTGTGGGATATGTGTTCTTAAGAAATTCCCGAGGAGGAACCTAAAAAAATGTGTTGTTGGCATGTTAAACTTTCCCTGTAATTGTTGAAATGAAGCTAACTGACCATCAATGTATGTTACCAATTGTTGTGAGCTCCTTCTCCCTCCACTGTGAAAACACCATATCATCCAATGCAACGTGGGAAGCATGATTCAGGGAAATCGGGCTGTCAATGTATACAGTGGGTATGTTATTAATGTAGAAGCACATACAGTATGGCAATTATTTGGAATCACATAATTTATTAGACATTTGGCTTTCAACCAATCAGCTGTCATGACTGTTCTGACCAGGTCAGGTTACAGGAGACCACAACCCTACAGATTATCTCTCAACCCCAACAGAGGAGGAGAGATCTATGGGTCTGAAGATGTGGAGGGTTTTATGGCCCCTCACGCCCCTGGTAAACCTCAGGCCACAGACAAATTATTTTGTCCTGTTACTATGGAGAACCAGCCTCAGAATATTAAACATGATATAAAGGGACTTTGGAACAATGGTTTCCGTCAGCCACAATGGTGGTCATGACGATAGATGGAATATGAAAATGTATGTCATTTTTGTTTTGTTATTAAAGGTTAATAGATGACGTTATTACGAAAACATTTTAATGTGAAGAGTTTTCCTAGTATATGTTTGATGTTTATACATTGTACGTTGTATGGAAAATATCCAAATCAAAGATAATCTTTTGGGGAAGATTAAATGTTAAATTAGTTGTCTAAAATTGGATTTGAATAAAATCTAGACCTTGCCTCATTAACTTGGTACGCCCAGAGAATTGCCCTAAAGGTGGTTACGCCCACCTCTGACCCAAGGGTATAAAACCTGTGAGTATAAAATTTACAGGGAGACTACGTGATCCAAGCTGCAGCAAGGTCTAAAAAGTCAACGAACTCGGAACAAGTTTGAAGACAAAGAAATCCTTTACTACCCAAGCTGCGGATGAGTAGCTGTGTCTAAGCGGTGAATTCAAGTCGAACCACCTAGCCTCCATCTCCCATCGAATCGTGGTATCTAAAGGGTTTCATTCCTATTCTGTGAGCTCTGAGCGACAGAGCTGTCTGTCCTCAGAAGACCCCTTCCAGAGCAAAGGGTGAGGGAACAGACTCCTAAGCCAAAAGGACACTGACATCGGGAGGACGATCAGATAGATGCGCCGGAGTAGTGAGTCATCGAGCAGCCTGGACGGTCCACTCAGAGAATCCTCGGAGGTCATCCCCACGTAATTAAATAATTATATTTTGACCCACAAGAGCGGCAGTTTGAGGCAAGGCTAGGGTTAGAATAGCATAGCTGACAAATTCACCCAAATGTATATTTCTCTCGTGTACTTTCTTTTTTCTCTCTCTTTTTTTATTTTTTTATTTTTGTTATTTCACCTTTATTTAACCAGGTAGGCTAGTTGAGAACAAGTTCTCATTTGCAACTGCGACCTGGCCAAGATAAAGCATAGCAGTGTGAACAGACAACACAGAGTTACACATGAAGTAAACAATAAACAAGTCAATAACACAGTAGAAAAAAAAGAGTCTATATACATTGTGTGCAAAAGGCATGAGGAGGTAGGCAAATAATTACAATTTTGCAGATTAACACTGGAGTGATAAATGATTAGATGGTCATGTACAGGTAGAGATATTGGTGTGCAAAAGAGCAGAAAAGTAAATACATAAAAACAGTATGGGGATGAGGTAGGTAAAATTGGGTGGGCTATTTACCGATAAGACTATGTACAGCTGCAGCGATCGGTTAGCTGCTCAGATAGCAGATGTTTGAAGTTGGTGAGGGAGATAAAAGTCAGTGAGATACACCTGCTGGAGCGTGTGCTACGGGTGGGTGTTGCCATCGTGACCAGTGAACTGAGATAAGGCAGAGCTTTACCTAGCATGGACTTGTAGATGACCTGGAACCAGTGAGTCTGGTGACGAATATGCAGCGAGGGCCAGCCGACTAGAGGATACAAATCGCAGTGGTGGGTGGTATAAGGTGCTTTAGTGACAAAGCGGATGGCACTGTGATAAACTGTTGGAAGCTATTTTGTAGATGACGTCGCCAAAGTTGAGGATAGGTAGGATAGTCAGTTTTACTAGGGTAAGTTTGACGGCGTGAGTGAAGGAGGCTTTGTTGCGGAATAGAAAGCCGACTCTAGATTTGACTTTCGATTGGAGATGTTTGATATGAGTCTGGAATGAGAGTTTACAGTCGAACCAGACACCTAGGTACTTATAGGTGTCCACATATTCAAGGTCGGAACCATCCAGGGTGGTGTTACTAGTCAGGCGTGCGGTTGCAGGCAGCGAACCTTTGAAAAGCATGCATTTGGTTTTACTAGAGTTTAAGAGCAGTTGGAGGCCACGGAAGGAGTGTTGTATGGCATTGAAGCTTGTTTGGAGGTTAGATAGCACAGTGTCCAAGGACGGGCCGGAAGTATATAGAATGGTGTCGTCTGCATAGAGGTGGATCAGGGAATCGCCTGCAGCAAGAGCAACATCATTGATATATACAGCGAAAAGAGTCGGCCCGAGAATTGAACCCTGTGGCACCCCCATAGAGACTGCCAGAGGACCGGACAGCATGCCCTCCGATTTGACACACTGAACTCTGTCTGCAAAGTAGTTGGTGAACCAGGCAAGGCAGTCATCAGAAAAACCAAGGCTGCTGAGTCTGCCGATAAGAATATGGTGATTGACAGAGTCGAAAGCCTTGGCAAGGTCGATGAAGACGGCTGCACAGTACTGTCTTTTATCGATGGCCGTTATGATATCGTTTAGTACCTTGAGCGTGGCTGAGGTGCACCCGTGACCGGCTCGGAAACCAGATTGCAATTCCCCTTTTGGGTAACACACGCCATAGCGTGTTGGCCTGTTATACTAAGTTCTAATCAATAGCCTATAATGTGTTTTGTCTATGTGTATCTTTTATCATCATGTTAGCTTTTTAGTAAATAAATATTCAACTAAGATTGGTGTGGTACAAACTCATTGGTGAGACCCTGGTCCGTGCAGATTCATGGGCTATACGACGTTCAGAATGAGATTGGTAGAGGAAACTGGTTAATTAGCGGCTGTTGTAAAAATCGATATTCTAATATTCTTAATTTGGGAAAAAGAAACTCAATAAAAACTAGTTTTCCCATGGTGCCCTAGGTTAATGAGTTAATAATGGCTTGATTCAGTTAATCACGCAATTAGAAACTTTAATCATTCGATGAACAACAGTTGTCACATTAACTAATAAAACACCACGACACAGCATTCAGGGCTCAAACCACCCCGTTTATAAAATCTATTTGATCATTCTGGGAAGATAGGAATAACATTCCAACTTTCAGGGAATGTTTTGTGCACCCTAATACAAACATTGTAAAAATGTCATTCGAAGCGGAAAGATTTTGTGTTTTGGGAAGCTATTTCTTGTCATATCCCCATAAACTAAATACATGTTTTAAGAACTTTTAAAGAACATAGTAAATATGTTCTGGGAATATTCTTACAACATCAGGCATATGTTTTTTCAACCTACTAGAAACATTGTTATCGTCAGCACAACTGGACAGTTTTTGTGTTTTGGGAAGATATCCTTTGTGATGTCCCCACAATGTTACCACCACACTGTACCTATAACTTAATGAAACATTCCGGGGATCTTTAAAGAACAGACTAAATGTTTTCTGGGAACGTTCTTGTAACGTCAGGCAAATGTTTTATACAACTGAACAACTGGACAATTTTTGTGTTCTGGGAACATTAGCCACAATCTTACGAATATTCTGGGAAATTTAACAGAACCAATTTTGGTTTGCTGGGTGTTTTATTGTAAATGAAGAGAAAACAAGCCTCCATCAAATCACCGCTGACAGGGAGGTTTCCTGCACTGTGGCAGAAACAATTACTGAGACCTGAGGAGGTCGAGACACCCCTCTTGTCAGCTCAGCGTTGCTCCGGGAGCAACCATTCCACAGATTCATTGTTTATTCATCGCTGCATTGACATTCAATGTGCAGCCGTACCACTCCCTCTTATAACCAACAAGTTGCAATTTCTATGCATGTGAACGTTGGAGGGGATATTATTTATGGGAGATGACTTGGGTAAAGTGAGCTGTTAGAAAAGCGTTTTGCGCTGCGTCCAGGCGCAGAGCGATCCGTTTGTGTATTGAATGTGCTGGATCACAGCGAGGTGTGCATGCATTATTCAGCTTTACTGTGGTGGGTCTGGTCCCCAGCTAGATGGCCATCTGCTCGGTGGACATTGTGATGTATTTGGGACACGCTGCCTTTCAGCTTCAGGTTTACGCCTCATCGTTCAGTGGGGAAAATGAAATGAAGGGGTAATGGTTTCCTGTAATAATGCCCAATGTCATTTTCTCAAAGTTGGCCGCCCTTTTCCCCTAACCAAAGTAGAGTTTAAGTTAAGGGGCAGAGAGGGTTGAGTTAAACTGTGAAGGGGAAGTCTGAAACCTCTTCACCTACTTGCTTCGAGAATTATTCCTGAACAGCTGTGCCTGTCCAGATGCAGAGAGAGCAGAAATGTGCTGTGTGGGTAGTTTGGTGCCAAGCTGTGCCCGTTGCTGTCCCTTTTGGTGGAGACAGCAGGTGCCTGGCGGTAGGACCCCTCTCAGGGGGTAGTGATCTGTAATCTGCCCTATGGGTGTGGCTGTTGTCTGGGAAAGAGTGTGGGTGGCTCAGCACTATAGACACCTGTACAAAGACACTCTGTCCTTGGGGATAATACCAGGGGGAAAGTAGGTTTATGGGGTGTCACACAGACGCTAAGGAAAAAGGCCATGGTGTTATGCACATTTGAATCTGATTGGCATATCCTGCTTTTCAGCACCTGAAGGTTGACACTATTGGAATCCCTTCAATTGCTTGTTCTTTCAAATGGGTAGTTGCCATTACCAAGGCAAATATAAACCTTAAAATATTTTCATCCCTCATAATCACCTCAACAATAGGGTGCTAAATGAATTAGCGACAACCTCAATCAACAGAGCCTTAGTAGTGCTTGAGGTTCCTAATGCTGTAACCTTGGATACAGATGGAATAGAGGAGGCAATCAGTGGCTTTCACCTTCTTGGTGATGGATTGGAGGGATAGGGGTTGATGGGATAGAGGAGGGCAGAGAAACAATACTGGGCTGATTAAGTGGCTGATTAGACCTCACAATTGCATTAGGCAACATCTCTTGACTGAGCATCAACCCTTACACGGCCCCTCTTCTATTCTGATATTCTCATGTGGATTCTGTATTCTATTCTAGTGGAGTTGATTGTGGTTGAGAAGAAGGTGTAGTTGGACTGTGGACTGATGCCAAATCCCAGGTGTCACTGTCACAGCTGATGATGAAGCTCTTGACCCTTCTCTGTTGGTGACCGATCCTAAATGATAATGCCCTACCTGTCACCCTAGCAAGGTAGGCAATTATTCAGGAAAATACTGTGGGTACAAAGGGTAATTGTTAGACTTTTGATATTAATTAGTTGTGTACCACTAATTATCTGCTGTACGTGACACTAGTCAGTACCTAACCTCGTCCCCAGGCTCAAGTGCTAGAGAGCCAACTGACGAGATTAGTAAGTGCCTTATAATACAGTTGGTATTGGGTTGTCTATATAAGGTGTAAGGGTAGGTTTAAAGGGTTTACTGTCATTATAAGGTGTAAGAGGGGTGTTGAAGGGTTTATTGTCTTTATAAGGTGTAAGGGGAGGGTTAAAGGGTTTATTGTCTTTATAAGGTGTAAGGGGAGTGTTAAAGGGTTTATTGTCTTTATAAGGTGTAAGGGGAGTGTTAAAGGGTTTATTGTCTTTATAAGGTGTAAGGGGAGTGTTAAAGGGTTTATTGTCTTAATAAGGTGTATGGGGAGTGTTAAAGGGTTTATTGTCTTTATAAGGTGTAAGGGGAGTGTTAAAGGGTTTATTGTCTTTATAAGGTGTAAGGGGAGTGTTAAAGGGTTTATTGTCTTTATAAGGTGTATGGGGAGTGTTAAAGGGTTTATTGTCTTTATAAGGTGTAAGGGGAGTGTTAAAGGGTTTATTGTCTTTATAAGGTGTAAGGGGAGTGTTAAAGGGTTTATTGTCTTTATAAGGTGTATGGGGAGTGTTAAAGGGTTTATTGTCTTTATAAGGTGTAAGGGGAGTGTTAAAGGGTTTATTGTCTTTATAAGGTGTAAGGAGAGTGTTAAAGGGTGTATTGTCTTTATAAGGTGTATGGGGAGTGTTAAAGGGTTTATTGTCTTTATAAGGTGTAAGGGGAGTGTTAAAGGGTTTATTGTTTGTTTTCTGCCTCCCTTCGGATCACTTAACATTTATGACTGATCCATAAAAGTTATGTGCCTGCGTCACTTGTTCCCCATCAAATGAGAGACCAAAACACACGCACTCACGCACTCACTCACACACACACACACACACACACACACACACACACACACACACACACACACACACACACACACACACACACACACACACACACACACACACACACACACACACACACACACACACACAAACACACAAACACACAGTTACTGTGCTAATAGGCAAAACACTCAACGGATGCCACTCTTCCATGACTGAGTGAAGGTGCAGTACAGTATCAAGGCCTATTCTGTCATTGTATACTTTGATGCAGAGAAAACCTGGGTGTGTTGAATCACATGGTTTATAGTTCTCCCCTTGAGAAGCCACACACCGTCGAGTCACGATAAGATGGTAAATAGATCTGAAATTCATTACCTCTCGGAGTCGGAGCTCAGGGGAGCATGATTAAGACGTCATCTGTTGATAATATGATGATAACTGCAGGTTAATCTTGCCACCTATGTCTTAAAAAGGAAGCCGATGACTGTGCAGGAAAGAAAATTAATCTAGTTTAGCTAGCTTCTGAGGCAAGCCACTGGCCACTAGTGTCTGATGGTTTGTTGTCTGGACTCCAGTCATCTCCTCAGAGGCAGCCATGTGTGCACCTCAGCAACCTCCCCACACATACTCAATAACAAACAGGTAGTTTGTTGTCGCTATTAGAATAATTTGATATGGATTTCATGAACGTGCTTTAATAATGTGTCATTATTATAATTCAGTTGATTGGCACACTCATTAATCCGGCACAAACAAATTGAAACACAAATAAGGAAGCAAACAATATAAAGAGCAATTACTGCTGCCTTGTCCTGCAACTAGCTGTATGTCAGATTGGGCTTGGCTCTAATTGTTTTACATTCAAAATGAGACATAATGGGAAAAACATTACTTTGTCCATCTTGATAAGCGGTATTTTACTGAATTGATGAACTTTTGCAGGAACATTTTCTGAGTAACTTTACACTTTGGCATCAGAAGATAGGCCTATTTGGCCTCTCTTTCATACAATACATTTCTCCTCTTTTATGCAAAGCCAATTTTCCACTGTTCACATCAGTGGTTCTACTGATGGACACAGCCTATTGATAATCTGCTCAGAGAGATAGTGTGAGTTCTACTCTCTAACTTCAGATACTTAGCTAGGCTCTGCTCTGCCTTTCATGCCTTTGGAGAATGAATAGTCTTTGATAGCCGTTGAATTCTGCTCTTGGTGATGACTTTGCTCATCCACCCAGAGTGAGGTCGTATTCCACCGCCCACCTCTCTGTCTGAGTGTTCCATCGTATGGAGACATGCTGTGTCACAGGCGAGATGCTAAACTGTATTATATGTGTGTTATACATGTGTTATAACAAGATTCTGCAAGAAACTCAACAATAATACGGTGTCGATGAGCTATGCAACATTTTGGCATTCAAGAGCATTGAATGTACGACTTGATGTACTACATGCTACATTACACTTCACAGTCTAGTAATCCATATTGACTCTTTAAATACATAAAGAAACTTCTTCTGACAGTCGAGTTGACATATAGCCATTGGCAGCTGCTTACATACAAGCACAAGATGATGTCTTTCTAAGATGCTTTTCCACACCCACACAAAGGAAATGTAATTTAAGTTTAAACGCTAATGAATAATGTGCCACTAACCTTTTGTTTCTGATGGAGTCCTATAGTGTTTGAATTCATGTCTATTTAATTAATTCATGTCACACTTAATTACCAAACTAATTAATTTAGCAAGGCAAATGTGTCACAATGATAAATGATTGGGGAGGAAGTAGGCAGTGTTCGTCTTTAGCAACTCGCTCCCTGCATCAACAAAGCCTATTTCTAATGGCTTCTACTAGTGTCATCAATAAGCCTGATTTATCTTCTAGTTTACTGTTATTTCACTCACTGGTAGATCGACAAAAGAAATTATACTTTACACACTGTTAAGTAATGTAGACAGCCCTTTATGAGGTTGACTGGACAAACAGTGTTGAAGGTTGACAGTTTACGCAGTCATTTGTAGTGTTGCTGATCTGCGGCTCTCCTCATGGTAGATGAAGCAGGAAGACTTGAAGTCATGTTTTCTCTGTGTTTTTCTCCAGGAGAAGGAGAAAAAGGAGGAGCTAGAGCGCACTAGTGGGAGAGATGTGAGTTCAGGCAGCAGATGAGATGTTCACTATATTGAGGTTAGGTAGCTGTCTGTCTGTCTGTCTGTCTGTCTGTCTGTCTGTCTGTCTGTCTGTCTGTCTGTCTGTCTGTCTGTCTGTCTGTCTGTCTGTCTGTCTGTCTGTCTGTCTGTCTGTCTGTCTGTCCGTCCGTCCGTCCGTCTGTCTGTCTGTCTGTCTGTCTGTCTGTCTGTCTGTCTAACATTAACACATCGCTCACTCAGTCAACAGAGTAATTAGAAATAAACCTGTTAGACTGGCACAGAAAAACAACATTCAATTAAATACACCTGCCACAGAAAAATTCGACAAGTATTTCCTTAGACTTCAGTTAGACATTTTTTTTAACTGACACTAATAAGTACTGTGTCTTGTGGTCGCCTAATAGGACGAGTTCCAAAGGAAAACAAATGAAACATGTCAGCTGACAAGGTAAGAATATATCTAATTGCACACAAAGACAGAAAGTACATAAATACTGAAAATAGTTGAAGAAGCAGGTATGAAACAGCACATTTCTTACTGCAACTGCAATAATGGTATCTTTAAGCTATTCAAGGCCATAGAGATAAATATGAACTTCTATCTAACCATTACATTCAAATTAAAAGTTTAGAAAACGAATTATATCTGAACAAAACAAAATAAGATGCAAGACTGATATGCATCAAAACAGGAGTAGATAAGGTACCAGGACTGGGATGATTTAAATACAGTTAGGAGTTTGAGCTAATTTGTTCTCAAGTTTCGATTGTGTCTAGCTGTAACTGTGTAACAATATCACTTTTTAGAGAGAAAGGAGTCACCTTGAACATTTGTTTGAGGAAAACTTGATGGAAATATCTCAGAGTGCTAAAACAGAACATTGTAGAGAACTCAATCGGAGGAAATTGTTGTTTTCTGTGACATTCTTTAATTGAGTCTATTTTCATAGAGAAGTAAGAGGAGCAAGGTATTATTATAATTGTGCGGTTTTTGTATTATCAGCCACATGCAAACTGAATATCAAAATCCAGCACATTTTCCCTCTGGTCAACATCAGTGTCTGATTAAGTACTAGGCAATGAGTATTAACCCGAACATCAAGCAATAGCATCTCTGACTTATGAGCCTGTAGTGCTGTTCACAGCATCTTTTAGGCTTAGAGTTAATCACCTCCCAAACACAAGACTCCTCTGTCTGCCACTCACACACAGGATTAGCAGGGCTTGGCTATGTGTTTTAATTAACCAACATCTCTCTTCTTCATAGGAGGCTGGGATAATGTGATGTCTTTCTGACTGATTAGACGATTCAGGTGTTTGTCATTGAGATTCAGCATTTAGTTTTATTTGTAAAACTATAACATTTTAAAGTTGTGGCTATTTTGTTTGTTTAAATATGGGGCTTTGGTGTGTAATTTTCAACTTTTTAATGAGGTCTGTTTTGAGCAATTCATCCCTATTTGAAATGGGTACCATTTTTGCACTCAATATATTCCAATGTGTGCCTTTGCTTATAACCAAAGGCTGACAACACCCTCCACAGCACTTCTGGTCAGAATGATATTCTTATTCTAGTGAGGAAGCTGCTGTCCCTCAACAATCAATTATCTCCTCTGTGGTAGTGTAGATCTCTTGTACAAAGCAAGTCCCTGAAATAATTATGTGTTTTCTTCTTGGCTGTTGTGTGTATTCCCACTGAATCTTTTGTAACAAAAGCATCTCTCCTGTGTGGAAAAACTAGAGGACATCCTCTTATGAACACTGAGAATTAAAGCTTTGTACAGGAGGCTGCTGGATAACTGGAGTAAAGATTAGTTTGTCCTTTCAGTCATTGCCCACTGATGAATCAGCGAGGGGGGGGGGGGGGTGGAGTGCGTGTGCATCACAGGAGGTTGGTAGCACCTTAATTGGGGAGGACAGGCTTGTGGTAATGGCTGGAGCGGAATAGGTGGAATGGTATCAAGTACATCTGACACATATTTTCCATGTGTTTAATGCCATTCAATTTGCTCCGTTCCAGACATTATTATGAGCCGTCCTCCCCTCAGCAGCCTCCTCTGGCTGTACATGTATGGTTACACAATACCTGGAATTACGCTAGCAGTCAGAACCTGTCGCCCCTAGCTGTCTCTAATCACACACATGCACCTATTTATACTTACATCATTTAATTAGGCCGCAGCCAAGCAAAGTGATACATGCCATCAATCTTAATCAATAAATTAGCCAACTAAACAAGCCATGCACTGACACTCATTCACTCTCCATTTCCACACTGTGCTAATTACACTTAAACATGGCATTGCAAATGAAAATGGAACGTTTAAAAAGAACTAACAGCATCTTAATATGTGGAGAACTACAAATACCTAGGTGTCTGGTTAGACTGTAAACTCTCCTTCCAGAATCACATTAAGCATCTCCAATCCAAAATTACATTTTGAATCGGCTTCCTATTTCGCAACAAAGCCTCCTTCACTCATGCCGCTAAACAAACCCTTGTAAAACTGACTATCCTACCGATCCTTGACCTCGGTGATGCCATTTTACAAAATAGCCCCCAACACTCTACTCAGCAAACTGGATGTGGTCAATTACAGTGCCATCTGTTTTATCACCAAAGCCCCATATACTACCCACCACCACGACCTGTATGCCGTCGTTGGCTGGCCCTCACTACATATCCGTTGCCAAACCCACTCCAGGTCATCTATAAGTCTTTGCTAGGTAAAGCCCCGCCTTATCTCAGTTCACTGGTCACCATAGCAACACCCACCCATAGCACGCACCCCAGCAGGTATATTTCACTGGTCATCCTCAAAGCCAACACTTCCTTTGCCCGCCTTTCCTACCAGTTCTCTGCTGCCAATGACTGGAACGAATTGCAAAAATCTCTGAAGCTGGAGTCTTATATCTCCCTCTCTATCTTCAAGCATCAGCTGTCTGAGATGCTTACCGATCACTGTACCTGTACACAGCCAATCTGTAAATAGCACATCCGACTACCTCAACCCCATATTATTACTTACCCTCTTGCTCTTTTGCACCCCAGTATCTCTACTTGCACATCATCATCTGCACATCTATCACTCGTGTCGATGCTAAATTGTAATTCTTTTTTCCTCTATGGCCTATTTATTGCCTTACCTCCCGACTCTTCTACATTTGCACTCACTGTACATAGATTTTGTTCTCAACTGGCATACCTGGTTAAATGAAGGTGAAATTAAAAATGACAAAATTAAGTAATGTGACATCATACCTTAACATTCATCCATTCATGTACCTGTGGACTCTGTTTCATGCTATCTGTGTGTATACTTACAGTGTGCGTATGTTCATTCACATGTCATCATTTGCATTATAAATATTTTTATGTGATTGTTGTCCCAAGCTCATACCATGTTTAGATCAGATTGTTTCAGTTATTTTCACACTAGGGTAGCTTGCAGGCAAACTCTTCATAATTGTGTAGAGAACATAGAGATGTAGAGTGTTGTGTAGAGAACTTAGAGATGTAGAGTGAAGTGTAGAGAACATAGAAATGTAGAGTGTAGTGTACATAACTTAGAGATGTAGAGTGTAGTGTAGAGAACCTAGAGATGTAGAGTGTAGTGTAGAGAACTTAGACATGTAGAGTATAGTGTAGAGAACATTCCCGCTCAGCCCAGTCAAAACTGTTCGCTGCTCTGGCCCCCCAATGGTGGAACAAACTCCCTCACGACGCCAGGACAGCGGAGTCAATCACCACCTTCCGGAGACACCTGAAACCCCACCTCTTCAAGGAATACCTAGGATAGGATAAGTAATCCTTCTCACCCCCCCCCTTAATGATTTAGATGCACTATTGTAAAGTGGCTGTTCCACTGGATGTCAGAAGGTGAATTCACCAATTTGTAAGTCGCTCTGGATAAGAGCGTCTGCTAAATGACTTAAATGTAATGTAAATGTAATAGAGATGTAGAGTAGTGTAGAGAACTCAGAGATGTATAGTGTAGTGTAGAGAACTTAGAGATTTAGAGTAGTGTAGAGAACTTAGAGATGTAGAGTCTAGTGTAGAGAACTTAGAGATGTAGAGTGTAGTGTAGAGAACATATAGATATAGAGTATAGTGTAGAGAACATAGAGATGTAGAGTATAGTGTAGAGAACTTAGAGATATAGAGTATAGTGTAGAGAACATAGAGATAGATGTAAAGTGTAGTGTAGAGAACTTAGAGATGTAGAGTCTAGTGTAGAGAACATATAGATATAGAGTATAGTGTAGAGAACATAGAGATGTAGAGTATAGTGTAGAGAACATATAGATATAGAGTATAGTGTAGAGAACATAGAGATGTAGAGTATAGTGTAGAGAACTTAGAGATATAGAGTATAGTGTAGAGAACATAGAGATGTAGAGTATAGTGTAGAGAACTTAGAGATGTAGAGTATAGTGTAGAGAACTTAGAGATATAGAGTATAGTGTAGAGAACATAGAGATAGATGTAAAGTGTAGTGTAGAGAACTTAGAGATGTAGAGTGTAGTGTAGAGAACATATAGATATAGAGTATAGTGTAGAGAACATAGAGATGTAGAGTATAGTGTAGAGAACTTAGAGATGTAGAGTATAGTGTAGAGAACATAGAGATGTAGAGTATAGTGTAGAGATGATAAAACACATTTATAACATATTAAATGATCAGACATTTAACACAAGACGGGGTGTTACATTTTCATGATCCTGTGGCTAATGGAGAGAAATGTCTGGTTTCTGAGGTTAAAACATTTCCATTAAAGCTTGAATAATGCTGCTGACCTTTAGCTGGGATCACTTCAAATAATGGGAAAAGGCTGCTGTGACAGGATTATGAAGACAGAATGCTACATGCTAATAAATGAGCTCCTGTTCTTCAACATGCCTATCAATTTCTCTAATCAATGTCAACATCCAAAGGCTCTGTCTGATATCTTAACATGTGTGGAGTTGAGCTATGAAAAAAAGACTAATTCAATCAGGATCACTAACAACGACAGTACATCACCACATCACAGCTAATTTCGATTAAATACACTGCTCAGCTTCAATTGAGAGACCAAGGGGGGTACAATATTTAAGAAATATCAAAAGCTCTGGATCTAGAAGCTGAGTTGAATAGAGGATTTTGAAGCAAAGTTGAAGTAAAATACAAAAACTATATTCACACCAGGAGAAACAGTGCAGGGCCAAGGGAATGGCTACTGTCTCAGCACAGAGTAGGGAAAGGATGGTAGTCACCTTTATGGGTTGAACCGTGTTAAAAGTTCTTGACAACAGAAATATCAGGTAAAAGACGATACAGCCCATTTAACATTGATATATTTTTATTAAGACAAGTACTCTTCAGATTTTTTTTGTAAAAATGTTTTATGAACCAATACAAAATATGTATGGGAACATGAGGAAACCTTTCTTTACTACACAGAAATGTTGCCCAGGTACAGAGAGACTAAAGATTTGACCTCAAAACAACTAACTGGGGCAATGAACAACCAAAACGTTCTAGGCATCAAACATGTTCTCCATCCAAACATCAAAGAAATGTTGGGGGTTAATCAGAAAACTTAACCACTGCAAATATACCACCTGTTGTTTGAAAACATCTGAAAATGTGACTGACACACATCCTACTCAGGATGTTAATACACCATTAGAGAGTATCTAATGCTGGCTAAGGCTCTATTCAATCCGTATTGCAGAAGTTCAGCGTTACAGCATGATTGAAATTGAAAGGGAACGTTCCTGCGTTAGTGGAGACTGCATTCACTGTAAACGATGTCAACTCAATCGGAAATGACCTTTACATTAATATTGCACAATCTGTAACAATACAGATCGAATAGAGCCCTTAGTCTCCATTTTGTTTGGTGATTACTTGTTCTTTATGTCTGGGGAAAAAACAGACGATACATTTTACTGTGGATATAAGGTTTTATAAATAACAACCCCTGTATTTTAGTGGACACCGACTGTACAAGTGATATTGTCTGATTAACAACTCTAGTTCTTTCATTGTGAACTAGGTCTATACAAAATAATACGTAACATTTAACAGTGCACCATATATTAAGAACACAACATATACAACTGAGAAAAAAAGATATATCTTGTGATTTGATAACTTTCTGAAATGTGTAGTATTCTTGGGGGGCATTCGCTTTGCATTTCACCTGAGATGCAAAACACAAGATTCAACATGAACCTGAGAAAGTGGAAACACATGGACTACATATCAAATACACTCAGTGGCCGGTTTATTAGGTACAGTCATCTTGTACTGGGTCGGACCCCCCTTTGCATTCATATCAGCCTGAATTCATCTGGGCATGGAAACGTTGTTCAATTGGTATCAAGGGACTGAACGTGTAAGGGACTATGTGCCAGGAAAACATTCTCCACACCATTACACCCCCGCCACCAGCTGTACCGTTGACACCAGGCAGGTCGGAGCCGTGGACTCATGCTGCTTACACCAAATACTGACTTTGCTATAAGGAAACTGGATATGCAATGTTTTTCTACTCCTCAATTGTCTACTGTTGTTGATCGAGTGCCCACTGGAGCCACTTCCTCTTGTTTTTAGCTGACAGGAGTGGAACCCGGTGTGGTCGTCTACTGCAATAGCCCATCCGTGACAAGGACCGACAAGTTGTGCGTTCTGAGATGCCGTTCTGCAAACCACTTTAAAAAAAAAACTTTATTTAACTAGGCAAGTCAGTTAAGAACAAATTCTCAAATTCTACCACTGTTGTACTGCGCCGCTATTTGCCTGTTTGTATCCCCCCTGTTAGCTTGCTTGATTCATGCCATTCTCCTTCGACCTCTCATCAACAAGCTGTTTTTGTCGACAGGACTGCCGCTGACTGGATGTTTTTTGTTTGTCTCACCATTCTCTGTAAACCCTAGACACTGTCTTGCGTGAAACGCCCATGAGGCCGGACGTTTCTGAAATACATACCATGCTCAAAGTGGCTTAGGTCAGTCGTTTTTCTCCTTCTAACGTTCAATCGAACAGTAACTGAATGTCTCGAAGCCTGTCTGCCTGCTTTATATAGCAAGCCACGGCCACGTGACTCACTATATGTAGGAGCAAAACCATTTTCGTGAACGGGTGGCGTACCCAATAAACTGGCCACTGAGTGTATACTGAAAACAAAAACAACACTTCATATGAATCTCTACAGCGATCACTTCAATTGTATCCAGAATAAACATTGATGATTAACAAAACAGAAGCAAGTTCAGAACTAATCGATAAGCTTTGAGATTAATATTGATTTGCACATTTCTATGTGTTATACTGGTATCGGTTATGTTCTGCATCACACTCAAGCAATTCAATTAAATAAACATCAGATTTCCAGGACTGTTTCGCTTGTTTTACCTTTCCTAAAAGTGTGGTGAGCCTTTACCACAATTACAGTACATACCTAATACAATAACCATACAAATACAACCAAAATGTACTTAGTAAAAAAAATTAAATAAACTATTTTGGCTACCTTATAAATTCTCAACGGACAGAAATAGATCACCCGTAAATAAAATCATTAATACTACTCAGCTTGTTTGTTATGGGGAGCTGTTTTTCAATAGAAGCTGCCATAGCATTCAGTTACATTTCCAATTATTTATCCAACCTGAAAATAACTCCAGCTTGTTATTCCACTTCTTAGTACTGTCTGATTTATGAGTTACATGTGAATAGAGAGTGAGACTACCACTACTGGTGTAAGGTAGCACGAGATTCATATACTAAGATATAGTATGACACTGTTGACATCGTACTGTATACCCTTTAAATAAAGGAAGGCACTGAATTTAGTCCTTCACTCTTTTTTCCATCACCATTATGACATATTTAAAAGCAAAGTAAGGCAGTGGCTGTCCTTTTTTATGAATGTATTTGGAGTTGTTTTGCCAGTCACACCGATATATCCAATAAATCCACTGACTAATGTACCGTGGAAAGATAAAAGCAGGAACTTCAGTGTGCATTACAGGGATTCCACAGCAATCTGTACATTTACTTTAAAAGTGGAAACATGGCAGAAATGGAAACCATGCTACTCATTCCCCATTCAAAACTTCTAGGGGATCTTCAATAACTTATGACTCACAGACACCATTAGGAATGCTCATTGAGCAATAACCATTAGTGTTCTGTTACATTTCTAATTTGAAAACAAAACATTAAGTAATGCAACAATTATATAAAAGTGTATCCTAATATCCATAAAATATACAATGGCAGTCAAAATAATACAATCAGAATTGTGTACTAGCTAATGTTTGAAAAATAGAGACAGAAGCGTTTTTAATTAGACATCATTACAATTAAAACATCTTCAATCTAAAGTATAAGTAACATATTTTCTTCCCTTTTCATACTGAGATACAGTATATTCCTCTCAATAGCAACCTGAGCCAACAGACTAGTTAAAGGTAGGGTTGGTTCCCCAGCTGGCAGCCTGCGGCCTGAATTTGGCCCGCGGGCGGGTGGTTTTATTTGGCCCCCCAAGTTTTCTGAGCATAAAATTAAAAATAATTAAAATATATATATTTTGGGGGAGGTGGGGGGGTGGGGGGGGGGTCATTTTGGACGTAAGACTGACTATAAAAATTCAGGGAAATCGGCTTCAAATGATTTTAATTTAGAAAATTGGATCCCAATTAGCAATGCAGGGGATGATTAGGTGGTCATGATGGAATGTGGCCGGGTTGGGAATTTAACCATGACACTGAGGTGAACACCCCTACTCTAACAATAAATACCATGGGATTTTGAATGACCACAGAGGCAGGAGACCGTTTTAACGTCCCGTCCAAAAGACGGCCCCCTATACAGAGCAATGTCCCCATATGTAAACAAAGTTTGAAATGATTATGTTTTAGTGAAATATTATTATTATTATTAATTTTCAGTCTAAAAGTATTTTTTTTAAATGATGTTCCGCCCCGCCAACTATCCGCTCAAGAAGAAATTGGCCAGGGGCTGAATCTAGATGATGATCCCTGGCCTAAGACAGCAATAAAATAGGGTTTGAAGGTCCTTGTAAGGTTTCTAAATATACATTCAATATATTAAATTCAGTATATAATAACACAATTGAACTTGTTTTATCTGTAGAAGAGTATTCTTTCAACTAGAATTGAACCTGTGTTGAAAATACTGGGTAATATATGCACTGTATTTACACACATGTACAAGCATTACTATTACATTGGTCATTTACTGATCATTAAGGGTATGAGTATGATGACCCAGAGTAAACCATATTGTGACCTTAACCCCACACCTAGTGACCTCATTAAGAGGTTTGAACCTCTTAGCATAACAGTTAAGACAACACAACTCAACAAGTCTTATGACCATGGCAGCAACTTCAGTCTTTTAACCACAGAATAAAAATAAAAGTGATGTTTCAGGATGTCTGATACAGCAGGAGAGGTCATATTTATGATTGAGTTAAGAGGGACAGTATAGTTTGATATTGATAAGGGCTGTTTACAATAGGTTTCAGCTGGAAATGACTCAAATGTATTGTTGGCTGCTTCTACAGTACACAGCATAGAGAGAGAGACACAGAGAGCGAGAGAGAGGGTGCTTCTAAAAGCCTGGTACACAAGCTAAGATGGATCTGCAGGACAACAAGAGAAGAAGTGCTGTGTCATCTCCTCTAAAAGATAACTGCAGCAAAAAGGAACTGGTGGAGTCAACAGGTTTGGGGTGGGGGGTGGGGGGGGGGACAACAATTACGAAAGAAATAGAACAAGGCACAAAATTGTCTGTAAAATAATTGAACTGTACAGAATGGGACCCAGCAGTCCAGGAGAGGTTGGATGGGAGATTCCACGACGAAGCAATGAAGCCTCCCACTACTCATCCACTCCAATCTTCCTCTCCTCTTCAATTCTCATCACACCTCTCCTTTTCTCTTCTCCTTTCCCCACCTCTCTTTCCTCCTCAGCTGCACCTTTCGTCCTCCACCTCTCCCCCACCCCTCCGGCCCATTCAGAGTTAGATATAGTGCTCCTACAGGACCCCCCACCATAATACCCCCCTGGCCTCTCATCATTAGATGTAGTACTCCTTCTTCTCTTCTGTGTTGTTGTGTCCCCCTCTGCATTAATGATGGCCGTGTCTGCATCTGCTGCGTCGTCTGCCCCTTTGGCTTCATGTGTGAAGTAGGTGCCTGCAACGAATAAACAAATTCATGAACACCCCTGTTGGACTCAAATGGATGATAATGAATCTCTACAGCTAGTCCACTTCTAGGTCTATGAATGATCAATGATAGTGTACACCAGTTCATCTCAAGCCAGTGGAAGCATTGTAACAGCCAGGGAACCCAGGTGAGCCGTTATACCTTTGTGTCTGGCGAAGTAGCGCCCCAGGACAATGAGTGCACAGAGGATAGCGAACATCACCACGGCAACCACGCCTCCGATGACAGCGTGGTCTATCTTCTGTGGCGCCCCCTCGCCAGCTCTGGAGTCTGGAAACAAGCCAATCACAGCTTCTTAAAACAATGATCCCCAGACCCCTTCTTTGAGCCAATCAGAGCTATCAGAGCAGTGACTGCCTTCTGATTAAATCACAGAGCAGGAGATGGGCAGTAGCATAGTAATGTACAGTGTACTCAAAGTCACAAACACTTTTAGAAATCGGGTAACATTTGCAGCCAGAAATATAGGGAAGAAGCAAGACTACGTTTGTCAACTTCTACATAGAACCTACTATAGATGTCCATGGTCAAAGAGTGACCCACTCAGGGAGGTGACTGTGACTCGATACAGAGTGACTGCTGTCGCATTCAATACAATTCCATTAGAGCTATTCTGTTGAAGGTGTCTTGTTCAACAATGAAGGACAACAATGCATTGTACAACGTGAAGCAGTGGAGTGTTTTCAGTTCAAATCAACATTCAAATGTATGATTAACCTCCTCCTACTCAGTTACACCTTCTCTTCCCTTCCTACTGTGGCTGTATGGGCTGTAGAACAGAACAGAACAGAATAGTCCACTTCATTGCAGTTTCATTACTTTTTCTGCATACAGTTGAATTGCACTTCTGAATGATATGATTCAAACTACCAAATGCGAGTCTAATGTATATATGTATGAGTGACATAATGACCACTTCAGAGCCCATGGCCATTCAGACTGATACTGCACTGCCGTGAATGAGGCCTCAATCTTTGCCTATCTTTATCTATGTCATTTATAAGTGTCATTGTGTGTGTGTGGCAATGGACATTCACAACAGGATATGTACCATGTAAAATGCAATGCATTTGTTCTCTCCGCTTTAGGTCGCCAGGTCGCAGTTGCAAATGAGAACTTGTTCTCAACATGCCTACCTGGTTAAATAAAGGTGAAATAAATAAATAAAAAATAGAATGAAATCTGGCGAACTCCATGACACTGTATCATAATTCCAAATACCTCCTTATTCTGGGAGTCTAGAGCTTCTCCTCTCCAAAAAGTGGTTGTGTAAAATGTTCCGAGACTGTTACATAAAAATGATATACTTGACATACCCCACAATTTAAACAGAAACATTCCAGGGAACTGTAAAATATACTCTGATTTAAGTGGTAATATCAGGAAGTTATAGACCTCAATCATAGAGAGTAGACACAAGCACGTAATAAATCTGGCCCGGTGTGCTGTCCTCTCTCGCAGAAATACATTTCCCTCCCAGGAACCCACAGTGGATCGTTGTCCACTGTTTAGTCCACTGTTTACGGTTTAGTGAGATTTATACATCTGCTAGCTACAAAAGAAAACGGCAAGGCATTAAATCTCCAAACTTTCAGAATTTTCGGCACTTGAGGTCTACAGATTAAGTGTGGGGATCTGTGTCAGTTCAGACTGATGGAGGAGTGAAGAGGAGAGGTGAGAGAAGGGGTGTTACTTTACTGCCTGAAGGAGAGACTCCATTTCCCATCAGTCCCCTCCAATCATGAACTGAAATTGGATGGTTTTGAATAAAGATTATGATTAGGAGAAAGGACATTCTTTCTGAATGCGAATGATAAAAGCCTAAAATGTCTTGACACATCCTTAACTTGAATAGAGAGTAAAGACACGCTTCATTGGCATTTCCTCTTCAAAATGGACTTACCTCCACCAAGCAGAGGCAGAGCTCACATACTGTAGACACAGACTAGAGTGTTATTGGCTGCTGCTAGTTGTATCTCAGGCAGGATGAGCTGGGCTGAGCAGAGCATAGCTGTTTGTTTCCAGTATCAGGGACATCTGGTAGCACAGCACAGCACAGCATGCTCCCTCAGGAGAGGGAAGGGCCCATGCTCCATGCTAATGAACATCAACACGCTAAATGGACTGAGCCGAGGAGCCTTGTCATGTCCCCTCCCTCCATCGCCCTGCCCCACCTCACCCCCACCTCACCCCCCACCACCTTCCATTTGACACCTGAACCAGACAAACGTCTGGGAGCACAACCAGCCTACCACAGCACACAGAGAGGGAAATGGAGCTGGTTTATTTTCACACAAAGAAGTGGGCCCGTCTAAAGCATTGAACGTACCTGAAAGGTATCACAAAATATCAACTGGGGGACTGTAAAACCTATAACCCATGTCTAATGCCCAATGGCTAGATGAATGACATATCTGTAACGGAACCATCCCACACTGTCTGGAGTCATTCAATGGTTCTGCCATTTAGTTCAGAACCACATTAGCGGCCCTTTATGGCCTTGCACGTAAACTAAATTTAATTTTGTAAACTAAATATGGATTTGCTCTAACATTCGGCCTTTCCCTCCCACATAGTCCTGCTATTGGCTGGGGAGCTGTGACATGCCCACACCTCGGTCCTGACAGGATGTGGCTGGGGAGCTGTGACATGCCCACACCTCGGTCCTGACAGGATATGGCTGGGGAGCTGTGACATACCCACACCTCGGTCCTGACAGGATGTGGCTGAGGAGCTATGACATGCCCACACCTTGGTCTTGACAGGATGTGGCTGGGGAGCTGTGACATGCCCACACCTCGGTCCTGACAGGATGTGGCCGGGGAGCTATGACATGCCCACACATTGGTCTTGACAGGATGTGGCTGGGGAGCAGTGACATGCCCACACTTTGGTCCTGACAGGATGTTGCCGGTCGAGTTATGACAGTCCACACCTTGGTCCTGACAATATGAGGCTGGGGAGCTGTGACATGCCCACACCTCAGTCCTGACAGGATGTGGCTGAGGAGCTATGACATGCCCACACCTTGGTCTTGACTGGATGTGGTTGGGGAGCTGTGACATGCCCCCCCCCACTGTCCTGACAGGATGTGGCTGGGGAGCTATGACATGCCCACACCTTGGTCCTGACAGGATGTGGCAGAAGAGCTGTGACATGCCCACACCTCGGTCCTGACAGGATGTGGCAGAAGAGCTGTGACATGCCCACACCTCAGTCCTGACAGGATGTGGCAGAAGAGCTGTGACATGCCCACACCTCGGTCCTGACAGGATATGGCTGGGGAGCTGTGACATGCCCACACTTCGGTCCTGACAGGATATGGCTGGGGAGCTGTGACATGCCCACACCTCGGTCCTGACAGGATATGGCTGGGGAGCTGTGACATGCCCACACCTCGGTCCTGACAGGATATGGCTGGGGAGCTGTGACATGCCCAAACCTCAGTCCTGACAGGATGTGGCAGAAGAGCTGTGACATGCCCACACCTCGGTCCTGACAGGATGTGGCTGGGGAGCTGTGACAAGCCCACACCTCAGTCCTGACAGGATATGGCTGGGGAGCTGTGACAAGCCCACACCTCAGTCCTGACAGGATATGGCTGGGGAGCTGTGACATGCCCACACCTCAGTCCTGACAGGATGTGGCTGGGGAGCTGTGACATGCCCACACCTCGGTCCTGACAGGATGTGGCTGAGGAGCTGTGACATGCCCACACCTCAGTCCTGACAGGATGTGGCAGAAGAGCTGTGACATGCCCACACCTCGGTCCTGACAGGATATGGCTGGGGAGCTGTGACATGCCCACACTTCGGTCCTGACAGGATATGGCTGGGGAGCTGTGACAAGCCCACACCTCAGTCCTGACAGGATATGGCTGGGGAGCTGTGACAAGCCCACACCTCAGTCCTGACAGGATATGGCTGGGGAGCTGTGACATGCCCACACCTCAATCCTGACAGGATGTGACTGGGGAGCTGTGACATGCCCACACCTCGGTCCTGACAGGATGTGGCTGAGGAGCTGTGACATGCCCACACCTCGGTCCTGACAGGATGTGGCTGGGGAGCTGTGACATGCCCACACTTTGGTCCTGACAGGATGTTGCCGGTCGAGTTATGACAGTCCACACCTTGGTCCTGACAGGATGTGGCTGGGGGAGCTATGACATGCCCACACCTTGGTCCTAACAATATGAGGCTGGGTAGCTGTGACATGCCCACACCTCAGTCCTGACAGGATGTGGCTGAGGAGCTATGACATGCCCACACCTTGGTCTTGACAGGATGTGGCTGGGGAGCTGTGACATGCCCACACCTCGGTCCTGACAGGATGTGGCTGGGGAGCTGTGACATGCCCACACCTCGGTCCTGACAGGATATGGCTGGGGAGCTGTGACATACCCACACCTCGGTCCTGACAGGATGTGGCTGAGGAGCTATGACATGCCCACACCTTGGTCTTGACAGGATGTGGCTGGGGAGCTGTGACATGCCCACACCTCGGTCCTGACAGGATGTGGCCGGGGAGCTATGACATGCCCACACCTTGGTCTTGACAGGATGTGGCTGGGGAGCAGTGACGTGCCCACACTTTGGTCCTGACAGGATGTTGCCGGTCGAGTTATGACAGTCCACACCTTGGTCCTGACAATATGAGGCTGGGGAGCTGTGACATGCCCACACCTCAGTCCTGACAGGATGTGGCTGAGGAGCTATGACATGCCCACACCTTGGTCTTGACAGGATGTGGCTGGGGAGCTGTGACATGCCCCCCCCACTGTCCTGACAGGATGTGGCTGGGGAGCTATGACATGCCCACACCTTGGTCCTGACAAGATGAGGCTGGGGAGCTGTGACATGCCCACACCTCAGTCCTGACAGGATGTGGCAGAAGAGCTGTGACATGCCCACACCTCGGTCCTGACAGGATATGGCTGGGGAGCTGTGACATGCCCACACTTCGGTCCTGACAGGATATGGCTGGGGAGCTGTGACATGCCCACACCTCGGTCCTGACAGGATATGGCTGGGGAGCTGTGACAAGCCCACACCTCAGTCCTGACAGGATGTGGCTGGGGAGCTGTGACATGCACACACCTCGGTCCTGACAGGATATGGCTGGGGAGCTGTGACATGCCCACACTTCGGTCCTGACAGGATATGGCTGGGGAGCTGTGACATGCCCACACCTCGGTCCTGACAGGATATGGCTGGGGAGCTGTGACATGACCACACCTCGGTCCTGACAGGATGTGGCTGAGGAGCTGTGACATGTCCACACCTCGGTCCTGACAGGATGTGGCTGGGGAGCTGTGACATGCCCACACCTCGGTCCTGACAGGATATGGCTGGGGAGCTGTGACAAGCCCACACCTCAGTCCTGACAGGAGGTGACTGAGGAGCTGTGACATACCCACACCTCGGTCCTGACAGGATGTGGCTGAGGAGCTGTGACATGTCCACACCTCGGTCCTGACAGGATGTGGCTGGGGAGCTGTGACATGCCCACACCTCGGTCCTGACAGGATGTGGCTGGGGAGCTGTGACATGCCCACACTTTGGTCCTGACAGGATGTTGCCGGTCGAGTTATGACAGTCCACACCTTGGTCCTGACAGGATGTGGCTGAGGAGCTGTGACATGTCCACACCTCGGTCCTGACAGGATGTGGCTGAGGAGCTGTGACATACCCACACCTCAGTCCTGACAGGAGGTGACTGGGGAGCTGTGACATACCCACACCTCGGCCCTGACAGGATGTGGCTGAGGAGCTATGACATGTCCACACCTCGGTCCTGACAGGATGTGGCTGGGGAGCTGTGACATGCCCACACCTCGGTCCTGACAGGATGTGGCTGGGGAGCTATGCCATGCCCACACCTCGGTCCTGACAGGATGTGGCTGGGGAGCTGTGACATGTCCACACTTTGGTCCTGACAGGATGTTGCCGGTCGAGTTATGACAGTCCACACCTTGGTCCTGACAGGATGTGGCTGGGGGAGCTATGACATGCCCACACCTTGGTCCTAACAATATGAGGCTGGGTAGCTGTGACATGCCCACACCTCAGTCCTGACAGGATGTGGCTGAGGAGCTATGACATGCCCACACCTTGGTCTTGACAGGATGTGGCTGAGGAGCTGTGACATGCCCACACCTCGGTCCTGACAGGATGTGGCTGAGGAGCTGTGACATGTCCACACCTCGGTCCTGACAGGATATGGCTGGGGAGCTGTGACATGACCACACCTCGGTCCTGACAGGATGTGGCTGAGGAGCTGTGACATGTCCACACCTCGGTCCTGACAGGATGTGGCTGGGGAGCTGTGACATGCCCACACCTCGGTCCTGACAGGATATGGCTGGGGAGCTGTGACAAGCCCACACCTCAGTCCTGACAGGAGGTGACTGAGGAGCTGTGACATACCCACACCTCGGTCCTGACAGGATGTGGCTGAGGAGCTGTGACATGTCCACACCTCGGTCCTGACAGGATGTGGCTGGGGAGCTGTGACATGCCCACACCTCGGTCCTGACAGGATGTGGCTGGGGAGCTGTGACATGCCCACACTTTGGTCCTGACAGGATGTTGCCGGTCGAGTTATGACAGTCCACACCTTGGTCCTGACAGGATGTGGCTGAGGAGCTGTGACATGTCCACACCTCGGTCCTGACAGGATGTGGCTGAGGAGCTGTGACATACCCACACCTCAGTCCTGACAGGAGGTGACTGGGGAGCTGTGACATACCCACACCTCGGCCCTGACAGGATGTGGCTGAGGAGCTATGACATGTCCACACCTCGGTCCTGACAGGATGTGGCTGGGGAGCTGTGACATGCCCACACCTCGGTCCTGACAGGATGTGGCTGGGGAGCTATGCCATGCCCACACCTCGGTCCTGACAGGATGTGGCTGGGGAGCTGTGACATGTCCACACTTTGGTCCTGACAGGATGTTGCCGGTCGAGTTATGACAGTCCACACCTTGGTCCTGACAGGATATGGCTGGGGAGCTGTGACATGCCCACACCTCGGTCCTGACAGGATATGGCTGGGGAGCTGTGACATGACCACACCTCGGTCCTGACAGGATGTGGCTGAGGAGCTGTGACATGTCCACACCTCGGTCCTGACAGGATGTGGCTGGGGAGCTGTGACATGCCCACACCTCGGTCCTGACAGGATATGGCTGGGGAGCTGTGACAAGCCCACACCTCGGTCCTGACAGGATGTGGCTGGGGAGCTGTGACATGCCCACACTTTGGTCCTGACAGGATGTTGCCGGTCGAGTTATGACAGTCCACACCTTGGTCCTGACAGGATGTGGCTGAGGAGCTGTGACATGTCCACACCTTGGTCCTGACAGGATGTGGCTGAGGAGCTGTGACATACCCACACCTCAGTCCTGACAGGAGGTGACTGGGGAGCTGTGACATACCCACACCTCGGTCCTGACAGGATGTGGCTGAGGAGCTATGACATGTCCACACCTCGGTCCTGACAGGATGTGGCTGGGGAGCTGTGACATGCCCACACCTCGGTCCTGACAGGATGTGGCTGGGGAGCTATGCCATGCCCACACCTCGGTCCTGACAGGATGTGGCTGGGGAGCTGTGACATGTCCACACTTTGGTCCTGACAGGATGTTGCCGGTCGAGTTATGACAGTCCACACCTTGGTCCTGACAGGATGTGGCTGGGGGAGCTATGACATGCCCACACCTTGGTCCTAACAATATGAGGCTGGGTAGCTGTGACATGCCCACACCTCAGTCCTGACAGGATGTGGCTGAGGAGCTATGACATGCCCACACCTTGGTCTTGACAGGATGTGGCTGAGGAGCTGTGACATGCCCACACCTCGGTCCTGACAGGATGTGGCTGAGGAGCTGTGACATGTCCACACCTCGGTCCTGACAGGATATGGCTGGGGAGCTGTGACATGCCCACACCTCAGTCCTGACTAGATGAGGCTGGGGAGCTGTGACATGCCCACACCTCAGTCCTGACAGGATGTGGCAGAAGAGCTGTGACATGCCCACACCTCGGTCCTGACAGGATGTGGCTGGGGAGCTGTGACATGCCCACACCTCGGTCCTGACAGGATATGGCTGGGAAGCTGTGACATGCCCACACCTCGGTCCTGACAGGATATGGCTGGGGAGCTGTGACACACCCACACCTCGGTCCTGACAGGATGTGGCTGAGGAGCTGTGACATGCCCACACCTCAGTCCTGACTAGATGAGGCTGGGGAGCTGTGACATTCCCACACCTCAGTCCTGACAGGATGTGGCAGAAGAGCTGTGACATGCCCACACCTCGGTCCTGACAGGATATGGCTGGGGAGCTGTGACATGCCCACATCTCGGTCCTGACAGGATATGGCTGGGAAGCTGTGACATGCCCACACCTCGGTCCTGACAGGATATGGCTGAGGAGCTGTGACATGCCCACACCTCGGTCCTGACAGGATATGGCTGGGGAGCTGTGACATGCCCACACCTCTGTCCTGACAGGATGTGGCTGAGGAGCTGTGACATGCCCACACCTCGGTCCTGACAGGATGTGGCTGGGGAGCTGTGACATGCCCACACCTTGGTCCTGACAGGATGTTGCCGGTCGAGTTATGACATGCCCACACCTTGGTCCTGCCGGAATGTGGCTGGGGAGCTGTGACATGACCACACCTTGGTCCTGACAGGATGCTGCCGGTCAAGTTATGACAGTCCACACCTTGGTCCTGACAGGATGTGGCTGGGGGAGCTATGCCATGCCCACACCTTGGTCCTGACAGGATGTGGCTGGGGGAGCTATGCCATGCCCACACCTTGGTCTGACAATATGAGGCGGGGGAGCTGTGACATGCCCACACCTCGGTCCTGATAGGATGTGGCTGGGGAGCTGTGACATGCCCACACCTCGGTCCTGACAGGATGTGGCTGGGGAGCTGTGACATGCCCACACCTCAGTCCTGACAGGATATGGCTGGGGAGCTGTGACATGCCCACACCTTGGTCCTGACAGGATGTGGCTGGGGAGCTGTGACATACCCACACCTCAGTCCTGACAGGATATGGCTGGGGAGCTGTGACATGCCCACACCTCTGTCCTGACAGGATGTGGCTGAGGAGCTGTGACATGCCCACACCTCGGTCCTGACAGGATGTGGCTGGGGAGCTGTGACATGCCCACACCTCGGTCCTGATAGGATGTGGCTGGGGAGCTGTGACATGCCCACACCTCGGTCCTGATAGGATGTGGCTGGGGAGCTGTGACATGCCCACACCTCGGTCCTGACAGGACCAGGTGAATTTATGGGGTAATAAAGAGGATTTGTGGCCGATGCCCACATCGGTCGGCGCAGCACTGAAATGTGCTCTGCTCGAGTGGAGGGGCCAAATGCTTCATGGTTCCCTCTCTCTCTGTGTCTGTTCTGGAATGACTAATTACACATAACCAGGTCACTGGTGGAATACCCTAGCAGCCTCGCACTGACTGACTAACTGACTAGCTGACTGGCTTAATGACTGTCTGACTGGCTGACTGGCTTAGTGACTAACTGACTGAGTGACTGCCTAACTTATTGACTGTTTGACTGACTTGTTGACTGAATGACTGACTTGGTGACTGACAGACTGACTTTGTGACTGACTGGCTGACTTATTGACCGAATGACTGATTTGGTGACTGAATTGTAACTGGGGATCAGTTGTGTGTATCTTTGTCCCTTGGCTGATTACATGGAATATTGATTTCATTAGTCATACTGGAACACCCTCTTGTGAAAACAGGCAGGCGGTTTGTATGCCCACTGTGGATTTACAGATGTAATTACACACATTTAATTGCAATGCTGACTCTTGTAAATTGATGGAAAAAGCTCATGATATATTAGGCAAGGGGGGAAATTCAATCTCACCCTCAATAGAAATACAGTGCATTCGGAAAGTATTCAGATCCCTTGATTATTTCCACATGTAGTTCAATTACAGCCTTATTCTAAAATGGATTAAATCAATAAAAATACTCAGTAATCTACACACAATACCCCATAATTACAAAGTGAAATAAGGTTATTTGACATTTTTGCAAATGTATGGAGAAATAAAACACAGATATACCTTATTTAGGTAGAGTAAGTATTCAGACTCTGTGCTATTAGACTCAAAATTGAGCTCAGGTGCATCCTGTTTCCATTGATCATCCTTGAGATGTTTCTACAACTTGTGTCCATGAGATGTTTCTACAACCTGCGGTAAATTAAATTGATTGGACATGATTTGGAAAGGCACACACCTGTCTATATAAGGTCTGACAGTTGACAGTGCATGTCAGAGCAAAAACCAAGCCATGAAGTTGTAGAGCTCCAAGACAGGATCGTGTCGAGGCACAGATCTGGGGAAGAGTATCAAAACATTTCTGCAGCATTGAAGATCCCCAAGAACACAGTGGCCTCCATCATTCTTAAATAGAAGAAGTTTGGAACCACCAAGACTCTTCCTATAGCTGGCCGCCTGGCCAAACTGAGCAATCGGTGGAGAAGGGTCTTGGTCAGGGAGGTGACCAAGAACCCGATGGTCACTCTGACAGAGCTCTAGCGTTCCTCTATGGAGATGGGAGAACCTTCCAGATGGACAACCATCTCTGCAGTACTCCACCAATCAGGCCTTTATGGTAGAGATGGAAGCCACTCCTCATTAAAAGGCACATGACAGCCCGCTTGAAGTTTGCCGAAAGGCATCTAAAGACTCTCAGACCATGAGAAACAAGATTCTCTGTTCTGATGAAATCAAGATTGAACTCTTTGTCCTGAATGCCAAGGGTCACACCTGGAGGAAATCTGGCACCATCCCTATGGTGAAGCATGGTGGTGGCAGCATCATGCTCTGGGGATGTTTTTCAGCGGCAGGGACTGGGAGACTAGTCAGGATCGAGGCAAAGATGAACGGAGCAAAGTACTGAGAGATCCTTAAATGAAACCTGATCCAGAGCGCTCAGGACCTCAGAATGGGGCAAAGGTTCACCTTCCAACAGGACAATGACTCTAAGCACACAGCCAAGACAATGCAGCAGTGACTTCGGGACAAGTTTCTGAATGTCCTTGAGTGTTCCTGCAAAAGATCCCATGGCACTTATTGTAAGAGTAGGGGTGTTAACCCTGGTGTCCTGGCTAAATTCCCAAATTTGGCCCTCAAACCATCACAGTCACCTAATAATCCCCAGTTTACGATTGGCTCATTCATTCATTCATTCATTCATTTGACTGATGTCGCTAACAAGGTAACAGCTGTTTGACTTGACAGAAAAAAAGTATTTATTCTCAGTGCTGAGCTAGTAGTGTAACTGACATGGAACGTTAGCTAATGTCTCATCCCCCCTCGACTGAAGTTCTGTCTGAAGAGAAGGAACTAGAGCTAGCTAGTAGCTACCACAGCCTGTTCAGCTCTAGCCTCTAGCTACCTGTCAGGTAGCAGCATCTAACAGCTGGTGTGTGTATGGAAATGTTTTGTAGACTTTTTGACCCGTTTCAACAAAAGTAAATTAACTTTGAATGGTAATCAGTGAATGGATACAAAGTTCCATCTTGAGTTGATAGCTGGGTTACAGTCTGGGATCTGGGAATAATGATCATTTCAATTATTTGAACCATTGATTCTATTATTGGATCATATAATATCTATATCTACACAAATGTCATTCTTTGTCATGCCTCAGTTGAGCAGGATCAGATGGTGACAGGGGTTTCAGCAGGGTCATACATCCAGCGAAGACCAGTCTGTGACGGCTCTGAGGTGAACTTTGCAGATACAACATTGCATTCTCTTTGCAACAAACAATGGACAAGCCAGAAGCTTCAAAGATTTGAACTATTTTAAAAAGTCTGAAAAACCTCTAAAGTTGAACTCCCAACGTTATCAAGGGTTTATAGAGGCTTTTCCCGATGACACAAAACATGACAGACAAAAATGTGAAGATGACCTGGGTAACACTATTGATGAAGATGAAAGCATACAGATATGTTTGAATGTGCAGTCATGTTCATATAATCTCAGACATAAATTATTGCAAGTTAAGACCATCCGTAGAACATACCAGTGAAAATGAATATCATGCACTCAGAAATGAAAATCCTCTGCTGGAGGTGTAAAACACAAAAGGAGACATATTTGCATATGTTATCATCTTGTCAAGGCTGGCTGAATTCAGGCTTCTCCCTGTTTTTGTTTGCTTGGAAATGTTGATACTGGAGTCTGTTATCAGAAGAAACTGTGTAACCTAGCATTTATGGTGGCTAAGAAAAGCATTGCCATTAATTGGAAGGTTGGTTATCCTCCCAGAATGTCACAATGGATGGCAGAAATGTCAAGTTATGCATCATTAGATGTAATTTATTACAATATTAAGGGTATATACTGTGAAACATTCAGAACGTCTGGGTGCCTTATATGGAATACTGTATGACAAAAGGGGTCTGTATTGAAAACATTAGATTTTTTTAGTCGAGCAGTTGCATATAGATTTTTTTTTTATGGCACAAGAGACAACAGTCTGATTTGCGCCTGTCTGAGTGGACTAATCCATTGAGGAGGCCGCGGGGATTCCACAGTCCAAGAATATGGGGATTGTGTCTCAGATGCACAAGGCACAGCTCTCTCCAGAAAGCGCTCTCTCCCGCCATTTCATGGACATTCATTGTTTCTTAACTTCATTATGTGCATTGTTTGCTGTGTCTATCAATTCCCCATTACATACAGTAACAGTCAAAAGTTTGGAAACACCTACTCATTCCAGGGTGTTTCTTTATTTTTACTATTTTCTACATTGTAGAATAATAGTGAAGACATCAAAAATATGAAATAACACATATGGAATCATGTAGTAACCAAAAACGTGTTAAACAAATCAAAATATATCTTATATTTGAGATTCTTCAAAGTAGCCACCCTTTGCCTTGATTACAGCTTTGCACACTGTTGGCATTCTCTCAACCAGCTTCATGAGGTAGTCACCTGGAATGTATTTCAATTAACAGGTGGGCCTTGTTAAAATCACATGTGTGGAATTTCTTTCCTTCTTAATTGAGCCAGTCAGTTGTGTTGTGACAAGGTAGGGGTGGTATACAGAAGATAGCCCTATTTGGTAAAAGACCTAGTCCATATTATGGCAAGAACAGCTAAAAAAAGCAGTCCATTATTTCAAGAACCTTGAACATTTCTTTGAGTGCAGTGACAAACACCATCAAGCGCTATGATGAAATTGGCTCTCATGAGGACTGCCACAGGAAAGGAAGACCCAGAGTTACCTCTGCTGCAGAGGATAAGTTCATTAGAGTTAACTGCACCTCAGATTGCAGCGCAAATAAATGCTTCAAGGAGTTTAAGTAACAGACACATCTCAACATCAACTGTTCAGAGGAGACTGTGAATCAGGCCATGGTGGAATTGCTGCAAAGAAACCACTACGAAAGGACACCAATAAGAAGAAGAGACTTGCTTGGGCCAAGGAACAAGAGCGATGGACATTAGACTGGTGGAAATCTGAGATGTTTTAATATTTTTAATTTGGGATTTTTGGTTCCAACCGCCATGTCTTTGTGAGAAGCAGAGTAGGTGAACAGATGATCTCCACAAGCGACTTTCCCACCATTAAGCATGGAGAAGGAGGTGTAATGGTGCTTTTCTGGTGACACTGTCTGTGATTTATTTAGAATTCAAGGCACACTTAACAAGCGAGGCTACCACATCATTCTGCAGCGATACGCCATCCCATCTGGTTTGCGCTTAGTGGGACTATCATTTGTTTTTCAACAGGACAATTACCCAAAACACACCTCCAGGCTGTGTAAGGGCTATTTGACCAAGAAGGAGAGTGATGGAGTGCTGCATCAGATGACCTGGCCTCCACAATAACCCAACCTCAACCCAATTGAGATGGTTTGGGATGAGTTGATGACTACAGAGTGAAAATCATCCAACAATTGCTCAGCATATGTGAGAACTCCTTCAAGACTTTTGGAAAAGCTTTCCAGGTGAAGCTGGTTGAGAGAATTCCAAGAGTGTGCAAATCTGTCATCAAGGCAAAGGGTGGCTCCTTTGAAGAATCAAAAATAGAAATATATTTCAATTTGTTTAACACTTTTTTGGTTACTACATGATTCCATATATGTTATTCTACAATGTAGAAATAGTAAAAATAATTTTAAAAACCTTGAATGAGTACGTGTGTCCAAACTATTGACTGGTACTGTATATCACCAGTAGTAACCTACATTTACCATGAATTCCCATAATTTCTAATCTGCAATGTTTATTAGATGACGGGGATTTCTGTTAATGCATTGAATATATTATTATTACAGTCATTTAACTTCCTCATTGTTGGAGTCGACATGTGTTTTGCAGAACTCACAACCTATGCTACACTTTTGAAAAAAGGTTTTTGTTTATTTCTTTCCATTTCGAGTTTTGTCAATTTATTCAGCGTCTTTTGTTTGAAACGCTCCGGTTAATGTTGATTACAAATATAGAAGTTGGACTAGTCTACCTGGCCTGCGCACAAATGTAGGCCAATAAATGTGCCCATTTGGGGATGTCTGATAATATTTCTGATTGTCTTAACTCACCACCACTAATGAGCTGTGGAGCTTCTCAATGTAATCTTTCTTCACCTCAAACAGCACATAAATTAAGTCTGTTTTTATAATCAATTGAGAATGACAAAAGTTCCTCAAAGTATTTGAAGAATATTTCCAGCTCTCTCCCTTTCGATAACCACGTTTCCAGTGAAAACGTCATAAAATACCTGATTACTTCTAATCCCTTGCACTAATAGCCTACAGCTGTGTCTGTCCCGAGCTCATCGGCGTGGAATATTTAGTTGTTTATATTTTTACATTTTCTCCCCAATTTCGAACCCCAGGCTGTAGTGACGCCGCAACACTGCGATGCAGTGCCTTAGAACGCTGTGCTGCTCGGGAGGTCGGGCCCAGAATATTTTATACAATTCTTCAAGTTTGCTGGCACGAGTTTCTGGGCGACCCAGTTGATAGTTTTATATTTATTTATTTACTTATTTTTACCCCTTTTTCGTGGTATCCAATTGTTGTAGTAGCTGTCTCATCGCTACAACTCCCGTACGGGCTCGGGAGAGACGAAGGTTGAAAGTCATGCGTCCTCCGATACACAACCCAACCAGCCGCACTGCTTCTTAACACAGCGCACATCCAACCCGGAAGCCATCCGCACCAGTGTGCCGGAGGAAACACCGTGTACCTGGCAACCTTGGTTAGTACGCACTGCGCCCGTCCCGCCACAGGAGTCGCTGGTGCGCGATGAGACAAGGACATCCCTACCGACCAAGCCCTCCCTAACCCGGACAACGCTAGGCCAATTGTGCGTCGCCCCACGGACCTCCCGGGCGCGGCCGGTTACGACAGAGTCTGGGCGCGAACCCAGAGTCTCTGATGGCACAGCTGGCGCTGCAGTACAGCGCCCTTAACCACTGCGCCACCCGGGAGGCCCGACCCAGTTGACAGGCCAATAAAAGTTACATTTAGATTTGTATAATTTTCATTTAGATTTAGATAGAATGTAGATTTCCCACAGGTAATGATTTTGAGATACAAATACTTAAAATTGAAATTAAACTGTTCCACGAAAATGTGCATGTGAAAATATAAACTGGCATGCAGATTGGTAGAAATGGTAAGAAAAATTGGTGCTCCAAATGTCAAATGTTCCTGACTGCCGGTGTAGCCTATTACCGACAACTTCAGGGGCGTAATTCTGTGAAGACCAGCAGCAGCGGGAGAAAGTTATTTTCTTCTGGTTAGGCTATCTTGATCTCTGACTCCCTCTTGAGTAATTTGTGTGTCTTAATTATTTAATCAAACAGCCTGCCTAGAGATTCAGAGACAAACTTGCTTTATCAATTCTGAACAAAGCAGTGAAGATTCGCAGACTCAACCATGACATTTTATGGAGGTGCGTAAATACAGATGAAGGACTGATGGCAACACATAAAATCTCTGAATGGAGAGTTGACTGTGAACTTTGGACCTTGGGATGTTAGCAAAAATGTAGTTTGGGAAACTTTGGTTTGACAAAACAAGCTTCTCAACTACACACAAAAAGATACTGAATGCTGCCTGCTTCTACCGTGTTCCTTTAAAGTGTTTTTCTGGGGAAGGTCATGGCTAAGGAAAGTGTATTCCAGTGCTCTACCCTGCTCTCACAGTAGCAGCTGTACCACATGTTCCGGTGGACAACGTAACCAAGACTCTAACCTCCTCAGAAAGAATATTAGAGGAACTGAGTTCTCTGAACTTCCAATGCCGTATATTGTTACCCTTTGGAGGGTCAGCAGGTAGACAAACTAATACACCACTTCTGGTTAGACATTCTCCTGCAGTGCATGTCAACCTAAGAATGTTGAAAGGGTTCATAATGGGTTTTGAGGAATATTGAATCCATCTGTGCCTGTTTTCCTTTTTTAGCTCAAATATTCCCAAATATGATATTCTAACATTAGCTGCTCAAGATCTGAGAAAAAGTTGTAAAGTTTCCAAGTTAAATATCCATATTTCAAGTTAAAATCAGGCCTATATGAGAAAACCATCTTCATTTAGTATGACACTCTTTGAACATCCTCATCCTTGCACAATACAACCTATACACCCATGGGGACCAATTAGAGTGGACCATTGTACAGACTCAATTGGAGCTAGTGGCTAATTTTCTCCTCACATAAATGGATTTATTTTTTGTTGCTAAATCAAGAAAGCAAAGCATACCCATTACAAAGGGAACCAATCTGCTAATCTGAGTCAACATCATTTGCATATCAAATAAGCATTTAATGTTAAGCCTCAAAGGCTAATG
The DNA here is from genome assembly GCF_036934945.1 of Oncorhynchus masou masou. NCBI lineage: Eukaryota > Metazoa > Chordata > Actinopteri > Salmoniformes > Salmonidae > Oncorhynchus > Oncorhynchus masou. The sequence goes on along the minus strand of NC_088224.1, from coordinate 70,462,560 downwards.
ATATACAAGTGTTAAGTGTTTGCATTAAATGTTTGACAAATGACTAAATGTTTTATAAACAATGAATTAGCGCACACTAACTGTCTGAATCAGTAGTGTTAGAGCCAGGCTTGATGTGCATTCTGATTCAAGCCTGGCTCTAACACTATTGACTCAGACAGTTCATTTATTGTTAATCCCTATGCAGTGGAAACTGACCTCTACCATTCACCTCTCTTTCACATACAGTATATTTCATAATACACTCGTATGACTTTACTTCAGCCCTAAATGAGTACATTATGATAAGGTGCCATCTGATTTCAAAGGTGCTAAACCATGTGGGTATATGTATCCAAAGGATTCACTCAGTCAAAGCCGTGAACAGCTGAATCATTCACATGTCTTCTTGCTTCTGTCTCAGCACCAGGAGAATCAGCATAATAAAGTCCACACTCTGGTCTGCCTGCCTGTCTGCTTGTCCGTCTGCCTGTCTGTCTGCTTGTCTGTCTGCAGAGCTATCTTTGGCAGTGCTTCAGCAGCACAATGAGGTGTGCCGAAGTTAGGCACTGTAGAGTTTCAACGTCAGAACGTGGAAGACTTCTCACTTCCACTGTAGCCCATTAACTCAGTGACATATTCAGGCTTCAACACTATTTAGTGACACCATGTAGCCTCGCCTTGGTGTGGTTGGTAGCACTTAACATGGCTATATTTTCTAACAGATAGGACATACAGTAAGATACTGTTAACCATTCTGTTAACCACTAACATGTATTACTGTTCATAATATTGTTAAGCATTGTTATAACAGTAAAGACAGTTCAACATTTTGCAGAACATTTGCTAATGTTTGCACTGAAGATTACATGCACAGCTTGAAGGCACACCCACGCACTTTTGGAAGATGAAGAAGCCATACTCCATAAGACAGTGATGAAACATATGAGAACACACAAAAACAACTGAAAGTAACTACGTCCACTTACAGTAAGACAACATACTTTCTCTAGTTTCACTCCAATACATTTCAGCTATAGTCAATAACAATGAAATTGCCTCACAAAACAAAGCAGAGGAGAGAAAAGTCAAGGTCAAGTGTTCCATTCATTCCTTATTCTTAGTGCCAGCTAAACTCAGATTGACTCATTCATTGTTGATGAAAGGTCCTTCCCTGGAGTAGGATCAATTTAGCTGGATGATAGTGGATACGCTGTGGTGGGCTAGCATCCTTGCAGCATACAAACACAGCCTTGACGGAGTGGCCTATCTTTGGCGGTGTATACATAATATACATTAAGACAATATAGAGCCTGCAGCTGAACGGGGAACTGTGGATACCCTGCATGTGGAGGACTTAGTGCTCCTCCAGCCACTGAGCCTGTACATCTGGATCAGTTGTTAAACCACAGAGTTCTGGAGATCTCATTTAACTGAACAGGATACTCAACATTTACTTCTTACAGTTCATTTATTCAACATGCACACCGGCACAATGTACAGTGCAGGAGCCCTGTCAAGTGGTTTGAGTTTTCAATAGAGATCATTGTGAATGGTGAGAAGTGTTTCTGTCCAGATGCTTCTCTACTCTCTACTCTCTCCAGCCGAGGCGAGGTAAGGAGGGGGTTAGCAGGAGATTACCCAGGATATGATGTCCCTCCCTGGGATCATCTCTGAATGTTTGACGAGTGAGGGCTTTACCTCAGCAGACTGCCTTTATACCCCTTGAGATGTAGAATCAGAATGACTACTACCCCCTCACCAATAGGATCCAGCCTGCTAGCACAATACCAGAAACCACTCTGTTTAATAATGCTGGCTGAAATCTATTCACACCAGCTCCTCCATAAAAGCCATGGTGCCTGGAGCATTGCATTAGGTTAGCAAACCAATCAGAGAGGCAGCACTTATGAATTAGGATGGGCACTGTATTTGTTTGTGTGCCATTTTATAATAGTAACAAATATTTTAAAATAAATTCCCCATTCATTTGTGAGGTGGAAGACCTTCAGGAAAAAGACGATTGGGTAACCCCTGCACTCTCTGTAACGGCGTTCTTCGTTTGTTGAAAGAAAGTCGGACCGAAATGCAGCGTGTTGGTTACTCATGTTCTTTAATGGAACAAATGACGACACACGAAATAACTTATAAATACAAAAAACAACAAAACGGAACGTGAAACCTATTACAGCCTATCTGGTGAACACTACACAGAGACAGGAACAATCACCCACGAAATACAAAGTGAAACCCAGGCTACCTAAATACGGTTCCCAATCAGAGACAACGAGAATCACCTGACTCTGATTGAGAACCGCCTCAGGCAGCCAAACCTATACTAAACACACCCCTAATCAGCCACAATCCCAATAACTAAAAAACCCCACTAAGAAATACAACAAACATAACCCATGTCACACCCTGGCCTGACCAACTAATTAACTAAAACACAAAATACTAAGACCAAGGCGTGACAGAACCCCCCCCCCCTAAGGTGCGGACTCCCGGGCGCACCTCAAAACCATAGGGAGGGTCCGGGTGGGCGTCTGTCCATGGTGGCGGTTCCGGCTCGGGACGTGGACCCCACTCCATAAATGTCATAGTTCCTCCCCTTCGCGTCCTGGGATGATCCACCCTCGCCGCCGACCATGGCCTCATAGTCCTCACCCAGAACCCCACTGAACTGAGGAGCAGCTCGTGACTGAGGGGCAGCTCGGGACTGAGGAAGCTCGGGACTGAGGGGCAGCTCGGGACTGAGGGGCAGCTCGGGACTGAGGGGCAGCTCGGGACTGAGGGGCAGCTCAGCACTGAGAGGAAGCCCAGTACTGAGAGGAAGCCCAGTACTGAGAGGAAGCCCAGTACTGAGATGAAGCCCAGCCAGGCAGTTGAATCCGGCAGATCCTGGCTGACTGGCGGATCTGGAAGAGTCTGGTTAACTAGCGGATCTGGAAGAGTCTGGCTGACTGGCAGATCTGGAAGAGTCTGGTTGACGAGCAGATCTGGAAGAGTCTGGTTGACGGGCAGATCTGGAAGAGTCTGGTTTACTGGCAGATCTGGAAGCGTCTGGTTGACTGGCAGATCTGGAAGAGTCTGGCTGACTGGCAGATCTGGAAGAGTCTGGCTGACTGGCAGATCTGGAAGAGTCTGGCTGACTGGCAGATCTGGAAGAGTCTGGCTGACTGGCAGATCTGGAAGAGTCTGGCTGACTGGCAGATCTGGAAGAGTCTGGCTGACTGGCAGATCTAGAAGAGTCTGGCTGACTGGCAGATCTGGAAGAGTCTGGCTGACTGGCAGATCTGGAAGAGTCTGGCTGACTGGCAGATCTGGAAGAGTCTGGCTGACTGGCAGATCTGGAAGAGTCTGGCTGACTGGCAGATCTCGAAGAGTCTGGCTGACTGGCAGATCTGGAAGAGTCTGGCTGATTGGCAGATCTGGAAGAGTCTGGCTGTCTGGCAGATCTGGAAGAGTCTGATTGACTGGCAGATCTGGAAGAGTCTGGCTGACTGGCAGATCTGGAAGAGTCTGGCAGACTGACGGCTCTGGCTGCTTCATGCTGACTGGCGGCTCTGGCTGCTCCATGCTGACTGGCGGCTCTGGCTGCTCCATGCAGATTGACAGCTCTGGTGGCTTCTTGCAGACTGACAGCTCTGACTGTTCCATGCAGACTAACAGCTTTGGCAGCTCCTTGCCGACTGGCAGCTCCTTGCAGACTGGCAGCTCCTTGCAGCTTGGCAGCTCCTTGCAGACTGGCGACTCCATGCAGACTGGCAACTCCATGCAGACTGGCAACTCCATGCAGACTGGAAACTCTGGCTGCTCCAAGCAGACTGACAGCTCTGGCTGCCCCATGCAGACTGGCAGCTCTAGCTGCTCCATGCAGACTGGCAACTCTGGCTGCTCCATGCAGTCTGGCAGCTCTGGCTGCTCCATGCAGACTGGCAGCTCTAGCTGCTCCATGCAGACTGGCAGCTCTGGCTGCCCCATGCAGACTGGCAGCTCTAGCTGCTCCATGCAGACTGGCAACTCTGGCTGCTCCATGCAGACTGGCAGCTCTAGCTGCTCCATGCAGACTGGCAGCTCTGGCTGCTCCATGCAGACTGGCAGATCTAGCTGCTCCATGCAGACTGGCAGCTCTAGCTGCTCCATGCAGACTGGCAGCTCAGGCTGCTCCGAACAGGCGGGAGACTCCGACAGCGCAGGAGAGGGAGAAAGCGCTGGCTGCGCTGAACAGGCGAGGCGCACTTAAGGCCTGGTGCGTGGTACTGGAACTGGTGGTACTGGATCGAGGACACGCACAGGAAGCCTGGTGCGGGGAGCTACCATAGGAGGACTGGTGTGTGAAGGTGGCACAGGATAGACTGGACCGTGAAGGTGTACTGGAGAGCCTGAGAGCAGGACTGGCACAGGACGTGCAAGGCTAGGTAGGTACACAGGAGGCCTAGTGCGTGAGGCTGGCACATTTTTCACCAGCCGACTAACACGCACCTTAGGACTAGTATGGAGCGCTGACCCAGGTGCCATTAAATCCCCGACATGCTCCGTCGGACGAATCTTATACCTAAAGCACCAAACTAGCAACTCCCTCATTACTCTCTCCTCCAATTTCCCCATTAACTCCTTCACAGTCTCTGCTTCGCTCACCTCCAACACCGGTTCTGTTCTCCTCCTTGGCTCCTCACGATAAACAGGGAGAGTTGGCTCAGGTCTGTCTCCTGACTCAGCCAATCTCCCTCTGAGCCGCCCCCCAAGAAATTTTTGGGGCTGATTTTCTGGTTTCGCTCTGTGCCGCCGTGTCACTCTTTTCGACTCCATTATCCTATAGCCCTCTTCGCACTGCTCCAGCGAATCCCAGGCGGGCTCCGGCACTCTCTCTGGGTCGGCCGCCCACCTGTCTATTTCTTCCCACGTCGTATACTCCAATCCTCTGCTGTCCATAACGTCCTCCCTTCGCTGCTCCAGCTGCCTGTTAACACGCTGCTCGGTCCGTGTGTGGTGGGTGATTCTGTAACAGCGTTCTTCGTTTGTCGAAAGAAAGTCGGACCGAAATGCAGCGTGTTGGTTACTCATGTTCTTTAATGGAACAAATGACGACACACGAAATAACTTATAAATACAAAAAACAACAAAACGGAACGTGAAACCTATTACAGCCTATCTGGTGAACACTACACAGAGACAGGAACAATCACCCACGAAATACAAAGTGAAACCCAGGCTACCTAAATACGGTTCCCAATCAGAGACAACGAGAATCACCTGACTCTGATTGAGAACCGCCTCAGGCAGCCAAACCTATACTAAACACACCCCTAATCAGCCACAATCCCAATAACTAAAAAACCCCACTAAGAAATACAACAAACATAACCCATGTCACACCCTGGCCTGACCAACTAATTAACTAAAACACAAAATACTAAGAACAAGGCGTGACACTCTCAGTCTCTTTACTTTAAAAAGGTTAACACAGCTGCTTTAAAACCTACTTTTTAATGCACTTCACAATAACCTTTGGTTAAGTAAATGTTGGTGTACCTGTTGACAGTTGACAGTATAGCACTGAAAAGAGGTTAGGCTTTATCACACCCATGACACAATGCTTTCATAGATTGTGGCTCATCTCTCCCCTGAACTCTGCAGGGACTTAAAGTCCCTTAGTCCTACATCTTTTATATAAGAACACTGAAAAGATTGACAATGTGAACTCTCTAAGCACCCCCTTTCTTTTTCTCTTTGTTTGTTTGTTTGTTTGTTTGTTTCTTCCTTTCTTTCTTTCTCTGAGATAGAGCAGTAGATACAAAATGTGGAGGACTGGCCAGCTCTACACCAGAGATGTACAAACGACTCTGTGGTTTCATGCTTTACCATGGCATTTGCTCCTCCTCAACACAAAACCATATTTAGGCCTTGAACCACTGGCTCTATAGCCTGTTGCTAGGCTACACCAAGGAAATGCAAAGAAAAAAAGAAAACACTTATCAAGCAGAGAAAAATCTAGCAGGGCATGAAAGCATTACACTGTGGAAATGAAAAGCTACATTCTACATGAACTGGGAGCCACACAAAGAGGAAACGGTGCATAAACAACTTGTTCAGAATGGAACCCCACAGAATGTTTCCCTTAGCTTCATAAAGGGAAGTGGAGAGGCCACATGGAGGGATGGCTGCTTGTGTGGATCAATGGAAAATGGCAGCTTGAGAGCTGTATGTTTACACATTCATTTGGATAACACCATTCACACACATCACAGGAGTGCACTGTGTGGTGCTCGGGGCAGGGAGGAACTAGCTTAAGTAGTCCTCAATTTGTTCCTAACAGGAATCCCTGTGAAGTCCAATGAAGAGTTCTCTAAGTACAATGTAAAGCTATGGTCCATAACATTATATTTCAATCTCTATGGGCCTCAGGCATACAAGGATATTCTGGTCATGACACTCATGTTACCCTCTGTTACGAATATATGTTTTATACTTGAACAGAGTAAAATGCCAACAGAAGGTGCGGTTCTGCAGCTTAGAGTAATGCAATGTGACGCTTTGCAGGCCAGGTTAACAAGGCCCCTGTGACATGGTATTTAGAAGAGTAGTGAACAGCAAGAAAGCTCTATTACATCCTACCAGCATGCACTGCAGAAATCATGTCAAACCCAAGTTTAAGTCCTGTCTCTCGGAAATCACTGAGGACTTTATGAAAACGTCTGCGCTGCCGCATTCATTAAACTGTGAAGTGAAGAATAATTGGTATACAATGAAAAACACAACACACCATTTTAACAACCACCTGTTTTTACAAATTGCATTCTCACTGTAAGTTGGCTGACACCCATGGGAGTTGAACCCCAATACTATAACTACAGTATCATCTGTGATTCTCTGTAGAGACCATATAAGATCATTCAACAGTCTCCTCAGAGTTTTGTCCTAATCCAAGGACAATCATAAAACATCAGACATACATGTAGGATCTTTTGCACCAGTTTGCTACAGCAGGAAAATAATCCTGCCGCAACAGGACATGTGAATTAATATATAGATTATAATTAATGAAAAAATGAAACAATTTCAAACTTCTGAAGCCTTTTTAAACTTCAAAATACACTACAGGATGAAAATGTCCTATTGCATGAAAGTTCTCCTGCAACAGGGTGATAAAATTAAGATCCTACATCTGTATAAGCTGAAAAACAGCTTCTATCTCAAGGCCATCAGACTGTTAAACAGCCACCACTAACATTGAGTGGCTGCTGCCAACACACTGACACTGACTCAACTCCAGCCACTTTAATAATGGGAATTGATGGGAAATGATGTAAATATATCACTAGCCACTTTAAACAATGCTACCTTATATAATGTTACTTACCCTACATTATTCATCTCATATGCATACGTATATACTGTACTCTATATCATCGACTGCATCCTTATGTAATACATGTATCACTAGCCACTTTAACTATGCCACTTTGTTTACATACTCATCTCATATGTATATACTGTACTCGATACCATCTACTGTATCTTGCCTATGCTGCTCTGTACCATCACTCATTCATATATCCTTATGTACATATTCTTTATCCCCTTACACTGTGTATAAGACAGTAGTTTAGGAATTGTTAGTTAGATTACTTGTTGGTTATTACTGCATTGTCGGAACTAGAAGCACAAGCATTTTGCTACACTCGCATTAACATCTGCTAACCATGTGTATGTGACTAATAAAATTTGATTTGATTTGATTTGGTATAAAAGTACAAATACTGGGACACAGTATAGTAGCATGTCATTGATACAGAAGATCCTATACAGAAAGTTCCCCCCTCTTCTGTGGTGTGAAATATTCCAAATGGACAATAAAAAAAACTTAGAAATAGGGGCTAGACCTCCTTCATATCACAGACCACTCACTCACCTTGTAGACCTGATTGTGCAGTTGATGAGACACTCAGACTCTCTACTCCCTCTACTCAGACACACAAAATGGCCTCCGGAGCTTTCCAGCACCAGCATGAAAGGGACCTGATTACTTCTCTAGTGCCTGAGTGGAAATCAAACAGCCCATACTGTACCACCACCCACCACCACCTCCTCCACTGTAGGAGCCTGCAGTGTGACATGCCATGGGACATGTACTGTACGTATGGTACATCTTGATGGTCTGGCTTTGAATGAATTGGGATGACTTCATGTTAGCTCTGGAAGTACATTGTCAGCTATGCAAGTGCATTTGCCCCTTCCCTGTGTGTTAGTAGATAATGAAAGCAGGACCTATGGAGTACTTCAATAGCGTAGATTTTCATTCAAACGTTTGAGGGAACTATGCTTGCAAATATTTATAGAAATCTATTATGAGGTCTGGGTTTAGCTGGCAAACAACAATCCCAAAAAATATAAAATAATGAATGGCAGTTGTCAATCCTGCAGTTACTCTGCAATATAAATACCATATTTAGTTATCTCTAAATGTCACCTCCCGATGCTGCCAATAACTTTTGGCCAACATTAGGCTTCAATAGACATTTTAAAAGCCCCAACCCATCCCAGACGTCACATCCTATTTCTCTCACTGCCAGTTTATCAGAAATGTATTATCTTCTAAATGGACTTTCTTTCACTGATGAATTAATTTGCTGATCCTAGTACATTGTCTCCATGTGTCCTTATATGAACAAACCTGAGCTATCTACAATGCAGGAGAGACAGATTTTTGTTTTGTTTTTGAGTTTATTTGAACAACCATATTATACATAAAAAAATCTTACCAATAGCAACACACTTCTCCCATAAAAGTGAAAAGAATAGGAACTGAGCTACATACAGTACTGTAGAAGATCCAGCACTAAAAGGTATGTACACAGGTGGGCCATCTGACACTGTAAATAAACTGACCTCCATCCATATCATAAGCAGTGGTGACCCATCATTGAGGCCAGGTGGGCAGTTATTATTATTATTATTATATTTTTTGTTCTGTTCTGCATGATATTTTGGCATTAATATGTGTCACATATCAGTTTGCAAACATTTTTTTTCAACTATTGAGCTAATAAAGCCACATACAAACATGTTTTGCTTTCACTCATGGGGACACTAAGTCACCACAAAATGTAAGGGAGGGCAAAACAATTCAAGCCCCTTGGGTGCTGCCATATATTTACATTAGAAGTGCCCATCCATGAAGGCTCAAGGTCATTGGCCACAGATAAAATGATGTCAAATCACATTATATCTACCGTAGCTTTGATTAGACTGATCATACTTTCAAAATCTTAGCTAGCAAGCTAGACAAGCAGTCTTCATCATGAATCACATCGACAATCTACTGGCAAATCCTTTTCAATCATTGTCATACGAAGAGAAATTATAATAAAACGTATTGGTGCTCATTGGACATTACACAAAGTCAGACAGCTAACGACAACATCAGATGAGCTAACATTAGTAACCTAACCAATTCTCTATATTATTAACTGGTATACGACTCCTTGCCGTTACTCAAGTTATAACGCGTTAGTTGCTTACTGGACCCTGGCAATCTATGTGAAATGTTAACTAGTTAACGAACTAACCACTATCTGTGAACTAATGTTTTCCCTTTACAGTATGTGGTTAATTTTCAGAATGAGAGAATTAGGTGAAAATGAGGCGTTGTTTGTTAAACAAGTGGATTCAGGGATCAAGTGTAGCTGGAGCTGAGCCTGGTTTAAGCTGGATGCCACTATAGAGGTGAAAGGAACACTGCACACTTTCTCTCTTTCTCACTTGTTCAATCCAGTGGATAAAAGGGTTATGCCAGGTGTACTCTCTGCCTGAAAGAGATCAGGTATGCCAACAAAAGGTAAAAAGTGCAAAAAGTATACAATGTAATCATGTGCAGTTTAGGCACAAAATATAGTTTTTGTGGTGTTGAACTTGACAGTAACACTTGTGTGAGTGAGGAGGGTTTATTTCATTTTTTACTCAGTGAAAGTTATTTTTGCACACACTTGATCGATGTCTACAGTACTACAGTGGCCACTATAATAGAGCAAAAATAGAATGCATGGTTGTTTCATTCTATTTCTACTTTAAGATGTTTTTTTTCCCCAAGTGCAATATTTAGATGTGTGTGGTCACAAGCATCCTATTATAACGGCTGTCATGATAACTGCAATATCAGTGTATTGTTTTTTTCTCATGACTTGAGTGTCATTTGCAGTAAAGTCTAGGCAACAAATAACATTGGATGCTTCCTTTCCGCTGACAGCCAGTTGTAGCCGTGGTAAGAATTCACTCCATGGTGCTGAAAAGAAAGCTCTGCAGTTGGGACAATTGTCTTGGCCCTAACAGTTTGTGGGAACCATTTGTCACCGTTATAGTGCAATTGATGTATTGTTTAGTGTTGTGTTGTGTAGTTGCTTTGCTGGCATGCATCTAAAAAATAATATATATATATATAGTATATATATATATATATATATATATATATATATATATATATATATATATATATATATACACGGTCAATGTTTCCAGGCCTACAAAGATGGATGTGATTGTGATTTGATGGGGGAGATGTAAAGGGCATTATAATGTGAATGTGATGACAGCGTGCGCAGGTTGATATAAGGCTGCATGGCGATGCTGATAAGATAGCAGAGAGCCAAGCGACCAACATGTCTCCTCCATCCTCACAGATCAAACATGTGACAGGTGTCACTGAAAGCACAGTGTAGGTCGTCCGCCATTTCACCTATCAGCAGGACAATCTGATTAAGACTGCCTGCCCGCAGTCTCTCCCTCTCTCTTCCTCTCTCCCAAACTCTCTCACCCACTCTCTTTCTCGTTGTACAACACTACTGCAGACCCACACAAGCAAGCATGCACACGCGTACACACAGGCGAAGGGTGAGAGTGAACAAAGCGTGGACATACAGTACCTTGGGTGTTGTCTAGGTTCAAGGTGGTGGGTGCGGGGATCGTGGTAGGAGCATCTAGATGGAAAACATACAAAATAAAGACATGAATAAGAAATAAAGAAAGTGTGAGAAGCCATTAAGGATGGGGTCATGCAAGTATGGAAGTGGCAGGATTGGGAAAGTGTCAAATCTCTAAGTAACTACTGTAGTACCACTATAGAGATAATGATTTAGGTTCTGTATTGTATGCTGTGTATGGTTTTCCCTCAGGAAGGACGTTGCTTTTCCAGAATTGCCTTTTTCATCTGTAAACTGTGTTAACGCGTCATTGATGGCTTTTCTAGTGATAGTGAAGGCAATATCAGAGCATAGATAATGCACAGTGCTTGATATGAGGTCATTCCAACCTTACTTAAATCTCTACTCATCAACAATAGGCCAAAATGTTGGCATGAACACATCAAATTAAAAAATGTGTATACTCATACCGTAGTTTGAAAAACAAACCTAATGTGTCCAATATTGCTCAGAAACATTCAATGGGTAGTTGGGAAGTCATAAATGAACATATTAAGTGATTATTTCCAGTAATTAAGTTAAGCAGTGCATTAAGCAACTCTGGCACACTCCCCTGCAGTTCTTCTGCACCCCTTGCAACAGTAACAGACTGATAGTGTACTGATGATGAGGCCTTTCATAACACCACAAACAAAATAATGAGAATGACAAAATGGAGGCCAATACAGGTATGCAGCGGTGCTAAGAGGCTTGAAAGCTTCCCTGCCACAGGGAATATCTGCCTGCTTTTGGCACAGAGAGAGATAGCGCCGGCCCCTTGCTGGGGACAAGTCACAGCGGGAGAAATTGGCTGGCCGTCTCCATGCCTTTACTGTCTGTGCCCATCAGAAGTCCACAGTAGGGGACCACACACTTCCAAACTAATGATAAAACATCAAGGGCGGCATAATGTTGCTGCTGGGGAAGGAGGGGGAAAGGGGAGGAGAGGTGAGGAAGGGGATATCAGGAACAGATTCTCCGCAAACAATATTTATGGGGGATTTCTTCTTTCTCTGTGACCGAAGGCGGTCTGATAGCTGAAATGTCAGAGTCTGAGAAATAGGGTATGCAGGCCAGGGATAAGAGGCTGCCACAAAGGCCTGGATGGGATGTGGCACATATAATAGTCTAGCAAACAAGTATTCTCCATGGGCAATTTGCAGGCTGGATGACTTGGCTCCACATTATGATTGCTGAAATATGAATATATTTGAAGGGGGCATATTTTCAGGGTGCATTTCTATTTGTAAGAAAACTGAAACAACATGGGAGAAATTGTTTAACTATGCCCTCTTAAACCTGGCAGCTAATAAACATTATTTTTCTTCACCTTTTAGCAATTCTATATACATTGCTTTATATGCACAGTTGCTTCATCATTGGACAAAGGAGATTTCTGACTCAAACAAATACTCCATAAAGTACTACAGTACAACCATGTCCTCAGATGGATTTTTCAAAACACATTAAACTATGTTTTCTCTTGACACTGTATGACTGGGTTATTGATTTGCAGCCTGATGTTTCATCTGTTATTCTGTTCTATGGTGCAGAGATGGGTGATGGCCAGAATCTGTGTGATTCAACACGTTTGTTTTCACAGCAGCCCTTCATCCAACTCAGGGTCAACAGAGCCATATTTGAGCATGCTTTCTGACTAGGCTTGACACACAGATGGCTGCATGGGAATCTTTGACCTCATGGTCGTGTAGGAAATCTTTGGGTCAGGGAGTCAACTGCATTACAAACCCTTGAGCAAAATACATAATTGATCTCCTGCCAACAGCCAGTATGTGTGAGTTATAGCACCAGGTCAGCTTTGTACAATGAATAGAGTTTCGTGGGAGACTAGCTGGGAGCCTGTTTTGGACCTGTTTACTCCCACACTGCACTTAAACCAACCATGGAGCAGCATTCACAGCCTACTGAAAACAGCTCAGAACCAGCAGAGGCCAACAAGCCTATCTACCTTCTCTCTCACCCTTAGACCAGAATACAACTGACAACTAAACAGGGTCTGTTATTTACTGTAGACTTGCCCTTCTAGTGCCGGAGTACACAGAGAGGTCACAGAGAGGTCACAATATTTCTGTTCTGTTAGGGATGGAGTGTTTCTTAGTACAGTGCTAGGCTGAGGGAAGATGAGAGTAGAAAACGGTACATTCCCATGCTCAGAAAGTAGCATACATGAATATCTAATATGTCTAGAATAGCACTCACATTGATTTACATACTGTACTCTCCTGTTGCCCTTCAGTAGTTAGGAGTGTTCCTGGTCATCTAGCTTTGACATGGTACAACTACTGTACATAGTCCACAGACAGATCCACGTTAATGAACATCAGGGACATACTAAGAGCAGCTGTGGATTCCAACACTAGACACTAATGGGCTCCTCCAGGGCCTAATACAAGTAGAAAACAGGATATTGTACACAGAAAAAGCCACCCAGCATTCTCTTCACCTAGAGACACACCTGCTAATCTGACACATCTGTGGTTCTCATCATGCTTACCCCTAGACATAGCCATGCTCAGAAACACACACTCGTTAAGCTAGTGTACAGTAGCTAGCATGATTAGTCAGGCAAAACAATCGTCTTATGGACCAACAGCATGGCTTATTTTGTTTGGCATCTAATCCTGTGGAATAATAGAACTGGGAATCTCAAACATAATTAAACAGCATTATTAGCACCTTTTTCAAATCTCCAGTGTCTCATTAATGCTCTAACTAGAGGAATAGAGACTGCACTGATAGCTCTGATAACACCAAATATATGCTGTTTCTAATGTTGAGGTGGTAAAAGATTGCAAAGCTGCACTTAAAATGTAAAATGGGATATTTCACTGTGCAAAAGGCATACAAATAGTTAATTCTTCTACAATGCATGTACAGCTCACACATGCTAGCATGTTTGCTACACCAGCAAACACACATTTTCACCATGGAAATTCATTAATGAGTCTTCTTTGCGTGTACCGTAGTTCGTCCAGTTTATCTCTGTTGAGTAAGGAGCAGGTTGTTCCTTCAAAGAAATGTAGGAAAATGCAATATGGAGACATGAGGAGAGTCTAGATGAAGAGACACCTACTATAGAACTTGATTATGTATGGGAGAGGAGTAAATCTCCAAAACAAATAGTCAGCACACATTCCACATCAAATCAACGTGCTACAACAAGTATGAACGTAAAAGACAAAAGAACATATATCAAAAGATGGTGTGTATGGAAAATGCTTTCTATCCTGGCTGTTTCACTTTCTCACAAGCTCCAAACTGAAGCTAAATCTATTTGGAACTGCTAGATGTGTGTTGTTCAAAACCCCAAATAATCATAATCCAAAACAAAGGATCCATCTGGAAGCAAGGCTACAGCCTGATTCCCAAACCTCAAATATTTTCCTGTAGATACTGTACTGTGCATTCGGAAAGTTTTCAGACCCGTTTACGTTTTCCATATTTTGTTACGTTACAGCCTTATTCTAAAATGTATTAAATATCTTTTTTTCTCATCAATCTACAAACAATACCCCATAATGACAAAGCAAAAACTGTTTTTTAAAAACATTTGGCACATTCAATTGATTGGACATGATTTGGAAAGTCACACAACTGTCTATATAAGGTCCCACAGTTGACAGTGCATGTCAGAGCAAAAATCAAGCCATGAGGTAGAAGGAACTGTCCGCTGAGCTCTGAGACAGAATTGTGTCGAGGCACAGATCTGGGAAAGGGTACCAAAAATATTTCTGCAGCATTGAAGGTCTTCAAGAACACAGTGGACTCCATCATTCTTAAATGGAAGAAGTTTGGAACCACCAAGACTCTGTGGAGATGGGGGAATCTTCCAGAAGGACCAATCAGAAGGACCAATCAGGCCTTTATGGTAGAGTGGCCAGATGGAAGCCCCTCCTCAGTAAAAGACACATGACAGCCTGCTTGGAGTTTGCCAAAAGGCACCTAATGACTCTCACACCATGAGAAAAAAAGATTATCTGGCCTGATGAAACAAAGATTGAACTCTTTGTCCTGAATGCCAAGCTTCACGTCTGGAGGAAACCTGGCACCATCCCACCGGTGAAGCATGGTGGTGGCTGCATCATGCAGTGGGGATGTTTTTCAGCGGCAGGGACTGGGAGACTAGTCAGGATCGAGGGAAATCTGAACGTAGCAAATCACAGAGAGATACTTGATGAAAAACTTCTCAAATCAAATTGTATTGGTCACCTATACATGGTTAGCAGATGTTAATGTGAGTGTACCAAAATGCTTGTGCTTCTAGTTCCAACATTGCAGTAATATCTAACAAGTAATCTAAAAATGACCAACAACTACCAAATACACACAAATCTAAAGGGGGGGAATGAGAATATGTACATATAAGTATATGGATGAGCGATGGCCAAGCGGCATAGGCAAGGTGCAGTAGATGGTATAACATACAGTATATACATTGTGATATGAGTAATGTAAGATACGTAAACATGACTAAAGTGGCAATATTTAAAGTGGCATTGTTTAAAGTGACTAGTGATCCATTTATTAAAGTGTCCAATGATAGGGTCTCAATACAGTATATACATGTGATATGAGTAATGTAAGATATGTAGACATTATTAAGGTGGCATTATTTAGAGTGGCATTGTTTAAAGTGAGTAGTGATCTATTTATTAAAGTGTCCAGTGATTGGGTCTCAATATAGCAGCAGCCTCTCTGAGTTAGTGATTGCTGTTTAGCAGTCTGATGGCCTTGAGATAGAAGCTGTTTCTCAATCTCTCGGTCCCAGCTTTGATGCATCTGTACTGACCGCGCCATCTGGATGATAGCGGTGTGAACAGGCAGTGGCTCGGGGGGTTGTCATTGATGATCTTTTTGGCCTTCCTGTGACATCGGGTACTGTCGGTGTCCTGGATGGCAGGTAGTTTGCCCCCGGTGATGCAGTATGCATACCGCATCACCCTCTGGAGAGCCTTGCGGTTGAGGACAGTGCAGTTGCCGTACCAGGCTGTGCTACAGCCCGACAGGATGCTCTCGATTGTGCATCTGTAAAAGTTTGTCAGGGTTTCAGGTGACAAGGCACATTTTTTCAGCCTCCTGAGGTTGAAGAGGCGGTGTTGCTGTCTGTGTGGGTGGACCATTTCAGTTTGTCTGTGATGTGTACGCCGAGGAACTTAAAACTTTCCACCTTCTCCACTGCTGTCTCTTCGATGTGGATAGGGGGGTGCTCCCTCTGCTGTTTCCTGAAGTCCACGATCATCTCCTTTGTTTTGTTGACATTGAGTGAGAGGTTGTTTTCCTGACACCACACTCTGAGTGCCCTCACCTCCACCCTGTAGGCTGTCCCATCGCTGTTGGTGATCAAGCCAACTACTGTTGTGTCGTCTGCAAACTTGATGATTGAGTTGGAGGCACAGTCGTGGATGAACAGAGAGTACAGGAGAGGGTTGAGCCCACACCCCTGAGCACACACCCCAGTGTTGAGGGTCAGCGAAGTGACCTGGGGGCGGTCCGTCAGAAAGTTCAGGACGCAGTTGCACAGGGAGGGGTTGAGACCCAGGGCCTCCAGCTTGATGATGAGCTTGGAGGGTATTATGGTGTTGAATGCTGAGCTGTAGTCAATGAACAGCATTCTTACATAGATAATATTTTTGTCCAGATGGGATAGGGCAGTGTGCAGTGCGATGGCGATTGCGTAATCTGTGGACCTCTTGAGGCGTTATGCAAACTGAAGTGGGTCTAGGGTGGCCGGTAAGGTGGTGGTGATATGATCCTTGACTTGTCTCTCAAAGCACTTCCTGATGACAGAAGTGAGTGCTGCGGGGTCATTTAGTCATTTAGTTCAGTTATCTTTGCCTTCTTGGGTACTGGAACAATGGGTAGCCATTTTGAAGCATATGGGGACAACAGACTGGGATTGGGCGTGATTTAATATGTCTGTAAACACACCAGCCAGCTGGTCTCCGCATGCTCTGGGCCAGCAGGCTTGTGAGGGTTAACATGTTTAAATGTTTTACTCGCGTCGGCCACTGACAAAGGAGATGGGGGGCCGCAGTCTTTCTTAGCGGGTCACGACAGTGGAACTGTATTATCCTCAAAGCGTGCAAAGAAAGTGTTTAGTTTGCCTGGAAGCGTGACATCGCTATCCGTGACGTGGCTGTTTTTGTTTTTGTAGTCCGTGATTTCCTGTAGACCCTGCCACATACGTCTCGTGTCTGGGCCATTGAATTGCGACTCCACCTTCTCCATGTACCGGCATTTTGTTGGTTTGATTGCCTTGGGGAGGGAATAACTACACTGTTTATATTCAGCCATATCACCAGACCTCTTTCCATGGTTAAATGCGATGGATCGCACTTTCAGTTTTTGCCGCCATCCATCCACGGTTTTAGGTTTTAATTGGGTAGGTTTTAATTGTCACAGTGGGTATGACATCGCCAATGCACAAATTTATAAACATACTCACCGAGTCAGCGTATAGATCAATGTTGTTCCCTGAGGTTGACCAGAACATATTCCAGTCCACGTGATCAAAACAAGTTTGGAGCATGGCTTCCTATTGGTCAGACCAGCGTTGAATGTTTCTCGTCACTGGTACATCCTGTTTGAGTTTCTGACTATAAGCCGGGACAAGCAAGATGGCGTCGTGGTCGGATTTGCTGAAGGGAGGGGGGGGGGGGGCTTTGTATACATCGCAGATGTTAGAGTAGCAGTGGGCGAGAGTATTAGCCCTACCTGTCGTGCAATCAATATGCTGATAAAATGTAGGTAACATTGATCTCAAATTAGCTTTGTTAAATTCCCCAGCTATATTAAATGCAGCCTCCGGGTATATAGTTTCCAGTTTATATAGTCCAGTGAAGTTCCTTGAGGGCCGTCTTGGTGTTCGCTTGAGTGGGTGGGGGATGTACACAGCTGTGACTATAACTGATGAGAGTGCTGAGGTCCAAAGTGTTCAGGGCCTCAGACTGGGGCGAAGGTTCACCTTCCAACAGGACAACGCCCCAAAGCACACAGCCAAGACAACGCAGGAGTGGCTTCGGACAAGTCTCTGAATGTCCTTGTGTGGCCCAGCCAGAGCCCGGACTTGAACCTGATCGAACATCTCTGGAGAACATCTCACAATTATCTCTGAAGATAATTGTGCAACGACGCTCCCCATCCAACCTGACAGAGCTTGAGTGGATCTGCAGAGAAGAATGGGAGAAACTCCCCAAATACAGGTGTGCCAAGCTTGTAGCGCTTAATTTTTAATACATTTCCAAAAATTTATAAAAAACTGTTTTTCCTTTGTCTTCATGGGGTATTGTGTGTAGATTGATGAGGGGGAAAAAACTATTGAATACATTTTATAATAAGGCTGTAACGTAACAAAATGTGGAGAAGTCAAGGGGTCTGAATACTTTCCAAAGGCACTGTAACTGTATGACAGTGACATTAGAGAGGGAGTTTGAATCATGCCTCTAATGGATGAGAGTGGATAGTGCGCCAATTACGAGTTCAGTCATAAAATGAAACCCTTAATAGGCCTGGACTGTTATTTAATAGGACGTGCCATCCATTTGATGGGAGATAATTACTAGGGGACTAAGAGGGACAAACAGACGTCACCATCTGCCTAAGAGCACTTACAGAAATACAATCTCAGAGTGGCATTGCTATAAGTGCCATAGTAACCTAAGTCAGAGGGCCATACATGTTAGAGTGAGGATTTTCTGTCAGTGTTAGTCAGAATAAATCTGTTAGTCAGAGCCATCTGTTACTATGTTACAGTGCGTCAGTGATATGGTTTCTGTGATGTATTCAAATAGAGAAACCTGTAATCAGTGAACTGACTCATGAGAAGCTTCAATGGAAAATGTAGCAAATTCCAATGAGTGGTTAAGATTACCTAATGGCAACAAATCTACTAGACACATCTGTACACGCTGTGAACATGAAAACCTGGATCAGCAATACAGACCACCTTGCCTGGACTCATCTCCAAATATAGATAGAATCACAGAACAAACTACAGGCGACAGTAGCCACGATGCCCCGTATAACAGTACGTACCGTATACAAAGAGGATGTAGTCATCGTAGGCCTCTCCCACGGCGTTGGAGGCCACACAGCGGTACGTGCCGTTGTACGACTTGTTGAGGTTTTCGATGAAGAGGTCAGAGCCGGTGATCACGGTGTGAGACGGCACATCATCATCCACTCTGAGCCAGCTGATCTGATGGGGCCTGGAGGACACAAATACCAACCACATCAGAAAGACCCTGCACGACCCCCGTCAATAGACAAAATTTCACTCTAAAGGTCAGAACTCAGATCAGTGTGGGAGAGCCATTGGCAGGTTCCGTCTAATGATGTATTATACACAGAACACACTACCAATTGGTAACATTTAAATGCTACAATGCATTGGAAAGGTTAGGGGAGTGCTTTGGCTGACAGAAAGGGGATATAGGAAGCCTGGAAGTGTCATGTAGCTGTCTATGTTGGTATTTTTCAGGACAGAGTGCTGTACTGTTAACTAGTATTACATGATATGTGTGGATGGATGGATACTCACTGTGGTTTGCCTTTTGCTATGCACGTCAGCTCTAGATTCTCTCCCTCTCTTGTTAAACCTTCAGGGAATGCCTGAACAATCTTCACTTCTGGTTGATCTGAAAGTAGGCAGATGGTATTTTCACATACACATTGTCTACAAGCAGTACACACTTTCTAATTCATATCATACTCACAGCTATAGCAATGTCAACCTATCTCAACCTGATTCATGCTTTTAGTCACTCTATAAAAAGGCTGTATACTGTATATTCAAACCAGTGAAAGAGACATTTGTCAGTGAGCTATAATATAATAATAAATATAACATATACAGACAGGTTTCTCAAAAGCAACTTCTAGTCATGCACAGATACATGTAGGTGGTCGCGAGAATTGAACCCACTACCGGGGCATTAATAGCACCATGCTCTACAAACTAAGCTACAAAGGACCATGCTATAAAGCATTGGAGAGTTTAGAGGAGTGCTTTGGCAGGCTACAATAGTGTCATTACACCATTACTTATATTATTACTCTTGTATGACCAGTATATTTTCAGCTCAACTCCACCGACTAAGGCTTTGAGTGGAATAGGACTACATAATCCTAGCTATCAAAGGAACATAGCCCCATGGTTAAACAGAGAAAAGGGCTATGTGTTCAGACAATCTATCTAACCTTAAAGTAAAATAGATATTTTTTCTTTCTCTTATCTATGTTAGCAAAAGATTGCCAAAATGTCAAGCGGTTCTAGTTGAGCTTTCCCTTTAGCCTAGAAAGGTTAGGCAAAGCACTCGTCTCTTTTAATAAATGAATATTCTACATAGACTACCAAAGGTTAGCGTAACCTTTCTCTGATGATCTACACTGTGTATGGACGGCTGTTCTACCTCTTCAACCAATAAATCGTTTGAGGAAATAGCAAATCTCATTTGACACAAGACTAGAGCAAAGGTAACTTTTACCTGGAGGTGATAATATTATATTCCAGGAGATGTATTGTAAAGCCAATCTCTAACTCTGGACTGCCAGGTATTTTAACTAGATACAGAATTGATGATCTAATTCATTCATATGGAGTGCCTTCAGAAGGTATTCATACCCCTTGACTTACTCCTCATTTTGTTGCATTACAGCATGATAATTGTAGAAAAATTTGCTAAACAAATCAAAAACATATTTTCAGTTTGATATTATGGGGTATTGTGTGTAGATGGATGAGAAAAAGGCTGTAACACAACAAAATGTGGAATAAGTTAAAGGGTATGAATACTTTCTGAAGGCCCTGTATCCCCCCTCTGTGATAGCCATCGGGACTGCGAGAGTCAATAACATTCTATTTCCAGGCCATGCCTGCTTCACTTCTGGGTCACTCACATAGCACTTCCAGGTATCTCTGTGCCCGGAGGTCCTTCACGGCTGGGTGGTCGATGATGCAGCTGACTGGCGCTCCGTCGTCCTCCTTGGACACGGTGAGTCTCAGTCTACTGGTGACTGTGAACATCCCGTCGTAGGTCTCATCCACCGTCATCTTGCCTAGGAACAATAAAATACACACAAGTGTGAGGGGAAACAACGTCTATAGAGATGTCTTAACTCACAACAGATGATCAGATTATTCACATTGACACAACATCTACCACAACAAAAATATTTAATTTCACACTGCATTATGTGTGCAGTCGAGCTAAACACAAGGTGACTTTGACCACCTTTTACACCTTAAAATCATTACATTTACAAGCCTACTTGATGTAGTTTAAAAACCCAAAGATTCTCATTGAATCCAGAGTGAGGTGGGAATGATGTGGTGGTGGTTTGATAATGAATGTGTGTCTATGCAGCAGCCTGGAGACTGAGTGGGGTTCTGTTCTGTGGTGTCTAGGCTAACCCCTGCAGTAATCAGCTGCCCACCAGGCTCCTACATGTGTCTGGCTGTCAGAGGGGCATTCATTTAGAGAGCATTACAATGCCACAGGGGCAGCGCGTTAGCCATAGTGCTGAGTGTGATGGTTTACTCGCACTTAATGAAGTGAGAATATAATTACAGGGCCTTCTGTGACCTGCAGCACACTTCCATCTCCGCCAGCCGACCAGCCAGTCACAGGGGTGCATGTCTAGGGCTCAGATAGGGCATCACACTGCTGCTCCAACACACACTGACCACATACACTAACATGCACATTGCTATATAGCTATTAACCCCATGACACTAAGATAGGAAAAACGCCTGAGAGATGGTTGCTGAAAAACAACCCTAGAGAAAGGTTCTTTCTAGTGGTCTGCTCTGCAAATATTCAGTAATCATCGTAGCCGAAAAACCCCATTGATTTAGGCCCCTGTTTTTATGTGTTTTCAGATTATCTATCCTTAGTTGTTGGCAATTCAATAAGTATATCAGCAACTTGTGACTTGGATTTCAATGTAAACCTGATCCACTTGGAACAGACGTCAATTCAACGTCTATTCCACGTTGGTTCAACGTCATTTCATTATTATGACATGGAAACCACATTGATTCAACCAGTGTGTGCCAAGTGGGGAGCTTCATAAAGCAAATTAATTTCTTATGAGAGTATTTGCTTATGAGAGTCATAGTGAGAAGTGAGCTGTGTTTCCATAGGTGCGAAAGGATGTGTAACGAGGGTGTTGCAAGTCGGGAAGCAAGTACAGGGAGTGAGTGTTTTAATAAATAAATACATCAAACATAAACACGAAACACAAACAACGCACCGACATGAAACAGAGTAAATAATACCTGAGGAAAGAACCAAGGGGAGTGACAGATATAGGGAAGATAATCAAGGAGGTGATGGAGTCCAGGTGAGTGTCATGAGGCGCAGGTGTGCGAGATGATGGTGACAGGTGTGCGGGATAATCAGCAGCCTGATGACCTAGAGGCCGGGGAGGGAGTATACTTGACAGGACGTGACTTCCTGGTACGCCACGTCCGTCCTCTGCCAGTCTGGATTAGCCTCTGTTCAACATGGTGGCATTTCACTAATCTAACGAGCCTGTCTACCTGCCTGCCTAACGTAACCACACCAGCCCAGCCTACCACAGAGGATGCAAGATCTCAAAAACACAAATTGACTTCCACTTCTGTAACACTGGAGGTGCAGATTTATCTTATATTCGCTCAGTCTAAATGTTGAATATGCTCAGCAAGCCAAATGAGTCCTCTCTATTCTAATACATACATGTATATAATTTGACAACAGAGATGACCAGTCCCTATGCAGATTGTCCCTCTTGCTGTAGGGTATGGATAGGATGAACAATAGATGGATCTTCTTGAACAAATGTGAAGCGATAAGGCACCACACCATAGTACCATACACTACTGCACCTCTCTCCAGGAGCCTACAGCGGGCTTGAGGCATTCAAATAAAGTATTTTCACAAAAGTACTTAGCAATTAATTTAGCAATTAATAGTGTCAAATATAATAAGCAAGGTTCATGAGTGTTTTTAGTGTGGAGAGTACATTATAGTTTTCAAAGCAAGGCTTTCAAACCGTTGAATCAGAAGTCTGATCAACCAAAAGACGTGACAAACAGAAGCAAACGTGTTGCTGGTGTGTGAGCTGTGGTCCTTCAGCAGCAGGTAGCGGATGCTCTCAGTAGGCAGGGTTCAGATTTACAGGCTGTTGCCGGGCGGATTCCATAGCAACTCCCTGCTATCTGGCGATGACACAGGTTTATGAGTGTATTAAACCAGTAGAGACATTGAGCGCCTCAGTGATGTACTATTGGGATGTACTGTAGCCTACACACTGTTCTGTTACAGCTAGGCTGCTGGCTGGGCCATGGGGGAGGCTGTAGTGAGTGGGTGGTGAACAGTTGGGAGTTCATTTGAAGCCATTTATCTAGTCACTGAAAAAGGCACATTACAAGTTCAGCCCAGCACTAAAATGCTCCTCTTCTTTGGTAACTGTTGTAATGTGGCTAAGTTAAGTTAACACAGTGCTTTATGAATAGGTAATACTCAATGTCAATGCTATACCAAGTTCAATTTGAACAACGGAAATATTGATGTCCATACTCACTCTTTAGTCCCTGAACAGATCAGAAGATATAGCATATTGTGATGAGTGTGAAACCAAGTCCTGAATGTAAAAGGAGCCTTTGTAGTCTGCAGTTTCCAGTACGATGCTGTGGAGAGTTAAAGCTGCCTGGCTGGGGTTATATCTGAATGATATCTGAGGGAAAGTGGAGGAGGCTGATATTCCTCTGACCTGTCAGCTCCTGCTCTCCTTTCATCCATCTGATGGAGGCGGCAGGCTTGCTGCCCATGGCTGTACAGGTGAGCTCTGTCTCGTTCCCCTCACTGACCACATCCTCTTGGGAATCCATGATTGGACTGCCTGGTGGGACTGACAGACACACATCAAGAGCTTCAGATATATATGTACAGACAGACACACATATATACAGAAGCACACATGTACACGGGAATGCACACACAAACATGCATGCCCTCTCCCTCACTTGCACGCACATCAACACATAATGTCCTGTTTCACTATGCTTTACACTACAATTTCCTGTTCCACTATGCTATAGGCTATAATGTCCTGTTCCACTATGCTATAGTCTATAATGTCATGTTCCACTATGCTATAGGCTATAATGTCCTGTTTCACTATGCTATAGGCTATAATGTCCTGTTCCACTATGCTATAAGCTATAATGTCCTGTTCCACTATGCTATAGGCTATAATGTCCTGTTTCACTATGCTATAGGCTATAATGTCCTGTTCCACTATGCTATAGGCTATAATGTTCTGTTCCACTATGCTATAGGCTATAATGTTCTGTTCCACTATGCTATAGGCTATAATGTTCTGTTCCACTATGCTATAGGCTATTATGATCTGTTTCACTATGCTAGAGGCTATAATGTCCTGTTCCACTATGCTATAGGCTATAATGTTCTGTTCCACTATGCTATAGGCTATTATGATCTGTTTCACTATGCTAGAGGCTATAATGTCCTGTTTCCAGGACGGAAACAAAACATATATATTAGCATGACCAATGAACACAAGCTAAGCATGTCCAACCTTGATTATTTCCTCCGCTGATCTACATTTCTCATTGAAGTACCAGAACCTCCACTGTCTTTCACATAGAGAACCTGCCTGCCTGAGACGCTTGGAGAAAACTCAAAAATATATATGTTGTTCAAGAGCTATTAAATATCACCGTTAGTTCACACTTTTTGCTTCTAGATTTAATTTCTAAAACTAGAATAATTACTTTGAAGTGTACTTAATTCATTTTCAATCCCCCAGGATGTCTGCATGTATAATACAGCTCTAGTGTTAGTGTAATTTCACGCCGTAGCTCCACTGTTTGTCACAGCTGACTCTCAATAGGGAACTATTTAGAGCAGCCAAGTTAACATTCAGTAGGATTCACACAGTCAACAGTCAGAAGTCAACACAGCTGCCAAAAACAAGCCAGTCTGAGATAGATCTATTCTGTTATCCATAGCAGCATCTGTTCCTATTCATTACCATTCTATTGAGCACTGTAAGAGCCTAATTGGCTGACATTTTGTTACAGTGGGACTCAATATAACAAGATGAATCAAGAAAATACATAAATTAAAACAATTGTATATTCACAGTTTGTATAGGATATGTGAGAGTGTGGTAGAACGCAATGTCTAACTTATGAATATGGCACAGTGGTGGTTGGTGCTGTTTAAGATGAGGGAGGACGATCATTTTTTTTATGAGCATGGCCCTCTTTCTATTACAGCATATCAGATGACTGTCATTCATATTCCAATCACCCAGCTCATTGTAACATCGATAGGTTTAGACTACTACATGATACTCAAATTTTCCATGTACCCATCATGAGGTTGCTACAACCTAACCTATGAATGAAAGTTTACAACATAGGTGCACATGTTGAGAGAAATTAGAGGAATCAAGGTGACAGACAGTAACATACTCAATACCGTCTTGCACACTCTTGCCTTCATCTAGTTGATCTACTGTAGGTTGTAGTCATTAGTCCTACAGCTGCAAACAAGAGTTTCTATTGGACAAATGCAGGTATGTTTATTCCCTTCGTTCCACTTGCGTCTGTTCAAGAAACGTTTTTCAGCAGAATCAAACGAATCAGTACACCCCTGATCACATACAAACACAGAACCAGCAGCCACACACATTATATACGAAAGTATGTAGACACCCCTTCAAATGAGTGGATTTGGCTATTTCAGCCACACCCGTTGCTGACAGGTGTTTAAAATCGAGCACACAGTCATGCAATCTCCATAGACAAACATTGGCAGTAGAATGTTGTAACTGAAGAGCTCAGTGACTTTCAACTTGGCACCAAAGAGTCACATTTCTGCCCTGCTAGAGCTCCCTGTAAGTGCTGTTATAGTGAAGTGGAAACGTCTAGGTGCAACAACGGCTCAGCCGTGAAGTGGTAGGCCACACAAGTGGTAGATGTGTAAAAATCGTCTGTCCTCGGTTGCAACACTCACTACCGAGTTCCAAACTGCCTCTGGAAGCAACGTCAGCACTGTTCATCGGGAGCTTCAAGAAATTGGTTTCCATGGCTGAGTAGACGCACACAAGCCTAAGATCACCATGCGCAATGCCAAGCATCAGCTAGAGTGGTTTAAAGCTCGCTGCCATTGGACTCTGGAGCAGTGAAAATGCGCTCTCTGGAGTGATGAATGACGCTTCACCATTTGGCAGTCCGACGAGCGAATCTAGATTTGGCGGACGCCAGGAGAACGCTACCTGCCCGAATGCTAGTGCCAACTGTAACGTTTGGTGGAGGAGGAATAATGGTCTGGAGCTGTTTTTCATTTCAAGGCCCCTTACAATGACAATGACATTCTAGACGATTCTGTGCTTCCAACTTTGAGGCACCAGTTTGGGGAAGGCCATTTCCTGTTTCAGCATGACAAGCTGCCAGTTAAGGACTTGTGAGGTGTCTGTTTCTCAAACTAGACACTCTAATGTACTTGTCCTCTTGCTCAGTTGTGCACCGGGGCCTACCACTCCTCTTTCTATTCTGGTTAGAGACAGTTTGCTCTGTTCTGTGAAGGGAGTAGTACACAGCGCTGTATGAGATCTTCAGTTTCTTGGCAATTTCTCGCATGGAATAGCCTTCATTTCTCAGAACAAGAATAGACTGATGAGTTTCAGAAGAAAGTTCTTTGTTTCTGGCCATTTTGAGCCTGTAATCGAACCCACAAATGCTGATGCTCCAGATACTCAACATGTCTAATGAAAGCCCGTTTTATTTACAGTTGTCAGCTGTGCCAACATAATTGCAAAATGATTTTCTAATGATCAATTAGCCATTTAAAATTATAAACTTGGATTAGCTAACACAACGTGCCATTGGAACACAGGAGTGATGGGTGCTGATAACAGGCCTCTGTATGCCTATGTAGATATGTCACACCCTGACCATAGTTTGCTTTGTATGTTTCTATGTTTTGGTTGGTCAGGGTGTGATCTGAGTGGGCATTCTATGTTGTGTGTCTAGTTTGTCTGTTTCTGTGTTTGGCCTGATATGTTTCTCAATCAGAGGCAGGTGTTAGTCATTGTCTCTGATTGGGAACCATATTTAGGTAGCCTGTTTGGTGTTGAGGTTTGTGGGTGATTGTTCCTGTCTTTGTGTTTGTTACACCAGATAGGGCTGTTTTCTGTTTTTTTTACGGTTTCTTGTTTTTTGTATATTGTTCTATTTTCATCTTTCTTAAAGATGTATCACAATAACCACGCTGCGTTTTGGTCCGCCTCTCCTTCAACAGAAGAATCCCGTGACAGAATCACCCAACAACCAAGGACCAAGGTAAAGGACAGCGACGGCAGCAGCAACAACAACGGCCAGCATCACAGGACTCCTGGACTTGGGAGGAGATATTGAACGGAGAGGGACCCTGGGCACAGGCTGGGGAATATCGCCGCCCCAAATCAGCGATGGAGGCAGCGAAAGTTGAGCAGTGGCGATATGAGGAGGCAGCACGGCAGTACGAGAGGCAGCCCCCAAATTTTTTGGGGGGAGAGGCACACGAGGTGTGGGGCTAAGCCAGGTAGCAGACCTGAGCTCACTCCTTGTGCTTATTATAAGCAGCGTGTTACTGGTCAGGCACCATGTTATGCGGTTAAGCGCACAGTGTCGCCAGTACGTGCCCATAGCCCGGTGCGCTATAGGGCAGCCCCCCGAGAGTGTCATGCGAGTGTGGGCAACCAGCCAGGGCGTATGGTGCCTGCTCAGCGTGTCTTGTCGCCGGTACGCTGTTTCGGGCCAGGGTATCCTGCACCGGCTCTGCGTGCTGTGTCTCCGGGGTGCTGGGAGGGTGCAGTGCGTCCTATGCCTGCGCTCTGCTCGTACCGGGCAAATGTGGGAGTGGAGCCTAAGGGAGAGGTGCGCGTAGTAGGCACTAGATCTCCCGTGCTTACCCACATCCCGGTTCAACCTGTGCCTGCACTCTGGAGGGTCCGGGCTAGAGTAGTGATCCAGCCTGGGGGAGTGGTGCCAAGGCTGCGCACCAGCGCTCCAGTGCTCCCCCACAGCCCGGTCCTTCAGGTGCCTCCTCCTAACACCAAGCCTCCTGGAGGTCTCCCCAGCATGGTGGGTCCTGTGGCAGCCCCACGCACCAGGCTGTCTCTCTGTCTCCTCCCTACAGATGTTCCCGCCTGTCCAGCGCTGCCGGAGTCTCCCGCCTATCCGGCGCTGCCGGAGTCTGAGGCTCCAGAGCCCCTCAGCCCAGAGGCACCAGAGCTTCCGCCCCTCTGTTCCGAGCTGCCCCTCTGTCCAGTGTGTTCATTTAGAAGGGTTGCCGTGGTTAGGAAGCCACGGAGGCGGACAATGAGGCGGACTAAGACTATGGTGAAGTGGGGTCTACGTCCCGTGAAAGAGCCGGGGGGTGGTACTGTCACGTTCTGACCTTTATTTCCTTGGGTTTGTATTTATTTATTATGGTCAGGGTGTGAGTTGAGTTGGGGTGGGCAGTCTATGTTTTTCTATGATTTGGGGATTTGTATGTTTCGGCCTAGTATGGTTCTCAATCAGAGGCAGGTGTCATTAGTTGTCTCTGAGAATCATACTTAGGTAGCCTGGGTTGCACTGTTTGTTTGTGGGTGATTGTCTATGTTAGTTGCTTGTGTCAGCACAGGTCTCATTTATAGCTTCACGGTCGTTATTTGTTTATTGTTTTTGTATAGTTTGTATTCAGTGTTCAGTGCTTTCTTTTATTAAATACTCATCATGAACACATACCACGCCGCATTTTGGTCCTCTGATCCTTCTCGCGTCTCCTCTTCAGATGAGGACGACCGTGACAAGATATTCCATATAAAATCTGCCGTTTCCCGCTACAATAGTAATTTACAACATTAACAATGTCTCCACTGTATTCCTGATAAATTGAATGTTATTTTAATGGAAAAAATGTGTTTTTCTTCCAAAAACAAGAACATTTCTAAGTGACCCCAAACTTTTGAACGGTAGTGTACTTGAAATAATTATTAGTAAACCTGCTACCATCATGCAGTACAGCAAACAGTTTAGCACTTACCTTGATATGGAAGAGTTCCAGTGTTGGATAGCCATAGTCAGCTTGCTAACATTGAATTCCGCTCTTGAACTGGGTGTTTAACCTGTTGTGACTAGGGGGCAGTATTTTCATTTTTGGAAATATACGTTCCCGTAGTAAAGGGATATTTTGTCAGGACAAGATGCTAGAATATGCATATAATTGACAGCTTAGGATAGAAAACACTCTAAAGTTTCCAAAACTATAAAAATATTGTCTGTGAGTATAACATAACTGTTGCAGGCGAAAGCCTGAGTGTGCCTCATGTTTTGAAAGCGCTGCGTTCCAATGCGTTCATATTGAGCAGTGACTGGGCTATCAACCAGATTACTCTTTCTCCGTATTCCCAAGGTATCTACAGCATTGTGACGTAGTTTTACGCATGTATGTTGAAGAATACCGGTAAGCGACTACATTGCGCAAGTGGTCACCTGATGCTCCCAGAGAGATTCTCGCGTAAAATACAGAGGTAGCCATTACTCCAATCGGTCCTACTGAAAAACGAAGTGTCCCGATGGATATATTATCAAATAGATATTTGAAAAACACCTTGAGGATTGATTATAAACAACGTTTGCCATGTTTCTGTCGATATTATGGAGCTAATTTGGAATATTTTTCGTTGTATTTGTGACTGCAATTTCCGGGCGATTTCTCAGCCATACGTAAAGAACAAACGGAGCTATTTCGCCTGCAAAAATAATATTTTTGATTTCCGTGACCAAGTTACCTGCTGCTAGCTGGACAAAATGCTATGCTAGGCAATCGATAAACTTACACATGCTTGTCTAGCTTTGGCTGTAAAGCATATTTTAAAAATCTGAGATGACAGGGTGATTAACAAAAGGCTAAGCTGTGTCTCAATATATTTCATGTTTGATTTTCATGAATAGGAATATTTTCTAGGAATATTTATGTCCGATGCGTTATCCTAATTAGTGTCAGGCGATGATTACGCTCCCGCATGCGGGATGGGGAGTCACTAGAGGCTTAAGTAGGCTAAACTAGCTAGCTGCATTCACTAGCTAAGTAAGTGAAAGTTGAAAAATATATACAGTACATACTTAAGCAATAAGGCCAGAGGGGGTGTGGTATATGGCCAACATACCACGGCTAAGGGCTGTTCTTATGCATGATGCAACGCGGAGTGCCTGAACACAGCCCTCAGCCGTGGTATATTGGCCATATATCACAAACCCCAGAGGTGCCTTATTGCTATTAAAACAGGTTATATAGATATAGCTCTCTCTCTCTCTCTCTTCACATTAATTTTGGAAAATTAATTTGTAAAAAGCTGTTCAGTTATTGTCTTTCTCTCTTTGAGTCAACTACTCACCACATTTTATGCACTGCAGTGCTAGCTAGCTGTAGCTTATGCTTTCAGTACTAGATTCATTCTCTGATCCTTTGATTGGGTGGACAACATGTCAGTTCATACTGCAAGAGCTCTGAAAGGTCCGGAAGTTGTCATAATTACTGTGAAAGTCTATGGAAAGGGGTGAAAACCATGATCCTCCTAGTTTTTGTATTGAAGTCAATGTACCAGAGGAGGACATAAGCTAGCTGTCCTCTGGCTACTACAGAGTGCTTCTGATGCTACTGTAGACCTTCATTGCAAAACAGTGCGTTTTAATCAATTATTTGGTGACACATGAATATATTTAGTATAGTTTTATCTAAAAAGGATAACTTTTTTAATGTTTCACATAAAATAATAATGCATGAAGTTCACTGAGAATGATGGTTCTCCCCTTCATCCTCCACCGATATGGCACCACATACATAGTCACTTGTGTGTGTACGTTATTTGTGTGTACATGCAGGTGTACATTCATGCATGTGAGTTTAGGCAAGTGTGTTTAAAACCTACCCAGCACAGTGATGTCTGCGTAGGCCTCCTGAGGAGGGTCTGTGTAGAGCTGGCACACATAGCGTCCCTCATCTGACAGTGACACGTTGGACAGAGACACCCGCAGCTCGTTGTCGGAGAAATTCACCAGCTGGAACCGGCTGTCCTTCAGGGCTGAGGAGATACAGACACCAGACAGACAGTCAGGATGGGGAGATACACACGTGTGTGTTTGTGTATGTGTGAGTGTGTGGTATGTGTGTGAGAGAGAGAAACAGAAAGAGAGAGAAGAAACAGAGCAAGAAACAGAGAGAGAGAGAGAGAGAGAGAGAGAGAGAGAGAACAGAGAGAGAGAGAGAGAGAGAGAGAACAAACAGAGAGCAGAGAGAAATATTGAAATAGTACAGTACAATTATTTGGTTTGTATTCATATAACTAGTAGTTATGCTGAAAAAAGCCTCCTAAATGGTAAAAAGCCTCAGCATTACAACCCAGGTCCTAAAAAGAAAATTGAGTTTCAGAATGATTCATAAAAGTTGATTTATTAACAATTTCATCTCTCCAGTCTACAGAGCACTCAGAGGGCAGGGAAATAGGAGAAGTGCTCATGAAGACTCTAACAAGATGGGAAGTCAAAATGGTCTGCTGTTGGTCACGAATGAATGAATCGACCTCACATATTCTGGAAAAGGAAAAGTACTGTAACATACATAATCAATTAAATCACGGTTCTGGGATAGCAAGAACTAGAGGTTCATACTAAATCAAAAAGTAGCTGTTTTGAACTAAAATCTGTAATTTGGACTGGTTGCCATAGAAGAGTAGTGTTAGTTGAGTTAGCTTTGAGTGTGGCAACCTAGCTTAACATCCTACATCTTACATTTAGCTATATTTTCAGAGGATTTTCCATTTCAGTTAACCCCCCACTTGAACACTGTTCTACATAAATGCCCCCAGATGGTTCCATGGAGACTGTAATGATGTTTTGACCTACTCATTCCTTATCAGGTCTTCTATAAGCGCAGAGCTAAAGAACTCAATCTATTCAGCATATCTTTAAAACATGGGTGTTCGTTCCTGTCAGAGCTACATGTCAGGCAACACATTGATCATTACAGAGGCCTTTGAGCATCTTCCTATGCGAGACCTCATTCCCAATCCTGTCTCATAATTTGAGGACTCTTTGGAATTCTCTCCTCAAAGGACAGCAATGAGCCTCGTTATAGCTTTGAGAGCCAAAGGCCCTGCTAGGAAAGAAAAACTGCTCATTCCAAGAACCAGTGAATTTAGTTGACATGAAGCAGCTTGTTTATTGACAAGTTATTACTCAAGTGTGTTGAGATGATAATTAGGCTGTAGCCAACATCAGGGTTGCACTGTAAAACAGAGGGAAAATACCATCCTACAATCAATAAGTCATGTTGAATCATTACCCTCTACATCAGCTGAAGGTGTAATGTACTGTATGTGACCTATAAAGGTTGAGGATGACACCAACATGAATTGATAGTTGGTCACAAATAAGTATTTTGCTCCGTTAACCTCTTGAAACTCCCCATCCCGGATCCGGGATTGTGACTAAGCCTCAGGCTCATTAGCATAACGCAACGTTAACGATTTCTGAAAATCGCAAATAAAATTAAAATAATGCGTTTGCTCTCAAGCTTAGCCTTTTCTTAACAACACTGTCATCTCAGATTTTCAAAATATGCTTTTGAACCATAGAAATTGACTAATTTGTGTAAGAGTATGCAAAGCTAGCATAGCATTTTGTGTAGCATGTAGCACGCAACATTTTCACAAAAGCCAGATAACCAAATAAATAAAATCATTTACCTTTGAAGAGCTTCTGATGTTTTCAATGAGGAGACTCCCAGCCACATACCAAATGCGCAGTGTTTCCTGAAAGCGTCTGTGTGTAGGAGAAATCGTTCCGTTTTCTACATTGCGCCTGGCTACCGAAACGAACCGAAAATGCAGTCACCTACAACGTGAAACTTTTTCCGGATTAACTACATAATATCGACCGAAACATGGCAAACGTTGTTTGGAATCAATCCTCAAGGTGTTTTTTCACATATCTCTTCATTGACATGCAGTTCATGGAAGCTTGCTTCTCTCTCTGTGCCCCATGGAAAAATACTGGCAGGTGACTTTTGCGCACCAATTTCGGCGCAGGACACCGGGCGGACACGTGGTAAATGTGGTCTCTTATGGTCAATCTTCCAACGATCTGCCTACAAATACGTCACAATGCTGCAGACACCTTGGGGAAATGACAGAAAGGGCAGACTCATTCCTCTTGCGTTCACAGCCATATAAGGAGATCATGAAAGACAGAGCCTCAAAAATCCTTGTCATTTCCTGGATGCCAAGTCATCTTGGTTTTGCCTGAAGCTCACGTTAAAGGGCACGCACAGAGAAGATATTTGTATTTCTGGACACGTCAGAGTGTTTTCTTTCGAACAGTAGCAATTATATGCATAGTCGAGCATCTTTTTGTGACAAAATATCTTGTTTAAAACGGGAACGTTTTTCTTCCAAAAATGAAATAGCGCCACCATAAGTGTAAGAGGTTAAGTGCCTTCTCGTTATGACTTCCCCTTTAAAATCAACTAGTTAGTGGTTTGTTTTCTCAATCCCTAAGCATTGGTGCGCTGGACCAAGTATATAAAGCAGAAAAAACCTTGATATTGGGTCTCTAGCGTCAGGTTCAAGGACAGTGTTACTGTGTTAGTATTGCTGGAACTGTAACTTCCCAAGTGGTTGACTGTAAGTAGATTTGATAGCTCTGTTGAGCACTTTTATGGTATTTAAACCAAAAGAAGCAGAGAAGGAAAGCTAGTGTGTTTGCAATTTGTTGGGGGATGTGTAGCCCTACGGTAAATGTTCAGTATTATTTTCCTGGTAGAGTGTTTTGTGTAAGTGTCTGTATCTGTGTTTGTGTCTGTTGTTTTCCCTGTGTGACTGTGTCACGGTTGTTTTCCTCCTCATACACAAAGGAATGACTCTGTAGAAAGAGGCCCTGGTGACAGGTAACAATGCCACCAGTCAGAGGGGGGTCCCCACAGAACACAGCCTTCTGGGAGCCCAGCCCAGAATAGATCTGCTGCCCTGGGACTTACCAGGCTCCGTCTGCAGGGGTAAGGTTCAACCAGGAGCAGCAGTTAGACA
The DNA here is from genome assembly GCF_036934945.1 of Oncorhynchus masou masou. NCBI lineage: Eukaryota > Metazoa > Chordata > Actinopteri > Salmoniformes > Salmonidae > Oncorhynchus > Oncorhynchus masou. The sequence continues at coordinate 70,428,475 of NC_088224.1, read as the reverse complement.
TGATCAGAGCTCTGACTCTTTTCTGATACTAACTCCAGCCAATTTACTGAGACCCGACTGCTTCTGTAATAACACTTGACTATCGCACTTCAGCCATTTTCCTTGCTGCCAGTGTGAGTTGGTTTTGAAATGTGATAAGTGAACTGTTCAAAGGGCGAACTGTTCAAGAGGTTGTGTGGAATATGAGACTAAATAGAGAAAATACCGAAAAAATGTGAGGCCAGTGTGATAATGTTACAGGAGGAGCTCTTTAAAAGAATGATTTCGTAGACCACACATCCTTCTATTTGTGTTGCGTTCAAGGCTGTCACAAGTGTCATTGTGTTATCTTTATTTGAACCTCTCCTTGACGACGGTAAAACACATAAATGACATTAGCAAGACAATCATGACCGAGATGTACACTCAGCCTTCCATAACTTTCTGCCATACAGTGAGAAATTAGAACACCAATCTGGATCCTACTCAGCATTTTGGATTGTGATGAAATATGAAAACAAGAAGAATGTTTCTCATATCACCTTGAAGGCTGGCTCCAATCCAAGACACAAACAAGCAAAACCTAAGCAAACTCAGGTTGAACCCAGAGGAAGCCATATGCTCATGCATAAACATTGTCCTAATGTTAGCTTCTCTTTAGATTCTTAATCTAAGAGATTATCTGGAAATTGCTTGAATAAAAACTAGTAATAAATCAACTCAATGGCAAATGGACCATAAAGTCAAGGACAGAAAGCATCCCATATACAGTTGTCGGAAGTTTACATACATCTTAGCCAAATACATTTAAACTCAGTTTTTCACAATTCCTGACATTTAATCCGAGTACAAATTCCCTGTTTTAGGTCAGTTAGGATCACCACTTTATTGTAAGAATGTGAAATGTCAGAATAATAGTAGAGATAATGATTTATTTCAGCTTATATTTCATTCATCACATTCCCAGTGGGTTAGAAGTTTACATACACTCAATTAGTATTTAAACCTATCATTATTTAAATTCTTTAACTTGGGTCAAACATTTTGGGTAGCCTTCAACAAGCTTCCCACAAGTTGGGTGAATTTTGGCCCATTCCTCCTGACAGAGCTGGTGTAACTGAGTCAGATTTGTAGGCCTCCTTGCTCGCACACACTTTTTCAGTTCTGCCCACATATTTTCCATACGATTGAGGTCAGGGCATTGTGATGGCCACTCCAATACCTTGACTTTGTTGTCCTTAAGCCATTTTGCCAAAACTTTGTAAGTATGCTTGGTGTCATTGTCCATTTGGAAGACCCATTTGCGACCAAGCTTTAACTTCCTGACTGATGTCTTGAGATGTGGATATATTGAAGCAACATAATTTTCCTCCCTCATGCAGCCATCTATTTTGTGGAGTGCACCAGTCCCTCCTGCAGCAAAGAACCCCCACAACATGATGCTACCACCCCCGTGCTTCACGGTTGGAATGGAGTTCTTTGGCTTGCAAGCCTCCCCTTTTTTCCTCCAAACATAACGATGGTCATTATGGCCAAGCAGTTCTATTTTTGTTTCATCAGATCAGAGGACATTTCTCCAAAAAGTACGATCCTTGTCCCCATGTGCAGTTGCAAACCGTAGTCTGAATTTTTATGCCAGTTTTGGAGTAGTGGCTTTTTCCTTGCTGAGCAGCCTTTCAGGTTGTGTCGATATAGGACTAGTTTACTGTGGGTATAGATACTTTTGTTTCCTCAAGCATCTTCACAAGGTCCTTTGCTGTTGTTCTGGGATTGATTTTCACTTCTCACACCAAAGTATGTTCATCTCTAGGAGATAGAACGCGTCTCCTTCCTGAGCGAAATGATGGCCGTGTGGTCCCATGGTGTTAATACTTGCATACTATTGTTTGTACAGATGAACGTGGTACCTTCAGGCATTTGGAAATTGCTCCGAAGGATGAACCAGACTTGTGGAGGTCTACAATTTATTTCCTGAGGTCTTGGCTGATTTCTTTTTATTTTCCCATGATGTCAAGCAAAGAGGCACTGGGTTTGGAGGTAGGCCTTGAAATACAGGCCTTGAAATATATGATGTCAATTAGCCTATCAGAAGCTTCTAAAGCCATGACATCATTTTCTGGAATTTTCCAAGCTGTTTAAAGGGACATTATACTTAGTGCATGTAAACTTCTGACCCACTGGAATTGTGATACAGTGGATTATAAGTGAAATAATGTGTCTGTAAACAATGTTGGAAAAATTACTTGTGTCATGCACAAAGTAGATGTCCTAACCGACTTGCCAAAACTATAGTTTGTTAACAAGATATTTGTGGAGTGGTTGAAAAACAAGTTGTAATGACTCCAACCTAAGTGTATGTAAACTTACAACTTCAACTGTATATCAGTATTATAATCTAGCCCTTGAAATATGATGCCATCACTAATAGCATCATATCTGATGAGTTGCCATAAACTGCCAAAACCTTAAAGAGTGATTCCTTTTACTGGAAGAGGCCCTGTATAGTACTTGAAATGAGTCCCTGAGATATGGTTCATGAGTGAGATAACCTGTATGTCCTCTGTTGAGAACATGTCTAATGAGATAGTCTGTATAATGGTAGAGTGTCCAGTGAAGCAGCACCATAGAATTAGGACTTAGAACTCTGGAATGCATTTGTGTTAATTAGCTAGCAAGACAGTTTTAAAGGAATGATTCCATTTTTCAAATTAAATGAGAAGTTTGCATCACCTATGCCTCTACTGCAATTCATTCCAAATAAACTGGTTTTGGGTTTCTCACTGACTAAGATGGCTACCATTTACACCCCATTATGGAATTTGAGGGTTTATGACATAACCCCTCTAGTAATTTAATAGGAACTCTATGAGAAGCACTTACGTCTGACGTCTCTGAAGTAGATGGTCTGCCTGTTGGGGTTGAGGAGCTGGATGACTGAGTCATCATTGTTCTTCACCCTGCAGCTGATGGTCGCCATCTCTCCCTCAATCACTGATACATTATCAGTCCCCAGGTTTTGACCTTCAACTGGACAGACAGATAGACAAGAGGAGGAGTGAAACCCATGAAAGTTCTAGAATTACTGCCATTCTGCTTTTATTTCGTAGTGTTTTTTTATTTATTATTGTCTAGTGTTGATTATTTTGGGATTGAGACACACAAAAACATGTAACAGCATAGGTACCAAAACAGACCACAACATTGAACACCATAATACTACATCACACCCACAGAGATGTGAACACAGCCTGACCGCTATAGGCGTATGTTGACTGTACTTGCAGTCACATTCCTAATCCTCCTAATACAATAGAAGGGCCCAGTGCACTGGTTGGCGTTATTGATCTCTCAGCTCAGAGTGGGTCCAGTGACTCTCTGCCAGATGGGTTGTAAGCACTACCTCTCATACACACAGAACAATGGAGGGAGAGAGAGAGAGAGAGAGAAAGAGAGAGGTAGGAAAGAGAGGGAAGGTGGAAGAGAGAGAGGGAAGCCAAGAGAGAGAGAGAGAGAGAGAGAGAGAAAGAGAGAGAGAGAGACAGACAGACAGACAGACAGAGCTGAATTATAGCTCTCCATCTGAGTCTGTGAGCACAGGGCTTTAGTCTCCATCTCTTAGGAATCACAGCCTTGTCAGCCACTGAGTCAGCCACTGACTGCGTATATCCACACCTGTGGCTGCCTACCTGGTCATTATTTTCACAGAACTCTGCCCTCATCATTAAAGCCTGAAACCAAGCATCCATTTGGGTTTGAGAAAGAAAAAAGGTTTGTTTTCAGCCTTCCGGGTGAGAGAGAGGGTAAATCAAAAGTCATCTTGTGCTATATTTATCCGGCAGGAGCCAAAAGGCATAAAAAGAAGAATGGAAAATGCTTTTAAACGCCTTGGATTAGCACCAGGAGAGGAACAAGACTCCCAGCAATAGCCCGAAGAAACATCCATGGCACATTTGCATGCCTGAGTTGTCAGACACCTCCAAACTGGGCTGACATTTACAAAGTGGAAAAAAAGCACCTGCCTTTTCAGATAGTGATAATGGGAATAGACAGCCAAACTAACAGGATTCAAATGAGCTGAGAGAATGAAGCGAGCAGCAAGAAATGAACCTCCTGTGGAGAAATACACCCCAGACCTGCATGTAGCAATACACCTTTCATTTCATTCCACATCACAGATATTGGTTCATCAAGTGAGGACTGAAAATGGACATTGATATTGAGCAGATATTGAGCGGAGTACAGTACATTCTGTACTAAATAGGTAGTATCTTGAGGTATTTGAGTGTTATCTTATTATTATCTTATCGTAAGGAAAGACTTGTTTTAATTGAAGTGTGCTGTTTTTAAACTGTCTTAATTGAGTATCTGTGATGTTTGAGGAATCCACCTATTATCATTAGAAAAGCCTCTGTTTTCAACTCCCTCTGAAGTGTGAATGTATAGTGGACTACTAGAGCATAGCAAAATACTTGGTTGATAATTAACTCCTTATAACACAATAAAATTCATGTTTATTAAGTGTGCTCCAATGTTGGAATATGGAAGTGTGTAATTAAATGGAGGGTGTCTGACTGAAACCTGAAAGGCAGCTCTGACATACTTAGAGTAAGTAGGCCTACCCCAGCAGAGGAGCCCACAGTATGTTTTGAAGTCTGTTTTGATTTCAGTTTTGTTAAAGTAATATAGCTGGCAGTCAAAACAGCAACATGAAGGAGCCTCAAAGCTAGGTTATTCTGGAACATGACTGCTAGTGAAAATATCCATAAGGTTTCAGCAGCCCTTAGCAGGGTTGAGTGCTGTCCATTATCCCTGGCTCATCTCCAATTCAAAACACACATAAATAACGGCGCTGTGATTAGCAATCCCATCAAAGGGAAAACAGGCCACTTTACGGAACATGGAGGGGTTTTTGCAATTCTAGTAAACATTTTCAATTGCCTCAGCATCCTGGTCATGATTGGGTACAAATGAGGAGAGGCAGTCATTAATTCCTGGTGGCGGGAGAGAGAGAGAGAGAGGTGGGCTGAGACAAGGCAGGGCGCAGATGACTGGTTGATAAATTCACACTCCTTCCAGCAGCTGTCTTGGAGTGCGACGCTCCAGTATTGCCACACATGGCCGCCCTCCTGTTCCTCTATCAGAACACACTGAATGACACAGTCAAAGATAATTAATTACAGGGCCTTCAAAGGTCTGTGAACTCAACGCTGGGATGTTACATCAGCGGTCTGACATGGGCCTCATCAACAAGCAGCTCATAATGCAAGACACCGAGAAGAAACCCTGATGCTAACTTTCAGAAGTTGGGAGAAATGAAGTTCCTCTCTTCATTCCTTCCCAGATGTTAAGAAAAGGCACCTTTTGATTCAAATTCCTTTTTTCTTTGAACTTCTCTCTCTTTGAATTTTTTCATCAAAAGACATGAAAGGGGCAGTGGAAAGCAGGACAGCGCCAGGCCCCTGATTCCTCTCCACTGAGTCACCGATGTCTGGAGCGGCCCTGTCCTTTTCAAAGAAGAACCAGCTATCCAGCCTTTTCAGTCAGATAGCTAGGTGCGGCCGGCCAGATAGCTTGGTTAAGTTCATAGACCTTTGAAGGCCCTACAATTAGCCATCTGGCTGGGCGGAGCTACCTATCTCGCTGGCCAGCCGGACCTGGCCGGACCTATCTAACCGGCCAGAACTACCTAGATATCTGGCCGGTGAACGCTATCTGGCCAGTCGGCCAAACAGAACTATCTGGCCGAACCTACACAATAGTATGTGGACACCCCTTCAAATTAGTGGATTTGGTTATTTCAGCCACCCCAGTTGCTAACAGGTTTATAAAATCGAGCACACAGCCAGGCAATCTCCATAGACAAACATTGACAGTATAATGAACTTACTGAAAAGCTCATTGACTTTCAACGTGGCACCGTCATAGGAGGCCACCTTTCCAACAAGACAGTTCGTTATATTGTGAAGTGGAAAACTCTAGGAGCAACAATGACTTCAGCCGCAAAGTGACAGGCCACACAAATGCACAGAATGGGACAACCGAGTGCTGGAGCGCGTAGCGCGTAAAATTCTTCTGCCCTCAGTTGCAACACTACTGAGTTCCAAATTGTCTTTGGCAACAACGTCAGCACAAGAACTGTTCATCGGGAGATTCATGAAATGGGTTTCCATGACCGACCAGCTGCACACAAGCCTAAGATCACCATGTGCAATGCCAAACATCGGCTGGAGTGGTGTAAAGCTCGCCGCCATTGGACTCTGGAGCAGTGGAAATGCATTCTCTGGAGTGATGAATCACACTTCACCATCTAGCAGTCCGACAGACTAATCTGGGTTTGGGGGATGCTAGGAGAACGCTATCTGCCACAATGCATAGTGCCAACTGTAAAGTTTGTTGGAGGAAGAATAATGGTCTGGGGCTGTTTTTCATGGTTCGGGCTGGGCCCCTTAGTTCCAGTGAAGGGAAATCTTAATGCTACAGAATACAATTGCATTCCAGATGATTCTGTGCTTCCAACTTTGTGGCAACAGTTTGGGGGAAGACTCTTTCCTGTTTCAGCATGACAATGTCCCTGTGCACAAAGCGAGGTCCATTAAGAAATGATGTGTCTAGATCGGTGTGGAAGAACTTGACTGGCCTCAACCCCATCGAACACCTTTGGGATGAATTGTAACGCTGACTGTGAGCCTCACTAATGCTCTTGTGGCTGAATGCAAGCAAGACCCCGCAGCAATGTTTCAACATCTAGTGGTGTGCCTTCCCAGAAGAGTGGAGGCTTTTTAGCAGCTATGGTGGGACCAATTCCATAAATTCCCATGATTTAGGAATGAGATGTACAACGAGCAAGTGTCCACATACTTTTGGTATGTAGTGTATCTGGCCGGCCGGACCTAGCTATCTAGCCGACCAGCTGACCGGATCTATCTTAGCGCATTAAGAATGACTGAAAATGGCTCTCTTTCTCACACTCCTATTCTCTGCCCCTTGAGATACATACATCTCCAGCTCAGTAATTAAGCCCTGCTCTCTAAGAAGGGAAGCTCTTTCAAGGACATCTGTGAGTAAAAAGCCATAATATCATTGGACATTATTAGACCTTCACTGTTTCAAGGCTTCTCTGCATCGTAGCAGATTTCTAATGTTTTAGGCCTTCTAATGTAATTTCTTTTATCTCTGAAAACAATCTCTCACTCAAGTTTCATCATGTTTCTGATGTGATGTCAGATGTCGGATGCTGCTTTGACAAGGCTTTGTCTGAATAGAGATGTACAGAGAAAAGCATCTCTCCTGTACTCTATTATCTTATGCAGATTGTGCCATGTTCACTGCAGATCAATGTTGGGGACTGCTCAATCTCATGTTCCACTGTACTGGCAGGTTAGAGGCTCTTTGTGCTTGATGTGTCTTCCTAAGTGTGATAGAGAGACAAGGGGAGCTTCTAGCCTAGTAGTAGTAGTAGTAGTGTTAGACATGGGCTTTCACAATACAGAATGTTCACCTTCGGTTTAGTGTCAGCTACCATAGTCACTTTGTACATACTAGTCATGTGTCAACCAAAAGAAAACTACATGTAGACAATAATATAATGCACATATAGTAAACATAATGACAGTAGCCAATAACAACAGGGAATGTAGAATGTACTCTGCCACTATCTGACATAGTCTTATTTGAAACGGTTTCTATTCACACGACTGTAGCTGTGCTATACAAATACAATCAAATTGGCAGTAGATTGACATATGATTGTAGACATTGCACAGCACATGAACACATAACTCGATGCTTTACACAAATCAATAAAGAGCAGGGTGAGCAAATGCATCAGACATTGTCAGACGAACATTAGAGGAAAATCAAAAGTACCTGACAAGGTCTCAGCGGCTCCTGTTGCAGCAGTAGAGAAGGAAAGAAGGAAGACAGAACAATTGTAAGCAGAGGCTCATATTCATGATAAGACGGACACATTGTAAGCAGAGGCTCATATTCATGATAAGACGGACACATTGTAAGCAGAGGCTCATATTCATGATAAGACGGACACATTGTGAGCAGAGGCTCATATTCATGATAAGACGGACACATTGTAAGCAGAGGCTCATATTCATGATAAGACAGACACATTGTAAGCAGAGGCCCATATTCATGATAAGACGGACACATTGTAAGCAGAGGCCCATATTCATGATAAGACGGACACATTGTAAGCAGAGGCCCATATTCATGATAAGACGGACACATTGTAAGCAGAGGCCCATATTCATGATAAGACGGACACATTGTAAGCAGAGGCCCATATTCATGATAAGACGGACACATTGTAAGCAGAGGCCCATATTCATGATAAGACGGACACATTGTAAGCAGAGGCCCATATTCATGATAAGACGGACACATTGTAAGCAGAGGCCCATATTCATGATAAGACGGACACATTGTAAGCAGAGGCCCATATTCATGATAAGACGGACACATTGTAAGCAAAGGCTCATATTCATGATAAGACGGACACATTGTAAGCAGAGGCCCATATTCATGATAAGACGGACACATTGTAAGCAGAGGCCCATATTCATGATAAGACGGACACATTGTAAGCAGAGGCCCATATTCATTTATAATTCACACAGAAGGTAACTCTGTCAAAACTCATCTCATTTTGGATGAGTCATAATCCATTGGTTTTAGTGCTTCCTCACTTATATTTTAGAGGCTGGCATAAATCCCAAAAGTGTGTCGACCGAAAATTCCAATACCGAAGATTCCAATATACTTCCCTGAAAGTGATTGAGTATTTGAGAGTGTATAGCTTTACAACCCCGTATTTTTTATAACCAAGTTTCAATCAATTTGGGGGCTATTAATATGGAGCAGCTCTGGGGTAGATAGTTAGCTATCTGTGGACTTTGTTTTTCCCAGCCTCTCTCTGTTTGAGATTCCTGCCAGCCCAGGGCTGGAGCAGCCTCTGCCGAGTGAAGGTCCCCTGAGAGCCCTGGGGCACACCAGAATTTGCCCGCTTGGAACAGTGGCCAGTCGCCCGAGACTGGCATCTCACACCAGCTGGTCATGGGAGACTGGCATTTTCCCTACGGCACCACCCTGGGCATCCTGGACTCACAGCACCGCTCTAAGTGGTAAGCCTATTACGCAGGCTAACATCTAATTGGACCACCTCGTGAAGAGCAAGCAGGCACACACTAGTCTTCTTGCCTGAGTTATCATCTTTGACCTAACCTGAATGGAAGGCATGTCCTTGATATGCTTTCTCAGCCTTGTATGAATCCTCACAGGAGACAAATCACAAACCAGCACATAATAATATAGGTACATCTCAGATTATAAATCATATAGAAAGTCTGTATTTCTGTTATAGTATGAGGAGTGAGGATGTAATATATATCAGTTTTCTCAGCCTAGTTCAGAACTGTATTAATAGGGAATAGTGTAGGACTATTATAAATAGCCGCTGGTCTTGTCTCTTGTCCCCAGCGCGCCCCTGCTACCCCCCTACCCTCCCCTGTACTCCCCTGTACCTGGAGCACATTAGGCAGGAGTTATGAGGTGCCAGCCAGGCTGTGATTAGATGTCATGGCTGTCGCTCTGCTTAGACAGCACTGATAGACAGATTTCAGGGGAAATGCGTGTGATGCTATTCCCTGCAAGTGGCGGCCTCCACCGCAATCTGTCAATCATAGAGGATGAGGCCAGACAGGCCCACCGTCCTCCAAATAAAGCCTGTCCTTGTCTGGGTCTGCTCTCCTACTCTCCTAACCCATATTCCTTAGACTTAGACAGAATCTGCAAATGTCTGATATACCAGTGTATGAACCAGTGTATGAATAAGAATGACAGTCAACGAGTGTTCTTTGTAGTGTATTACCTGACAGATAGTAGAATCTGCAAACTATCTGATCATTAGATAATATGTTCATGCTTTTAGACAATACTATACTACGACATCTGGGTGAATCCACAGAGCTGCAGTACACTCTATGAGCCAGACTGATATCGCTGCAGACGGTCTCTCTCTGTGAGTGTGGAGGAGAGCAACCTCTCTTTCCAGGCTGCTGGGTAGTAGCAGTTGGGGAAAGGTAACATACCCTCTCTATGCTGGCATGGTGTCATTAAATGTATGGGCCTCCTTTGAGGAAACATTTTTCCTTCTTATTTCCAGCCATGATCAGCAGCTTATCGCATGTTATCAGTGTGTGTGTTCACACCGCATGTGTGGTGACAGCAGGAGGAGGATGCTGGGGTGCTGTGCGGCCCAGGCAGTCTCCTCCCCTCTAGTGTGTGTGTGTGTGTGTGTGTGTGTGTGTGTGTGTGTGTGTGTGTGTGAGTGAGTGTGTGTCCCACTGTGCTTTCATTTAATTAAAAGGTTGGGTGGAGGGATGCAGACCTTTTTCTTAAAATAAATTTGATGGAAAGCCTGTACCTGCTGAGTAGACCCAAGGAACACAGATTGGCTGCTGTGGTCATCATTTTCCAAACAGCAAGCCATTAGATAGTTTAAGACCTTTTCTCAGAAGTCTGAACACTGTCCAGATACCTTCTGTGACCTCTAGGATTGGTGTCTTAGCCAGTGTCTAACCACAACAAATGCTCACACGCTCCTGTGTTTACTTCTAGGGTTGGACGTTCTACAAATAAACAGCTAGAAACAATTGAAATACTGTACATTAAACCTGGGATTTGAAAGTCATTACTGTAGTAATCACTCACACTCCTGCTGAGTTCATTTAATCTTTGTCTCAGACTCAAGTCAAATACCATAATATACACTGAGTGTACAAAACATTATGGACACCTGCTCTTTCCATGACATAGACTGACCAGGTAAATCCAGGTGAAATCTATGATCCCTTATTGATGTAATTTATTAAATCCACTGCAATCAGTGTAGATGAAGGGGAGGAGACAGGTTAAAATATTTTTTAAGCCTTGAGACAATTGAGACATGGATTGTGTATGTGTGCCATTCAGAGGGTGAATGGGCAAGACAAATATTTAGGTGCTTTTGAACAGGTTATGGTAGCAGGTACCAGGCGCACTGGTTTGTGTCAAGTACTACAATGCTAAAGTTTCCAGTGTGTATCAAGAATGGTCCACCATCCAAAGGACATACAGCCAACTTGATACAGCCAGCATTGGAGTCAACATGAGCCTGTGGAACGCTTTCGACACCTTATAGAGTACATGCCCTGATGAATTGAGGCTGTTCTGAGGGCAAAAGGGGGGTGTGCAACTCAATATGAGGAATATGTTCTTAATGTTTTGTACACTCAGTGTAGTCCACTGTGCAAACACTGGACAAAATGTGACACCCCAGCTATCTGTATAGTTGCCTGCAGCAGAGCGCTTTAGAGGGAGGTGTCAAGAGCAGCTACAGCTCAACAGAGAGAGCTGCTCTGTACTCCCACCGTTTTGTCAGATATGGCTTAATGCAGGTATCTGGTTGCCTGTGGAATATCTGAGAAAACACTTACCTATAGCACCACAGGGAATGCTCAGGCTAATTCGTCTCCATGGCAGACAGTAACATGTTAATCAAGTGGGCTTACCAGGAACACATCTACAGGCTGTTCCGTCATACTGCAGTCAAAGGGGATTATGTATGTATCCCCACATAAACAGTTTCCCGATGGCCAGAGGAGGTTTAACTGCACCTTATTCATGGAACATACAAAAAGACACTGGAGCTCAGCCGTGACAACCTCTCACTGGATATGCCTGATTTCATGCTCTGAATATTAATATGGGCCTTTAGCAAACCCCTGAGCACAAGCACATAAGCACACACACACACACACGTATGCATGCACACACGCACTCACACACATGTTTGCACGCACGTACACACACACACACGCACACACGCACACACACACACACACACACACACACACACACACACACACACACACACACACACACACACACACACACACACACACACACACACACACACACACACACACACACACACACGTGCACGTGCCAGCAGATGTGTGCACACACACACACACAGTTGAAGCCTGGCACGTTAGAGATAACTAACTAACAAATTCACAGATAACTAACTAACAATTCAGAGGGACTGAACAGTATTCTCCCATGGTGAGTTCACAGTGTGAGTTTCTGGTATTCAAGGGCTAGTTGGTAAGGAAGCTAAAGTATGTGAGGATCTGAATATTGTATCATGTTTGTCTGAAAGCAATACGTGTTAATAAGCTCTTCAATCAGAACTTCAAGTCCTCTCTGTAACACAAAAGTAATGACTTCATTCTGAGAGCAGAAATAACAGAAAATATAGAAGCTGAAAGAGAACTCTGCCATTGCCTGTCTCAGGTTGTGGTTGTGTTAGAGATACAAACCTCTGACTGGATGCCTAGCAGCCCCGTCAACTGCCATCTCTCACTCTAAAACATGTCACACATACAAAGCTTTCTCTGCATGTTGTACAGGCCTGTACTGTATATCTGTACAGAATACGGGGCTCCTTTATTAATAAAAAATGAACGTAGAAACCAACAAAGCAACAAACTATAGCAATGTCACCATGACACTTCAAAGTCACTCTGGTGTTTGACATAGCAAAATATAAATGACCACAGAACACCATTTTCCCCCCAAGAAAACAATCCAACAAGAAGAAGGAACCGAAGCCATTATCCAACTACAGTGACACCTCAGCCTCCCACAGTCATCCAAAACAGATTTAAAATGGTTCTTGAAAAAACAACCAATATCAGTATAAGCATGATTCTGCATTGTGTTATGCTAGCACGAATGGTTGGCGCGAATGGTTGGGTAAGCACTGATTTCAAGGCTGCCGTTACAATACGCAATGTATGCATCCACACACCACATGGCTTTATAGAGAAACAGATCATAGTGAATGCTTGAGACACACCACATCTTATTCACCATGTCTGTTCAGCTAAAGCCCTGTCTTCCATCTGGCTCCAGAGGGAGCGATCACACAGAGCCCTGCTTCTTTTCAACCCGGTCTCAGGTGGAGGCGAGGCAGCAGGAGCGTTAGTGTTCATGCCGCTGGAGAGCACACAAAGCTCTGACTCAATGCTCGCCTCTGATTGCATTGTACTCACATGCAGCTTTTTTTTAAATCAAAGCTTAGAAAGAGTCTTATATGTGTGTAATAATTGCCTCTTTTCTATTTTATTTTATTTTTTATCTTCGGGGAGGACACATATCTGTTTTTTGTTTTTACAGCTTGTCTGCTGCATGTACATACATTTTACATACATGGTAGTTTTACATACAGCAATAACATACAGTAACAATAATACATTACCGAACATAACCTCTTTAATCCCACCCCTCAGCCACTCTCAGCCCATCCCACCTATCACCATACAACACCCTCGTTTGGTTTCCATGTGCCATATCTTTTTATAGCTGTGATGTTTTACATACATTTTGAAATGTTATTTTCTTTTCGTTATGGGGACATTTTTCCCCTTTATCTAATGTGGTGCCATGCAAGGGGCATACAAGCGCTGTGCTGATGCCTGACGGGACAGATTGGGATGTGTGTGTATGTGTGTGTGTGTGCTTGCGTGCATGTGTCTGTGTGTGTATGCATGTGTGTGTATGTACATGTACGCGTGCATATGCTTGTGTGGGTTCATTTGTGTACATGCATGTTTGTGATTGTGTGTCGTGGGGTAATTAGGACAACAGTAGAAGCCTCTGACAGGCCTGTCATCTCCACATCCTGTCCAGCAAGGAGACAGGGGTCAGAGGGGGTAAGAGGGGCTGGAGATGGGTCAGGAGGCAGCTGCTACACCACCACTCACTGTCTGGAATCTCTCACAGAATATTAAACCACTGGGACCTCAGGCAAGACACTCCCTCGCCTCAATTATGGAAAACACAAAGCCATCACACAGGGTATTACTATTTGATAACTAAACAAATGTGCATTGTGATGGAGTATGGCTATGAGCCGTGAGATTTCAGTTTTGAGACAACGTGACAAAATGTGCTATCGAACTGTTATCTAAAAATTCCCTCGTTATGACATAATGACAAATCCAGTTAGCTGTTGTGAGCTTTACCACTGAGCATGCTATGAAATTGAGGCTCTGTATTACAGAGACAGATACAGTACATTAAATACAATCTCCATCGGTGGGCATTTCTGGTGACCTTGGTTATGGCATACCATTAATTCTATGTATGGATGATTATTTATCCCCACAATAACATGTCTGCTGCTCCCCCCCCCCTCTCTCCCTCTCCCTCTCTCTCTGTGTTGCACCTGTGCCCATTCTGTCTGTGCCTGGCCCCGGTGCTCATACTCTCATAATCACATCCATCAGCCCACAGCTCTAACTGCATCCAGGACCGCTAAATACATCCATTTGTTTTCAGGTGTCATTTATTTTGTGTGCCTCAATCAGACACCTGTCACACACACCTGCTGTCAATGTGTGTGGAGCTAAAGAAAATAAAAAAGAGAAGAGAAGGCCTTTTGTTTCTTCTGCGAGTTTATAATGAGCACACTGTTTCCAATCTTCTTCCTCCATTTTTCAATTTCCTATGCCTTTTTCACAGTCAAATCACAGCTATCAATCAGGTGTGTGTGTGTGTGTGTGTGTGTGTGTGTGTGTGTGTGTGTGTGTGTGTGTGCGCGCGTGCGCGCGTGTGCGTGTGCGTGTGTGTGTGTGTGTGTGCGTGTGCGTGCGGGTGCGTGAAGGAGGTAAACTGAGGCCGTGTACCTTGATGGAACCATCTCCAACCCCAGCTCCATTAGTCAGAGATTGGAGGGAAATATGTGTGTGTGTGTGGTGGTGTGAAAATGAATACGATTATAAATGGCTGCCAATGCAAGGCTGTCTCCCTGCCCGGCTCCAAATGATTCACAATGTACACCGTTGAATTTGCCCTCTCTATTTGAGTAAATGGATCTATTCTGCACACTGTCCTTTTACAGTGGTACCGACAGGAAAAGCCACATATTTGTTTAACCATTTATTAGAAAAGATTACAATACATGCAATACGATACTTTTGGCATCAGGCTCTGCTCCTTTGGGATATCTCACTGCCAGAGCATGCATAATGATAAGATAACTATAGTAATAGACAGTGAGCAAGGTATGTTATACCAATCCCCCTGACTGAAGCAAAAACACAGTCTAAACTGTGGAGGCTGGGGTGGGTGGTGGGGAAGCAGAAAACAGACATACATGGCAAGCAATGTATGCTACAGCAATAACATGTCACCAAGAACACCCATGCATAGCGTGCATGTGGCAGCCATCAGGGAATGAAGGTGCAACACCTGGTTGACTAAATACACCGCAATATTAAGGTAGAGTGAATCTAATTGGTGCAATATCAGCTGATGCAATACTCAGGTTTCCTGTCTGGTGTTGCTGTAACTACTGATAACACATTATAACACAGTATAACATATTATACAATGTTTGTATACAGATATAGGATCTTAATTTGAGACAGTTTGCTACATCAGGAAAATAATCCTGCAGCAACAGGAAATGTGAAGTATTATGTGGATTATAATTAATGGAGGGGTTGATACATTTTTCTGGAGGTAAAAAATCAAGACTGAAATTTCAGTGGAAATTACAAACTTCAGAAACCTTTTTAAATCTCAAATACACTACACCTTTTACATGTCTTTCATTGCAGGAAAGTTCTCCTGCAAAAGGGTGATTTAATTAAGATCCTACACCTGAATAGCTAGGCATACAGATAAAAACATATGTCTTGTGTCGTAAATCCAATGACCAATGCAAATACACTACAGTGAATAAAATAACTGGTTCACGTACTGGTACATATCAAGTCAAACACCTACACGTTCATACGATAGGCACATTGCAATCTAACACAAAAGCGATAGCATGTGGCAGCAGACGCATAGTGTCAGCAGTGAAAAGAGGAAGACAATTGTGACTGACAGCACTCCAACGTAGAATAAAAAAATCTTAACATCATGTGGCATGTACAGTATATGTATGGGAAAGACTGCTAGTAGGGACTAACTCTAGGATTATGCAGATACTGCAATGTGCACCAGTGTTTTACAGAGTGTATTGATTGAAACAAAGATATATTTGAAGTGACTGAGCCAAATGGCAACTATAGTAAATTCACAACGGCAGGCTAATATAGGACTTCACAGCCTGACATTTCCTCCCCTCCACACAGAGCGGTCTCTAAATGTGTGCCAATGGCCATATGATTTACTCTGGACCCACATGAATATTTCATATTAGCGCTTAGCAGGCTCATGGCATCAAGAAAATGTATTATTTTTAGTGAGCTTTGTAGAGACACCCTGGAAATTCCTCCTTTGATGAATGGTCGAATAGTTTAAGTTGTATTATAAGGGCAAAACAAATGACTATCAATCATCTTATGTTGACAGCAGCTATACGCTTATCCCCTCCCATTTATGAAATTCCCTTTCTGGGGTTTTCTGATGAATCAGCTGCCAAAGCAAATCAAAACCTGCACTCTGCATAACAGGTCAGCTTCGATTTCACTATTAGACAAAAATACTCTGAAGGTGAAAGCTAATTATTGGTTAGTATAAAATATGGGACCCCAAAGAGGGTGATGTCAGTTGACATCTGGGCCGGCAGGGTAGTTCAAAACCCCGAGCTGACAAGGTACAAATATGTCGTTCTGACCCTGAACAGGCAGTTAACCCACTGTTCCTAGGCCGTCATTGAAAATAAGAATTTGTTCTTAATTGACTTGCCTAGTTAAATAAAGGTAAATAAAATAAAAAGTGAATATTGCCATTATTGTAATGCATTAACTTTCAATAGACACAATAGTATGCTCTAACCTGGAGTTGAACCCTCTAGTTCAGTTAGGAAATGTACAGACCCCCTTGTACTTTGCGACCTTTTGCCACATTTCAGGCTTCAAACATAAAGATATAAAACTGTATTTTTTTTGTGAAGAATCAACAACAAGTGGGACACAATCATATGAAGTGGAACGACATTTATTGGATATTTCAAACTTTTTTAACAAATCAAAAACTGAAAAATTGGGTGTGTAAAATTATTCAGCCCCCTTAAGTTAATACTTTGTAGCGCCACCTTTTGCTGCGATTACAGCTGTAAGTCGCTTGGGGTATGTCTCTATCAGTTTTGCACATCGAGAGACTGAAATGTTTTCCCATTCCTCCTTGCAAAACAGCTCGAGCTCAGTGAGGTTGGATGGAGAGCATTTGTGAACAGCAGTTTTCAGTTCTTTCCACAGATTCCCGATTGGATTCAGGTCTGGACTTTGACTTGGCCATTCTCACACCTGGATATGTTTATTTTTGAACCATTCCATTGTAGATTTTGCTTTATGTTTTGGATCATTGTCTTGTTGGAAGACAAATCTCCGTCCCAGTCTCAGGTCTTTTGCAGACTCCATCAGGTTTTCTTCCAGAATGGTCCTGTATTTGGCTCCATCCATCTTCCCATCAATTTTAACCATCTTCCCTGTCCCTGCTGAAGAAAAGCAGGCCCAAACCATGATGCTACCACCATGTTTGACAATGCGGATGGTGTGGTCAGGGTGATGAGCTGTGTTGCTTTTACGCCAAACATAACGTTTTGCATTGTTGCCAAAAAGTTACATTTTTGTTTCATCTGACCAGAGCACCTTCTTCCACATGTTTGGTGTGTCTCCCAGGTGGCTTGTGGCAAACTTTAAACAACACTTTTTATGGATATCTTTAAGAAATGGCTTTCTTCTTGCCACTCTTCCATAAAGGCCATATTTGTGCAATATACGACTGATTGTTGTCCCATGGACAGAGTCTCCCACCTCAGCTGTAAATCTCTGCAGTTCATCCAGAGTGATCATGGGCCTCTTGGCTGCATCTCTGATCAGTCTTCTCCTTGTATGAGCTGAAAGTTTAGAGGGACGGCCAGGTCTTGGTGGATTTGCAGTGGTCTGATACTCCTTCCATTTCAATATTATCGCTTGCACAGTGCTCCTTGGGATGTTTAAAGCTTGGGAAATCTTTTTGTATCCAAATCCGGCTTTAAACTTCCTGCCTGGTGTGTTCCTTGTTCTTCATGATGCTCTCTGCGCTTTTAACGGACCTCTGAGACACACATCACAGTGCAGGTGCACACATCACAGTGCAGGTGCATTTATACGGAGACTTGATTACACACAGGTGGATTGTATTTATCATCATTAGTCATTTAGGTCAACATTGGATCATTCAGAGATCCTCACTGAACTTCTGGAGAGAGTTTGCTGCACTGAAAGTAAAGGGGCTGAATAATTTTGCACACCAAATTTTTCAGTTTTTGATTTGTTAAAAAAGTTTGAAATATCCAATAAATGTCGTTCCACTTCATGATTGTGTCCCACTTGTCGTTGATTCTTCACAAAAAAATACAGTTTTATATCTTTATGTTTGAAGCCTGAAATGTGGCAAAAGGTCGCAAAGTTCAAGGGGGCAAATACTTTCGCAAGGCACTGTATCTTAAGTAACACCAACTGCTGTAAGAGCATACTAATTGTTTGAGGTAAAGAGAAAATATAATCCAACTATAAACAATGGTGTGATTTAAAATAACTGAAACATAGAATTAAGAATTAAATTACTTTTTTTAGGATTTCTGCCTGAGCTAAAAAGTAGATCGCAGCGATGCCATCTGAGTGTGCATAAAGGTAGCGTTGCCAATGAATGATTCAATCTGCTCATCATGCTCCCACTACTACCTGCATTGAGTTGGTTTCATTTGATTGGCTGGGTAATTACCTGAACGCTGGTTAATTGCTTGTTAATTTGCCCCTGATGGCGAGCACATCCAGCTCACGACAAGTCTGCCAATCAGCGGTTCACACATGGTGCACATGGGGACTTGCTCAGAGAGTATGCATACACACGGACACATGCATGTGCTACGCACATACTACAGCACTGCAGTTAAAATCTTCTCCATGTTTAATGTTCCTAGGCTGTCATTGTAAATAAGAATTTGTTCTTAACTGACTTACCTAGTTAAATAAAGGTTAAATGCATTTTATTTTATTTTAAATATGCTAAGCTGAGCAAAGCAGGTGCTCTTCCATTTGGATATCCATTGGAAAACAGCAGACACATGATTGAGGGAGAGAGAACACTGAGTGGCTTGGCTTTTGAGTTAGAGAGAGAGGCTGCATGCTCACAGACTGGCAGGGAGGGAGAGAAAGCGACACATAGAGAGAGACATAGAAAGAGATGCATGGGACTGACTATAACTGTTCACTCCCCCACCAGATTGATATTTTATGGTGTACGATGTGGTTCAGATGACATGGAGAGGTTGAGATGGAGTGAGAGAGTGTACAGGCGGGAAGAGTTCAGTGATTTATTGTGTGGGTGCATGTCTGGCATGTGGGTAAGTTTATGTGTGTTTGTATGTGTGTGTGTGTATGTGTGTTTGTGTGTGTACGTGTGTGATGAGTTAGCGCTAGGTGCAGTCAGACTGAGCCCATTAAAAAGTGAAGGCACAGGGGGACAGATGCACCCCAACATGAGGCACAGGAAACAGACTCTTTGATCATTACCTGCCTGCCAGTCTGCCCTCCACAGGGACCGCCCATTACCACTGCTGATGTGCTGCTCTGACAGGCTATAAAATCACACACACACACACACACACACACACACACACACACACACACACACACACACACACACACACACACACACACACACACACACACACACACACACAGCACTACTCACATTCACAACAACTATCACTCAAGCTAGTGTTGTCGTCAGTTAAACCTGTCCCCCAAAGACACATATAGAATAGCCATATGGCAATGGGGTTGAGATGAATGCATTTACAGGTATTGATTGCTTTGGTGGGTATACAGTGTGTAAGCTACTCCATTTTCTTCTCTGTTTAGAGGGCGCTCCACCTGGTACACAGCCAGTATAGAAGCACTTCTCACTTATCTTCTCAGCTATAGGGTGACATGGGGTAACTGGAAAACATGTCACTCACAGATTACTATGTGAGTCTCATTAGCTGACAGCAGTTGTTTTTTTCCCACCTTTATTTAACCAGGTAGGCCAGTTGAGAACAAGTTCTCATTTACAACTGCAGCCTGGCCAAAATAAAGCAAAGCAGTGCGGCACAAACAACACCACAGAGTTACACATGGGATAAACAAACGTACAGTCAATAACACAATAGAAAAGTATACATACAGTGTGTGCAAATGAAGTAAGATTAAGGAGGTAAGGCAATAAATAGGCCATAGTGTAACGTTGTTCATATTTAATGTTCACAAAAACACTCAAACAAAATGAGGAAACGGAGAAACGGAGAAAACGAAAGCGCACAGTTCTGTCAGGGAAACAACCTAAACAGAAAATAATCACCCACAACTAAAATGGGGGAAACAGGCTACCTAAGTTTGATTCTCAATCAGGGACAATGAACAACACCTGCCTCTGATTGAGAACCATACTAGGCCAAACACATAGAAAAAAGAACATGGGACTATTTATTCAACTCAGAACACTAAAACGAAAATAACATCGAGAATGATACGAAACGAAACAATCCTGTCTGGTGACATACACAAAGACAGAAAATAAACACCCACGAAACACAGGTGGGAAAATGCTACCTAAATATGATTCTCAATCAGAGACAACTAACGACACCTGCCTCTGATTGAGAACCATACTAGGTCAAACACAGAAAAAAGAATATGGACAACCCACCCCAACTCACGCCCTGACCAACCTAAAACAAAGACATAACAAAGGAACTAAGGTCAGAACGTGACACATAGTGGCAAAAAAAATTGAATTCAACTCCAAAACTGGAGTGATAGATGTGCAGAAGATGAATGTGCAAGTAGAGATACTGGGGTGCAAAGAAGAAGAAAAAATATGGGGATGAGGTAGTTGGGTGGGCTATTGACAGATGGGCTATGATCTGTAAGCTCCTCTGACAGCTGATGCTTAAAGTTAGTGAGGGAGATATGAGTCTACAGCTTCAGTGATTTTTGCAGTTTGTTCCAGTCATTGGCAGCAGAGAATTGGAAGGAAAGGCAACCAAATGAGGAATTGGCTTTGGGGGTGACCAGTGAAATATACCTGCTGGAGCGCATGCTATGGGTAGGTGCTGCTATGGTGACCAGTAAGCTGAGATAAGGCTGGGCTTTACCTAGATAAGACTTATAGATGACCTGGAGCCAGTGGGTTTGGCTACGAATATGAAGTGAGGGCCAACGAGAGCATACAGGTCGCAGTGGTGTGTTGTATATGGGGCTTTGGTGATAAAACGGATGGCACTGTGATAGACTGCATCAAATTTACTGAGTAGAGTGTTGGAGGCTATTTTGAAAAATGACATCACTGAAGTCAAGGATCGGTAGGATAGTCAGTTTTACGAAGGTATGTTTGGCAGCATGAGTGAAGGATGCTTTGTTTGCGAAATAGGAAGCCGATTCTAGATTTAACTTTGGATTAGAGATGCTTGATGTGAGTATGGAAGGAGAGTTTACAGTCTAACCAGACACCTAGGGATTTGTAGTTGTCCACATATTCTAAGTCAGAACCGTCCAGAGTAGTGATGCTAGACGGGCGGGCAGGTGCTGGCAGCGATCGGTTGAAGAGCATGCATTTAGTTTTACTTGCATTTAAGAGCAGTTGGAGGCCACGGAAGGAGAGTTCTATGGCATTGAAGCTTATCTGGAGGTTTCTTAACACAGTGTCCAAAGAAAGGCCAGAAGTATACAAAATGGTGTCTTCTGCGTAGAGGTGGATCAGAGAATCACAAGCAGCAAGTGCAACATCATTGATGTATACAGAGAAAAGTGTCGGCCCGAGAATTGAACCCTGTGGCACCCCCATATAGAGACTGCCAGAGGTCTGGACAACAGGCAGGTTGAACAAGCTAGTAATAGGGGTTGCAACAATTGCGGAGGATAATTTTAGAAAGAGAGGGTCCAGATTATCTAGCCCGGCTGATTTATAGGTGTCCAGATTTTGCAGCTCTTTCAGAACATCGGCTATCTGGATTTGGGTGAAGGAGAAATGGAGGAGGCTTGGGCAGGTTGCTGTGGGGGGTGCAGAGCTGTTGACCGGGGTAGGGGTAGCCAGGTGGAAAGTATGGCCAGCCGTAGAAAAATACTCCTTGAAATTCTCAATTATCGGGGATTTATCGGTGGTGACAGCTGCCCACTGCCTCGGCGCAGCGGGCAGCTGGGAGGTGGTGCTCTTATTCTCCATGGACTTTACAGTGTCCCAGAACTTTTTAGAGTTTGTGCTACAGGATGCAAATTTCTGTTTGAAAAAGCTTGCCTTTGCTTTCCTAATTGTTCCTAACTTCCCTGAAAAGTTGCATATCGTGGGGGCAATTCGATGCAAATGCAGAATGCCACAGGATGTTTTTGTGCTTGTCAAGGGCACTCAGGTCTGGAGTGAACCAAGGGCTATATCTGTTCCTGGTTCTACATTTTTTGAATGGGGAATGCTTATTTAAGTTGGTGAGGAAAGCAATTTTTTTATATATATTTTTGTTACCCCTTTTTCGTAGTATCCCATTGTTAGTAGCTACTATCATGTCTCATCGCTACAACTCCCGTACGGGCTCGGGAGAGACGAAGGTTGAAAGTCATGCGTCCTCCGATACACAACTCAACCAAGCCGCACTGCTTCTTAACACATCCAACCCGGAAGCCAGCCGCACCAATGTGTCGGACCTCCCGGTCGCGGCCGGTTACGACAGAGCCTGGGGACAAACCCAGAGTCTCTGGTGGCACAGCTGGCGCTGCAGTACAGCGCCCTTAACCACTGCGCCACCCGGGAGGCCCTAGGAAAGCACTTTTAAAGAATAACTAGGCATCCTCTACTGACAGAATGAGGTCAATATCCTTCCAGGATACCCGGACTAGGTAATTTAGAAAGGCCGGCTCGCTGAAGTGTTTTAGGGAGCTTTTGACAGTGATGAGGGGTGGTCGTTTGACTGCGGACCCATTACGGAGCAGGCAATGAAGCAGTGATCACTGAGATCCTGGTTGAAGACAGCAGAGGTGTATTTAGAGGGCAGGTTGGACAGGATTTTATCTTTGAGGGTTCCCGTGTTTACGGATTTGGGGTTGTACCTGGTAGGTTCCATGATAATTTGGGTGAGATTGAGGGCATCTAGCTTAGATTGTAGGATGGCCGGTGTGTTAAGCATATCCCAGTTTAGGTCCCCTAACAGTACAAATTCTGAAGTTAAATGGGGGGCAATTCATTCACAGATGGTGTCCAGGGCACAGCTGACGGCTGAGGGGGGTCTGTAGCAGCTACAGTGATAGACTTATTTCTGGAAAGGTGGATTTTTAAAAGTAGAAGCTCAAACTGTTTGGGCACAGACCTGGATAGCATGACAGAACTCTGCAGGCTGTCTCTGCAGTAGATTGCAACTCCACCCCCTTTGGCAGTTCTATTTTGGAGGAAAATGTTGTAGTTGGGGATGGAATTTTCAGAATTTTTGGTGGCCTTCCTAAGCAAGTATTCAGACACAGCTAGGACATCGGGGTTGGCAGATTGTGCTAAAGCAGTGAAAAAGACTAACTTAGGGAGGAGGCTTCTGATATTAACATGCATGAAACCAAGGCTTTTACAGTTACAGAAGTCAACAAATGATAGTGCCTGGGGAATAGGAGTGGAACTGGGGGCTACAGGGCCTGGGTTAACCTCTACATCACCAGAGGAATAGAGGAGGAGTAGGATAAGGGTATGGCTAAAGGCTATAAGAACTGGTCTTCTAGTGCGTTGGGGACAGAGAATAAAGGACCAGATTTCTGGGTGCGGAAGAATAGATTCAAGGCATAATGTACAGACAAGGTTATGGTAAGATGTGAGTACAGTGGAGGTAAACCTATGCGTTGCGTAACGATGAGAGAGGTTTCGTCTCTGGAGGCATCAGTTAACCTCGGTGAGTTCTCCTCCGCATGTGTCTGGGGTGGGACGAAAGTGCTATCTAAGGCATTTTGAGTGGGACTGAGGGCTCTACATTGAAATAAAACAATTAAAACTAGCCAAGACAGCAGTAGACAAGGCATATTGACATTAGAGAGAGGCATAAAGCAATCACAGGTGTTGATCAGGAGAGCTAAGACAACAACGGGTAAATTGTGATGAATGGGCAGAGCTGGTCAGTTAGGTACATACAGGACCTGAGTTCGAGGCTGGGACCGACAGGTAAACAAAATGAGGTACCATGTTATTGAAACAGTCCAGGGAGCATCCGCTGTGTAGCCAAGTGATCATAGAGTCAAAAGAGCAGCAATAGGTGAGTCAGGGTGCCGTTTGGTTGTCTTTACTACGTTAGGCGAGCAGGGGACACAGCATTCAGAAAAGTTAGCGGGCCGGGGCTAGTAGATGGTTCTGCGGCGATATCGTAACAGAATAGCCAGTTGAGACCACATCGGGCGATCACGTCGGCAGTCCAGTCATGATGGATCGGTAGTGCTCCCTGTCGACAATAAAGGGTCCAGATCAATTGGCAAAGGAGGTATTGTAGCCCTAGAATTAGCTGGTATATGGGCCTAGCTCAAGGCTAGCTAGTGCTATCTTTGGGACAGAGGCGTTAGCTAACAGTAGCCACTCGTTTGCTGCTAGCGAGCTGCGATGATCCGGAATAATGATCCGGTGTAATGATCCAGAGCGACAGAAATTTGGTGATATGGTAGAGAGAGCAGTCCGATGCTCTGGGTTGATATAGCTCTGTGCAGACTGGCAGTGGAAGCAGCTGAGGGGAAAACAACTCTTAATAATGTCTGGAATGGAGTAAATGGAATGGCATCAAACCCATGGAAACCATGAGTTTGATGTATTTGATATCATTCCAGCTATTCCTCTCCAGCCATTGCCTCGAACCCGTTCTCCCCAATTAAGGTGCCACCAACCATGTCATGTCATCTCTATTGTCTCTCTCTATGATGTGGTTTGTCTCCAACAAGCTGTACCAGATGAGGTGAGGCCCAGCCACAAACTGTGTTTGCTCTGTTGATGGGATGGCTGATATGAGAGCTGCAGGTTATTGGCACAACTGAACAAGGCACTGACTGGGGTTCAGGTGAACTCATTTTATTGTTTGCTCAGAGAGGTCATTTGTGAAATAGACTCTGAAGCCATCACATAGCTCTTCCAGCAGAGATATAGAATGCATCATGCAGACTTTATCAGACTCCCAGCATTAGCCATCAGACACACATCATCAAACAAACAGCATCGGCGGAGACAGACAAGACAGACGCTCCTCTGTGACTCTGAGCCTGTTAGCTCACCATTCCCTCACTGAAACCTATTTTGTCTTTACAGGCATGCTGCCTGATGACAGCATCTATTGTTGAGTCAATTGGAGGTGAACATTTGAGTCAATTTGAGGTGAACCTGTGGATATATTTCAAGGCCTACCTCAAACTCAGTGCCTCTTTGCTTGACATCATGGGAAAATCAAAAGAAATCAGCCAAGATCTCAGAAAATAAATTGTAGACCTCCACAAGTCTGGTTCATCCTTGGGACAATTTCCTGAAGGTACCACGTTCATCTGTACAAACAATAGTACGCAAGTATAAACACCATGGGACCACGCAGCCGTCATACCGCTCAGGAAGGAGAAGCGTTCTGTCTCCTAGAGATGAATGTACTTTGGTGCAACAAGTACAAATCAATCCCAAAACAACAGCAAAGGACCTTGTGAGGATGCTGGAGGAAATAGCTACAAAAGTAGCCAACATAAAATGAGTCCTATATCGACATAACCTGTCCTCTGTCCTCTGGTCTCTGGTCTGTCCTCTGGTCTCTGGTCTGTCCTCTGGTCTCTGGTCTGTCCTCTGGTCTGTCCTCTGGTCTGTCCTCTGTCCTCTGGTCTCTGGTCTGTCCTCTGGTCTCTGGTCTGTCTTCTTGTCTGTCCTCTGGTCTCTGGTCTGTCCTCTGTCCTCTGGTCTGTCCCGTGGTCTCTGGTCTGTCCTCTGGTCTCTGGTCTGTCCTCTGTCCTCTGGTCTGTCCTCTGGTCTCTGGTCTGTCCTCTGGTCTCTGGTCTGTCCTCTGGTCTCTGGTCTGTCCTCTGGTCTCTGGTCTGTCCTCTGTCCTCTGGTCTGTCCTCTGTCCTCTGGTCTCTGGTCTGTCCTCTGTTCTCTGGTCTGTCCTCTGTCCTCTGGTCTGATGAAACAAAAATATACCTGTTTGGCCATAATGACCATTGTTATGTTTGGAGGAAAAAGGGGGATGCTTGCAAGCCAAAGAACACCATCCCAACCGTGAAGCACGGGGGTGGCAGCATCATGTTGTGGGGGTGCTTCGCTGCAGGAGGGACTGGTTCACTTCACAAAATAGATTACATCATGAGGGAGGAAAATTATGTGAATATATTGAAGCAACATCTCAAGACATCAGTCAGGAGGTTAAAGCTTGGTCGCAAATGGGTCTTCCAAATGGACAATGACTCCAAGCATACTTCCAAAGTTGTGGCAAAATGTCTTAAGGACAACAAAGTCAAGTTATTGGAGTGGCCATCACAAAGCCCTGACCTCAATCCTATAGAACATTTGTGGGCATAACTGAAAAAGCATGTGTGAGCAAGGAGGCCTACAAACCTGACTCAGTTACACCAGCTCTGTCAGGAGGAATGGGGCAACATTCACCCAACTTATTGTGGGAAACTTGTTAGAGGCCACCCGAAACGTTTGACCCAAGTTAAACATTTTAAAGGCAATGTTTCCAAATACTAATTGAGTGTATGTAAACTTCTAATCCACTGGGGATGTGATGAAAGAAATCAAATCTGAAAGAAATCTTTCTCTCTACTATTATTCTGACATTTCACATTCTTAAAATAAAGTGGTGATCTTAACTGACCTAAAACAGGGAATTTTTACTAGGATTAAATGTCAAGAATTGTGAAACTAAGTTTAAATTTATTTGGCTAAGGTGTATGTAAACATCCGATTTCAACTGTATGGCGCAGCATCAGGTATGTATGCAGCGTATCAACTTAAAAGCATTCGCTTGTTGTCTATCTGCATCCCCAGTGCCATTATCCACCTTTTGGGGTGTCACCCGAGGACACTATGCCCACACAGTGAAAGGGAGGGCATACACACACACACACACACACACACACACACACACAACACACACACACACACACACACACACACACACACACGCACACACGCACACACACACACACACACACACAGACACACACACACACACACACACACACACACACACACACACACACACACACACACACACACACACACACACACACACACACACACACACACACACACACACACACACACACACACACTGAGTTGGCTAGAATACGGGGATTAGAGAGGGTCTTCAGGGAACGTGGCTGAAGCTTTAGTTGAGCCTGTGGGCTGACTTTACTTAAGCAGTAGAGGAAACTACAGCCACCGTGAATCACCAGTGAAGGGCTTCTTCCTGACCACACTGAAAGGCCATTAATTTACAGCAGGACTCACAAACCAGAGGGCTAATTCACTGTGCACTGGGTAGTTACATCTTCTATTGTCTTGGAACAAAGGATAAATAGAGACTAATGTTGTTTAATCTTTCGTTCTATTTTAGGGTTGGGAGAGGCTGTGTTGTACTGTTCCTAGAATCTCAGAGTGAA
The DNA here is from genome assembly GCF_036934945.1 of Oncorhynchus masou masou. NCBI lineage: Eukaryota > Metazoa > Chordata > Actinopteri > Salmoniformes > Salmonidae > Oncorhynchus > Oncorhynchus masou. Next base: position 70,400,819 of record NC_088224.1, on the reverse strand, counting down.
GATGGACTATGATAGGAGGACCAAGGTCACGGTTAGGAGGACACAGTTTGTTTGCACCAGACAAGAGGCTGGCATGGGAATGAGAGTGTGAACAGCCAGCGGTGCTATATCAGTGCTCTGTACTGGAGCGTTGGACCCATCACAACCTCCACAGTCAGTATTGGAAAGCCCTGCCTGGCTCCTGGCAGAGAGGTGGCTCTCTGTGCTTCTTCTCTCTGTGTGCTGCTCGCTGGGCTGTGAGTCAGTGAGTCAACCCCAACAATGTAACCACTTCCCCAGGAGCCGTTGCTCACCTTTGATTTGTGCACAAGGTTAAACCAAACGTTGCGTGAAGACAATAGAGACTGAATGGGGTATGACAGAGGTACAAATATGTACAGTAGGTAATATTACTCTCTGAGCTACAGGTCTGTATGTTGCCCTACTTCCACCCCCTCCTCAATATTACCCATATAGTTGCTATGGTGACCAAATAGGTCATATTTTTCTTTGTCACATTTGCATTTGTTTTGTAAGTGTTGCTATTTTATAAATAAATAGGTGAAAGTGGTTATGACAGCAAAATTAATCAACTTTAATGTTGTGCTATATCTGCAAAATACTGTGTCGTAATGTCAATTAACTTTTTTCACACACAGACCTACACATCTAAAATAAACACTTGCAAAAACAATAACAATAACTAATTTCATTGTTCCAAATTAACCAGTTTATGCTGTGCTCTCTCTCTCTCACTCTCTCTCTCTCTCTCTCTCTCTCTCTCTCTCCTATGAATGAGGTGTAGAGTAACAGCCTTCATTATCTAATGAGATTACCAGAGTCAATTTCAACGATGCAAAATACCCCACATACGGCCTGGCAATAACACAGGGCCGTATAATGAGGTAAAATAAAGGCTAAATGAAACCCCATCACTGGAGCCAAGGGATTGGGGGAATGTGAACTGTGCACAATTAGCCAGCTCATCCAGAATACAGAATCAGACAAAGCAACATTACTCACATACTGTAAACCTCGTTAAGGCAGAAAAGCACACAGTCAGTCAATCTACTGTGGCGAGCACTGTGGTACTATACAGCCAGTTAATCTCCTGTAGCTAGCACTGTGGTACAATACAGTCAGTCAATATAGTGTAGCTAACACTGTGGTACTATACAGTCAGTCAATCTACTGTAGCTAGCACTGTGGTACAATACAGTCAGTCAAACTAGTGTAGCTAACACTGTGGTACTATACAGTCAGTCAATCTACTGTAGCTAGCACTGTGGTACAATACAGTCAATCAATCTAGTGTAGCTAGCACTGTGGTACTATACAGTCAGTCAATCTAGTGTAGCTAGCGCTGTGGTACCTTACAGTCAGTCAATCTAGTGTAGCTAACACTGTGGTACTATACAGTCAGTCAAACTAGTGTAGCGAGCACTGTGGTACTATACAGTCAGCCAATCTACTATAGCTAGCACTGTGGTACTATACAGTCAGTCAATCTACTATAGCTAGCACTGTGGTACTATACAGTCAGTCAATTTACTATAGCTAGCACTGTGGTACTATACAGTCAGTCAATCTAGTGTAGCGAGCACTGTGGTACAATACAGCAAAGAGAGAGCAGGATCTATCTTGCTCTGCCTCTCATTCAGTTCTTTACCTCATACAGAGACTGAACTGAGATCAGTCCTTACAGTTTAGAACCGCTGTTCATCTCTTGTTTTACAAGTCATGGTTCATTATTTGGAAGACTCTTTCCAAAGGGGTGCTGACATTGTGATAGCTTTCATCTCGTAACATGTTTCCCAAGTCCCGGAACGACTCTAACCGCCATAGTTAAACATGAGAACTGAGATCATTTGAAAGTGACACCACTTCAAAGGCAGTGTGTGTGCTGCAGACCCAAAGAGGGACACAGGGAAGAGATTCACACAAGCCTCCTAATCACCTGTAATCCACTGTTCATTCCAGGTCCCTTAAATCACACATTAAAATGCATGCACACTCACCCAAGAACTGGTGAGTACTTGGGGACACATTGTTCACCTATACACTGACTGCATAACGTTTTAGTCACACTGAACATGTGTGTGCTGCACACTGATTAAATACTGATATGTACTGTGTGTAGAGCGCAGCTATGTGTTAATATAGCCTAAACCAAGAGGAGGAAGGAAGAACTTATGAATACTGCTCATGAATATATTATTGTCATTAAGAATCGGCAGCAGCCGTTTTAAAGTGACAACTTTTCTGTAAACTGATATCTACCATGTTGTCTACCTTGTTGTTGTTTTTAGCTGTTCCACTGAATGTCTCACTCTTTTATCACTTCCCTTCTTTGTCTTTGCTTTCAAACTCTTTGAGTTTCTTCTCACAGCGGGTGCTGAAAGGTGCATCTATCTGACAGTGAACTGTTTTACCCATAAATAAACTGCTGCATCAAAAACTATTGACTGCAGTGGAGGTAAAATCTCCATTAGTCTTCCAGGTGCAGTAGAAAGAAAAGCAACGTGTCTTCTGAGGATGGAAACACATCAATAAATAGAGGAAAATTGCTTTCAAAATGCAAGATTTAACTTATTGTGATGAGTCACTTGTGTCAGCATCTATGTTAAATTGTTAAAACAGACAGTTTTAACAATTTTAAAGTACATGATGTTGGAGTGAAACTACTCAGTGACACTATATCGCAGTGACACTAATCGTATGCCAGTATACCCATGTCGCAGTTGCAATGGAAATTAGAAACACTAATTTGGCAGAGTACTAACAAGCTCTTGGGGGGGGATTCAAATTTCAATTTCTGTTTGATTGGCCTCTCAAACTGTTGTATGTCAGTTTGGCATGGGAGTGAAAAGAGTCCACTTCATAAAGCATTCTGGCTCTCTGGAAATGTCTCCTGTCCTCAGCAAATAAACAGAAAGCAGCATAGTAACTAAAGGAGAGATGACTGCTTGATGATGTCTGTACCATAACAGAAGTTCTCCCTGGGGGTTAATGGGGAGGGGAGGGCATTGATGATTCCATGTGCTGTGTTCAAGAGCCACAGCTGTTCAGTAATTGGTTGGCTTTCATTTTTTAAAATCCAATCCTTTATAATTTCGCTGGCAGATCTCTTCTGCATCAACATATGAGAGCATAATGGCAAGGAGATTGAGTCTGAGCATTCCAGACCTCATAGGGGGGTCAAATATCATCTAAAACATTTCTAAAATAGATACGTTATTTGTTGACACACACTCCATTCACCAAATCTTTCAGCTGAATTCTCACTTTCATTTTCTCTCTCATGTGATTTGAAGCATTCATGTTCAATCAACATTGATGCATGAGAACATGAGGAGGTGTGAGTAAGGGTGAAGCTGCCTAGTGGTAGACTACTTGTTCCTGAAGATGATGTATGTGTTTGTTGGCCAAAAAATAAAGCTGAGAGCAGCTAAATCTCTATACTCTATATATTGCTGTCACTTTGGATTTATCATGTGCAGATTTGGCAGCCAATTTTAGTCTTAAATACAATCTCCCAGGGAAATTCTAAGGTCAACAGCGATCCATAAACAATTCCTAAGTCTGAGACTCTTCCACTAAGCGTTATTCAAAGACGATCAATAGGATTTTGCAATTCAAACCCTAAAAACCTATTCTTCTGCATATCAGCAAAGCTCTCTTCTCTCCTAGCACTTTCTCACTGATCAATTATTAAAATCAACTTCAGATTGATTTTATTGTGTAGGGCTTCTGAGAGGTAATTTTTCATTCCAATGGCATTTAGCATTTCTTATTAAAATACATTATTGTTCTTGTAGATTTACTTATTCGATGTGATAGCTCATTAGTCAGATTAATGTAATGTACTCTCTCCTCTCAGTAGAGCTGGTGTGCTTGCAGAGAGGCCATCACGCTTCTATGTAAATAAAACACTCTCCATGGAAAGTTCAAGTGCACTGGTTCGCCACAACAAATGGCTCTTACAATGCATTAGCAATGACTCCAATATGAAACATTTGCAGATCGTTGGCATTTAATTCAATTGGAAGTTGTCATTTCACATTCCACAGACACATATGTACATGTGTCTGATAATTCTTACAGTATTAGTACAGTGCCCAATTAAAACAAGTCTACTCATCTAGCCTTGTCTAACTGTAATAGCCCCCATGCACCAGAAACCCACAGAGAAAAGTCCAGCCTCAGTACGAGTATTCTCTTCAGAACCATCTGTGAGTGAGAAGAACACAGAAGAACCTGTGTCCCAAATGGCACCCTATTCCCTATAAATTGCATTACTTTGACCAGCTCCCTGGTCAAAAGGAGTGCACTGTAAAGGGAATAGGGTACCATTTGGGACACAGACATGGCTCTGGGTTTACAACTGACGTGCTGGTCCAGAGTGAAGTCTTCTATAATCCTCTGATTAGACAGAGAGTGAACTCTCATCCCGCCAGATACAGCAGCCCTCTCTACTTCCTAACCAAAGGTTTACATTTACATTTTAGTAATTTAGCAGACATTTATCCAGAGCGACTTATAGTTAGTGCATTTATCTTAAGATAGGTGAGACAACCACATATCTCAGTCATAAAGTAAGCACATTTTTCGTCAATATCAGCAAAGTTGAGTGAGAGTGTTAGTTCACAAAAGGCTTATTTAAAATACTCTATGAAGATTTAGGTTTTAGATGTTTTCAGAAGATGGGCAGGGACTCTGCTGTCCTAGCTTCAGGGGGAAGCTGGTTCTGCCATTGAGGTGCCAGGACAGAGAAGAGCCTTGACTAGGCTGAGTGGGAGCTGCCCTCCTGTAGGGTTGGAAGGGCCATGAGACCAGAGGTGACAGAACGAAGAATGAAGTACTCAGGTTGGGGTGTAGGGTTTGAGCCTGAAGGTGGGAAGGGGTAGTTCCTCTTGGTGCTTAGGTGGCAAGTACCATGGTCTTGTAGTGGATGCAAGCTTCGCCTGGAAGTCAGTGGAGTGTGCAGAGGAGCGGGGTGACATGGGAGAACTTGGGAAGGTTGAACAACAGGGGGACGGCAGCCTTCTGGATAAGTTGCAGGGGGGGAGCCCAGCCAACAGCGAGTTGCAGACAAGTGCCTGGATTAGGATCTGCGCCACCTCCTGTGTGAGGTAGGGTCGTGCCCTACGGATTTTGTAGAGCATTATTACACTGCAGTACAAGAGCTTGAATGGAATGTGTAGGTGTACACATAAAGTACCTTATTAATTGATACTTCCATTGATGTCTGATACATGTCTGTACTCTGTAGTAGATAGGCTATACAGAAACAGTAGCAAACTGACTTCATGTTCTAATTTGTTCCCTGAATATGAGAGCTGGGTAGTAGACCCTGACTTTCTGTTTTAGGCATGTTGGCTTGAATTGGCTCTATTACCCTCTACACTGCCAAAGATGACCTATGTTGTTTGAGTGGATACTACGAGTTAAGATTCTTCAGGGCCTAGAGCAGGTCTGCATCCCAAATGGGACCGTGTTCCCTATATAGTGCACTACCCTTGGTCTGTGTCTACTATGTGCACCACGTTGTCCACTAGGGAATAGAGTGGCATTTGGGACGCAAACCAGCATTTCATCTACAACATGACAACGTGTCCCTCAGGTCGACCCTTTTTCTAAGACCATTAAAGGACAATATCAAGCAGCGTGAACTCCTGAGCTCCTGAGCTGTCCTTGTAACACACTTCCACCACTGGATGTGAGTGAACATACAGTATAGTACATATAAACCTGCAGTTGTAGCTATGATGTGGCTTAAAGCTACAAGCCACATTACCCCCAAAAGCAAACAGAATAACATGTTCTGCTTTTATTGTGTCTGAAAAGGATTGTGATTACACAGGTAAACACTGTTTATAAACTGTGCTAATACAATTGAGTCTGGTGTTTGATCGGAGTCCTGGAGCAATTTTTCAAATCTATCTGCGCTAGAAAACAGACTGATGGAAAACACATTTACTGTGCTCTGATTACAGATTATTACAACCCAATGAACAAACATTTGTCTTGTCAACATCTCCACCATCAAATACTTCCTCATGATTGCAATCCTGTTTAGAATCTTAACTGAATGCAATTTTTCATGTCTCACAGTCATTCCAATATGCATCATTCAACAAACGGAAAATCACATACACATGCAAAAGTGTACACAGTCCATTACTTTGGAAAATACCAGAGCAGTAAATTCTGCATTCACTTTTTGGCATCATCCCAAAGAAATGTATGAAACATTAAACCAAATGAAATGCACAGCCAAATTGTAACTTCTAATCCCCATAAAAGAAAGCCATCACAGCTGAGTGAAGTGTGAACTTGAGGTGGATATTTAAATCTGCTACCCTGGAAATTAACTGCACACTGAGAGCACATGTAATGCCAGGTTCAAACTGGCAGGAAACCAAGGCTTCAGGCACTGTTTCCAAAGGAACACACTCAGTCTTACTCTGAGTTTAACTCAAAATCCAAAGAGATTTTCCCCACAGGCTTTCAGACTCAACGTATGCCCTTTCACCTGAGCGTTCTCAAAATCTTCCGGCAAAAATTCAGAGCTTTAGCTTTAACTCTGCTCCATGACTGATGAGCTGGGGAAGTTTCCTCAGCGAAGGCTACAACATGACAGCTTGCCCTGGGCAGACAGACACAGAGTCTAGGCTAGACCACAGTGTTACATACAGTACCACTGCACTGGCAAGGAAGGACGGCCGACTTTGATTTACATCCTAACATGTAGGGCCTACCACTATTCAAGTTTCCAGCAATACAAACATTAATACATGGAAGAGTAGTATGGAACCTTAGCAGTGTGCATTGCTGAAGAGATTTGAGCTATTCTGATAGTGTAGGCAAGTCAGAAAGCTCCACTCTAAGCTCATGTTATCCTGATTAACATTACAAATGTATCTTTCTTTTTTGCCAGTGCTCTGAAAAGAGCCATATAAAGGTGAGAGCCAGGGAAGACCAACGCTGGCATCTGTTACTGTATCACATTCACAGACGTAGTCACACTACAGGAAGTTGTCACAGACATATCTCACTCCACAGGAAGTAGTCACAGACATAGCTCACTCCCCAGAAAGTTATCGCTGACATCTCGGTGTGTAGATACATGATGCCCTTGGCGCCAGGCCCAGGGACAGGTAGCAGCTGATCCCAGATAAATCGCAGTACGGAGTCAGTTGGCAGAGCACAATACAGGAAGTGATCACCACATGTATCGCAGACCGCAGGAAGTTATCAGACGCGGTCTACTACACAGAAAGTCAACAATGACAAACATGAAATTAACATGAAAAGATAAGTTATGTTACCCTCTGCTGTTACTAATTTCTACCTATGAGATTTTTCATTTGGGCCTATTATTGTTCGAATGAGGGAAGGGAATTTTGTAATTGGATATGCAGGCAAGCAAGTGAATAATGGCTCTTTATGAGTAAAAAGCCTGTTTTGCATATGAGGGGGGAAGGCTGCTGCTTTGCATAATGCAAGTGATTCCTCTGAGTGTGGTGGTCATTTTATTAACTGATAAATGTGTTTTCATGCTTGTGTGATACACAACGTGGATGAGAACACCCCCGTCTGTGATTAAAAGGAGCAGTTTTATACCAGAAACATTTGCTTTAATCAGCTCTAATGGGATTGCCTTTTATTCTTCTCCACGGCCCATAGCCTTGACTTAAAGGGATACTTTGGGATTTTGGCAATGATGCCCTTTATCTACTTCCCCAGAGTCAGATGAACTTGTGGATACCATTTTCATGTCTCTGTGTCCAGTATGAAGGAAGTTGAAGGTAGTTTTGCGAGCCAATGATAATTAGCATTAGCACAATGACTGGAAGTTTAAGGGTATCTGCTACCATGCTAGCAGATACCCATAGACTTCCAGTCATTCTGCTAATGCCAGTTAGCAATTGTGCTAGCGCTAGTTAGAAACTTCCTTTAAACTGCAGAGACCACAAACTAATCTATCTCTGGGAAAGTAGATAAAGGGCCTCATTGCCAAAATCCCAAAGTATCCCTTTAACTTCAGCAGCGCTGTATGGCACAGATTCCTTCCTCATCCATTTAATATATGTTTTATTTTCAGATATAATTACAATCAAAACAAAGCTCTCATATTTTACAAATAAAACCATGGTATTCAGCAGGTTATTGAGTGTTGGAGAGCCTGAAGAAAAGACGAGCTACTCTAGCTATCCTCTTAAACTCCTCAGCTCAAACAACACTCAATAAGTTCCACTTAATACACTCTTAGCAAGAGTCTAATAAAGCAGAGTACTTCTATATTCTTCCTATGGTATTCATTTCTCATAAATAAAGTTACTACATTTATCATCTGGCAACATCCAAAAATGATTCCCGTAATGTTAAAGTACTCCCAAATCTCTCTGTGGCTGGCAACATAGGCCAATAGTGCCTCCACGGCTGGACTCAGAGCTCAGAGCATGGCCCCAGGTTACGCTGCAATCAGACAGATGATAAAATGTTAACAAAGAAAGAAGACATTAGAAAGCAAATGGGAGACAGCTGGTGCAATCTTACTGGTGCAGCAGAGGATATATCAGACAGTCATTCTGAGTCGCTGCCAAAAGCTACAATATGGTCACTAAAAGATCACTGGCATTACACTGGCTATTCTGTCAAAAGAAAACATCACCGAACAGAGACACAGTTGGGTCTTCAGGCTTGTCCTTCAGGCCAACTACAAAGTAATCACAGTAATCACCTTCCTTCTTAGACTTTCAAAGAGAAGTGCTTGTACTACCAGTGAGCCAATACGAAAACAACTGAAAATGTGTCTGTAGCTCAAACCAATAAAGAAACTAAATAAAACACGGACTATTAGCTAATTGTAGCATCTTTGGAACCGACATTTATTTGGGTGAAGTGAGCTCCTTTCTGACTTTATGGAGACATTTTAGGAGCATAGAGGATTTTATTGAGCTTTACTGAACTTGTCGGACCTGGATACTCCTGAGCTCAGTTTAGCTGAGCCAACCAGGCATAGAGAGAGACATGAACCACGGGGTCTGAACACCTGATCAGAATATGACAATTATAAAACGAGATGCATTCTAGAACGCTAACACAGGTCACATGCTTCACACAACTTCTGAATGAAAACTAACCTAATACACACCTGACAGCACAGTACATGCAAGTATGTACATGGCACAATGACTCACAATTTGCAAATGACAACCAGGGGTGTTCTATTTTTCAAGCGATAGCGATTGTAAGACAAATCAAATCAAACTTTATTTGTCACATGAATACAACAAGTGTATTATTATTTTATTGTGTTACTTTTTTTATTATTTTTCACTTTAGTTTATTTGGTAAATATTTCCTTAACTCTTCTTGAACTGCACTGTTGGTTAAGGGCTTGTAAGTAAGCATTCCACATTAAGGTCTACACTAGTTGTATTCGGCGCATGTGACAAATAAAGTTTGATTTGAATTGAAATAACACAATAACATAACAATAACGAGGCTTTATACAGGGGTATATAGCCGCTACCGAGTCAATGTGTAGGGGTACAGGTTAGTCGAGGTAATTTGTTCTTGTAGGTAGGGGTAAAGTGACTATGCATAGATAATACACAGTGAGTAGCAGCAGTGTACAAAACAAATGGAGGGGGGTCAATGAAAATAGTCCGGTGGCCATTTGATTAATTGTTCATCAGTCTTATGGCTTGGGGGTAGAAGCTGTTAAGGAGCCTTTTGGCCCTAGGCTCCGGTAGAGCTTGCCGTGTGGTAGAAGAGAAAACAGTCTATGACTTGGGTGACTGGAGTCTCTGACAATCTCTTGGGCTTTCCTCTGACACTGCCTATTATATAGGTCCTGGATGGCAGAAGCTTGGCTCCATACGCACTACCCTCTGTAGCGCTTTAAGGTCAGATGCCGAGCAGTTGCCATACCAGGCAGTGATGCAACCGGTCAGGATGCTCTCGATGATGCAGCTGTAGAACCGTTTGAGGATCTGGGGACCAATGCCAAATCTTTTCAGTCTCCTGAGTGTGAAAAGGTGTTGTCAAGTCCTCTTCACGACTGTCTTCGTGTGTTTGGACCATGATAGTTCGTTGGTGATGTGGACACCAAGGAAGTTGAAACTCTCGACCCTCTCCACGACAGCCCCGTCGATGTTAATGGGGTCCTGTTCGGACCGCCTTTTCCTGTAGTCCACGATCAGCTCCTTTGTCTTGCTCACACTGAGGGAGAGGTTGTTGTCCTGGCACCACACTCTGACTTCATCCCTATAGGCTGTCTCATCGTTGTCGGTGATCAGGACAACAATATATTGTTGTGTCGTAAGCAAACTTAACGATGGTGTTGGAGTCGTGTTTGGCTACGCAATCTTGGGTGAACAGGGAGCACAGTAGGGGACTTAGTACACACCCCTGAGGGGCCCCAGTGTTGTGGATAAGAGTGGCAGACGTGTTGTTGCCTACCCTTACCACCTGGGGGCACCCGTCAGGAAGTCCAGGATCCAGTTGGAGGTGTTTAGTCCCAGGGTCCTTAGTTTAGTGATGAGCTTCGTGGGTACTATGGTTTTGAACGCTGAGCTGTAGTCAGTGAACAGCATTCTCACATCGGTGTTCCTATTGTCCAGGTGGGAAAGGGCAGTGTGGAGTGCAGGGAAAGGGGGATACCTAGTCAGTTGTACAACTGAATGCATTCAACTGAAGTGTGTCTTCTGCATTTAACCCAACCCCTCTGAATCAGAGATGTGCAGGGGCTGCCATAATCGACATCCACGTCTTCGGCGCCCAGGGAAAAATCACACAGTGGTCCAGAGCAGATGGTCCAGAGCAGCTGGAGCTCTCGTGCATGCTTCAGTGTTGCTTGCACCGAAGCGAGCATAAAAGGCATTTAGCTTGTCTGGTTGGCTCGCGTCACTGGGCAGCTCGCGTCTGGGTTTCCCTTTGTACTCTGTAATAGTTTTCAGTCCTACCACATCCGACAAGCGTCAGAGCCCGTGTAGTAGGATTCAATTTTAATCCTGTATTGACGCTTTGCTTGTTTGATGGTTCGTCTGAGGGCATAGCTGGATTTCTTACCAGTGTCTGGATTAGTGTCCCATTCCTTGAAAGCGGCAGCTCTAGCCTTTAGCTCGATTCGGATGTTGTCTGTAATCCATGGCTTCTGGTTGGGATATGTACGTACGGTCACTGTGGGGACAACGTAGTCGTTGCACTTATTGATGAAGCCGATAACTGAGGTGGTATACTCCTCAATGCCATTGGATGAATCCTGGAACATATCTGTGCTAGCAAAACAGTCCTGTAGCGTAGCATCTGCGTCATCTGACCACTTCCGTATTGAGAGAGCCACTGGTACTTCCTACTTTAGTTGTCCCTTGTAAGCAAGAATCAGGAGGATAGAATTATGGTCAGATTTGCCAAATGGAGGGCGGGGGAGAGCTTTGTTTACATCTCTGTGTGTGGAGTAAAGGTGGTCTAGAGTGTTGCACATGTGACATGCTGGTAGTGTTACACCCTGACCATAGTTTGCTTTGTATGTTTCTATGTTTTGTTTGGTCAGGGTGTGATCTGAGTGGGCATTCTATGTTGTGTGTCTAGTTTGTCTGTTTCTGTGTTTGGCCTGATATGGTTCTCAATCAGAGGCAGGTGTTAGTCATTGTCTCTGATTGGGAACCATATTTAGGTAGCCTGTTTGGTGTTGGGTTTTGTGGGTGAGTTTCTCCTGTGTCAGTGTTTGTGCCACACGGGACTGTTTCGGGTTTACACGGTTGTTGTTTTTGTAGTTTATTCATGTATAATTTTCTTATTAAAAACAAACTAATTTCAACCACGCTGTGTTTTGGTCCTCCTCTCCTTCCCAGGAAGAACCCCGTGACAGGTAGAAATGAGGTAAAACCGATATACTCTGCACTGTTCCAGGGGAAACAGATTATCAGCCCCAGAGATACAACAACAAAATACATTCTATTCTGCTGTCACAGCCTCCAAATTGTACTCTTAAACTTTGGAGGCTGTAACAGAAAGTGGCCCTTGGAGGCAGAGAGTGGCCTTGGGAGGCTTGTATACAGCAGCATCTCTGCTAACCCTCTCTAACTTTCTCTGGTTTCTGCACTGACTTTCATTCATCACATGGCCTGACCCCTGGCCGCTGCCCTTAGCCACATACAGAATGGGTGCTATGACGGATGCCTTATTAGAGTCCTTTATTGGTGTACTTCAGCCGGGAGATAAACTTTGTAATTAATGTCTCAGTTTGGTTATCTCTCATTTATTTCAATCGGCTAAAGGTGACTCTTTCAGTCGTCCGGAGAACAATGGCCATCGGACAAGACAGGAGTTTGGCAGCAGAGCGGAGCGCAGGAATGCTGAATAACAATTCCACCATCCATCATGGAGTTGCCCTGGGGAGAAGGTTTGAGGAGGAGGAGGAGGAGGCTAGCTCACCACCACAAAGAGTGGGAAGATTCAAAATGGCGTCTCTCTGCCACACCACCTCAAATAGTGGGAGGGTTTCAAAAGAAACAATCGACTCGTGAGGTCATGGCGACGAGGTGTTCCGTCAGAGGGCTGATGAAAGGAAAGGCAGAGGCCATCAGAGATGAAGAGAGGGAGAGAGAGAGAGAGACAGAGGAAGAGATGGATGGAAGGAGAACTCCTATAATCAAATATTCAGCTAAGACAACCAGTATACAATCCAGAGGAAACACAGTGCCAAAGTGGGTAGAAATCAAAAACGGCACATGGCCTCATGTCTTAATGTGTTTTTTTTCCCTCTAATGCTCTGTTGGATAAAGTTATCTACGAAAGAAAATGGATGGATGCAGGCTTTTGGATATCTTGCATTAGGCAATAATATGTCCTGCTTCAGCTTCACATCCAGAAAAAAAAGTTTTATGAAAGAAAATGATCTATTATGTCTTCGGTTATAGTTTCCCAGTGCTTCGAAAAAGGAGAAAGACTGATGTTAAACTTCTACCCAGACATGGTCCTATGATTGCTTCTTGGTTTTCTGTATTACCCACGTGTCATTACAGGAATTGCTTAGAACTGTCATAAGGATAAGAGAAGCAGCAGTAGCACTTCTCTTCTCAGCCAAGATAATGATGGGATCATTTTCCCGTTAGCCAGACTCTTCCTGTTTACTTAACCTTTCCAGAGTCCTCATTAACTCACCAACATCAGCGACCAGCATTGGGTTGCCAAGGGCACTGAAACCAGCAGATGGAGTAGAGCTGAGACTTAGCAACACTCAGCTGAGGTCACACTGCTAACACTCTGCTGGTCAGCGCTGGCTGGACAACTCAGCATCAAAACACACCGTTAGCTTCTTATCCCTGTTACTGTGGAACAGACAGGCACTTACCAGTCTTTTTATGAAGCTTCATTCTTATCTGAGGACGGCAACATACAGTACACAACAAGCTCTTGTATTGTTTGCTTATCCTGTCCAATAAAGCAGTTAGCTAGAGTCTTGAGACTACAGCAGCCCTCCATCTTTCCTTGCTGTGAGAGGACAAAATGCTAACCCCAGCACTGGAGGAAATGAGATATGCAGTCATTCATTCTACTGCTGGATGGTTCAGGGTCTCTGGCCAAATGACATGCTGGAACAGGGCCATGCTGATACAGTATTGTAGCCTAGCATTAAAGCACAGCCATTACTAATCACAACACAACCATGAAGGATACAAACACAATGTGCTCTCTATGCATGCACTGCAAATAGGTGGCTGAACAATGACATCTCCCAAGGACAGATTTAATGCAATACCTGAACTTGCTATAGGCCAGCAGTTTAATTGTGCAATGACATTTCAAGGGAACTCAAAGGAAATCCGAAGCAGCTTCAAAGCTGTCCTTTGCTTGGAGGTCAACACAACAACCTTGTGTTTGCTATGGATCAACTGCTGCAGTGTGGTCTTGTGAACATCATGCCAGGTTGGTCTATGGCATTGCTACTGTATGATGGGTCCCCAGGTCAACTGGACTAGCGCACTGTTGAGGCTGCCTGATGCTATACAGGCAGTGGGCATTGCCATGACCCTCTCTGCCCACTGAAGCAGATGGTCAGTAATGTCAGCTTGTTTCCACTCATCTCCCAGCCCACCTACTGCACTTATCCCAACGGTTATTCCAATGGTTCTCAAAAGGTCACGTCTGCCATGCTGAAGCCAACAGAGTCCTGTTACACAAACAATAACACTGCCACTAACACCTCCTGTCTGGCCACACACTCCACAAGGGTTCCTGTACTCTGTGTGTGTTTTGTTTAAGTGGGCCCATCTCCAATCGGCTAAATCAACAGGCTGTGTTGGGAAGTGGCGCTTCTGAGAGACAGTTGAGGTGTGTTGCTGTTTAATCTGTCTGTCTGTCTGTCTGTCTGTCTGTCTGTCTGTCTGTCTGTCTGTCTGTCTGTCTGTCTGTCTGTCTGTCTGTCCCTGTGTTATCTATTCCCTAGTCTGTAAATGGCAGGCAGGACTTCAGCCACTCTCCTATCAACAGTGACACATCCCAATGGTTACACAGGAAATCCATTAGCCCAAAGCTGCCTTTTGACATGCTCCAAGAGAACTGCACTCATCCTGACACAATGCCATCTGAGGCTGAGGCCGGCCGCGGTGGCATGGAGCTAACAAACTGGGAATAACCAAGTAAGCGGCCACAAAAATGGATGGAATATGGAGAAAATAAACATATTTCTATTAAAGGAACATGTCTTGATATACAAGTCATGTTATCTATATAATTTATAGATGTAGTAATGTTCAAAATTAGCTCCAGTTACTGTAGCTACAGAGCCTCCAAACTGACATATTATTGACACAGTATGACACAGACACAGGTAACAGAATGGTATCTGGTTACTAGCTGCATGGTTAGACCTGCTAATATAATGTACAAAACTAACACCAGCTCAGGCTAAAGAGGGTTTCATTTGGCATGTAAAAAGACTGGTGACTTTCCTGCCATCTGGTGACCTCTTAAATGAGACACGGCCATTTTTTCCCCAGAGCAGCCCTGTGTGATAGCGTCTCAATTCATTTGTGATTCCTCCCGCCCCAGGTGTCCTTCAGTCTCATTCAGGTCACTCCTTCGACCGTGTTAAAAAAATAATATTACACATAGATTGCAATACGATTGCAATTTCTCCGCTTGGCAAATTACATGGGAGGCCAGGAGAAATGGAAAAGCTGGCAGTGGCTCAGGTATCTGACAGGGACTGTGACCATGATGAAGAGTCTTCCAGTAAGCACTGTTTACTTGGCCAAATATCAGAGCTCTCCATAGTCCCCACCCCCTGTTCCCAGCCTGCCAGCCTAATAAACAGAAGGGGAGAGCTGCCAAAACTTTGCAAATAAGGAGCACCAACAGACCGATGATGGCTACAGCCTGTAGAACAATGCTGTTCTAACTGCCTGGCTGAAAGGTAATTTCATCTCTGCTACTGCTTAACTAGAGGACCTTAGCATGGCTGGAGGGCTACTGTTTAGTGGGGCTACTGGTTAGGAGGGCTACTGGTTAGGAGGGTTACTGGTTAGGATGGTTACTGGTTAGGAAGGCTACTGGTTAGGAGGGTTACTGGTTCAGGGGGCTACTGGTTAGGATGGCTACTGGTTAGGAGGGTTACTGGTTAGGAGGGCTACTGGTTAGGATGGTTACTGGTTAGGAGGGCTACTGGTTAGGAGGGCTACTGGTTAGGAGGTTTACTGGTTAGGAGGGCTACTGGTTAGGATGGTTACTGGCTAGGAGGGCTACTGGCTAGGAGGGCTACTGGTTAGGAGGGCTACTGGTTAGGACGGTCACTGGTTAGGAGGGCAAGGAGGGTTTGGGATGCCTAAGGATTAAAACTATCCTAACAATTTAATTTACAGTACATGATAAAAATGTTTATCAATCTCAGCTCCCAAAATATATCCATGACCCTGATAAATGCTTTAGACAAATTTACATTCAAGAAGCAACACACAAGAAACACATAAGGTAGTATTGTGTGTACTCCTTCATTCCAGACCAAATGGATAGCTACGTATTTGTAATGAGTAATGTCATAAGATTTAAACTTTAAAACATCAGGTCCCAAGGGAGGGTCCTACTGTGAGGCATAATAGTTTCCCTGATGCTCAACGATTAAAGTTCTGAAGAGTATGTCTCGAACATGGCCAGATTATTTAGTATGAACATATACAGTAAACACACATCAACGGATACAGTACACACACACGCACACACACATACACACTGCTCAACTCAGAGGGAGAGAGTTATGACGGGACTAAAGTGGTTTTCTGAGATAAGAAATGCCTATCCTTCACCTGAAATCCTTTTTCAGACTCCACATTTTATCAGTCAGAGACACTTGTTGTAATAACAACTCAAATGGATGCAGACACATGGGGAGTATTCACCTGCCAATATCCTTTTAGAACCACTGCGAGAAAATGAAGCTATATAATATCCCCCCTTTTAAGTTGTTCTTTGATGTGGACATGTATGTAGAAGTCAAGCCATCCGGTGAATGCAAACATATCTCTTATAAACAGCATTTCTCTACCTGGAAGCACATGGATATCATTAAGAATAGTCACATATGCATATGATATCAAAATAATTATGTTAACCTTTATAAACTAATTTAAATACACACATGCAAATATGACTCTACAAACATAAATTTTCTCTGCTATTTTAAGCATGAGGATCTCAGCTAGTTTTCCTCTCTGCCTCTATTGATCATGTCAAAGCATCTCTTTGCTTAGGGGCATTTCTGTTGTGACAAGCTCCAGACATGCTTCCAGCACCCTGTGTTTTAGGCTGAAAACCGGTGTTTATGTGGATGACAGAGGGTTTTGCCCAGAACTATGTGGTGTGTGGCAAATTGATCCAGTCCTTTGAGTTGTGAAGAAGGAATAGACTTGACCTGTTGGCCTTGAGGAAATGTTGTGTTGATATAGAAGTAAAATACAGGTTTGGACCTGACAGGACAATTATGGTAACGTTAGATGGCAACGATTGATGATGATTTTTTTCTTTTTTGTAGCTTTGCTGGATAGTTCTATTCTGTAATAGTATGGTGCCTTCTATGATGGATTCATCTAGACATAACAGACCATAGTAGTGAGGTTCAAACTGTGGCTTGTTTTTTTAATGATATTCAGTATGTCTTAGCTTTACTTGCCTGTATATTTGAGCTGTGGTGTCCACTGTCTTCTGAATTATAAAAGGAGAATCTCATATAGGATCAGAGATAAGTGAAACATTAAAAAACTAGGACGGATAAGAGACAAATCTAAGAACATCTTCCACACAAACCTCTCTCAAAGCATCAGTTCTGTTTTAGCAGGGCTTGACTGTAAGTGTTTTTAATGTGGTATTGATTAGTGAGGTCATTAGCAATGATTACAATCTCCAGCTATCATCCCTGTGCTCTCTGAGTGTTTGGACTGTAGATGAGCTGAGTGGAGGAAGCGCAGGGAGAGCAGAGTGGCCCGGGGAGGGGAACAGTGAGGGGAAGGGAGCGGTGTAACATGCAGAGTAGCAGGCAGCCCTTGCTAGGCTAGCTGTGATTTAGAGTTCTCCAGCCAAGGCAGTGCTGTTGATTGAGGAGAGCATTACGTCACAGCTGATAGATCAGAGAGAGAGAGAGAGAGGCCCACAGCAGAGTGGAGCTCCATCAACGGCTGCTGACAGTGGTGTTAGCGCTGTTGACAACTGATCGGTTGGTGGAGAAAACACTGAAATTATGCACACACATGCAATGTATACACAGGCACACAGACACAGAAACACACAGCAGGAAAGGCACACCTAACTAAATTATAACGAGACTGCGGTTCTAAGATAAATTATATGTTTGACTGTCTGTCACAGCTAAGGTATACATTTTGGCAGCAGCAGTACCAGACTGAGACAGTGTTTACATGACAACCCATACATACTAAGATCTCCTCTAAATATGTGACTGCAGTGAATATGGAGGGTCAAACAACAACAGAACAACAAAAATACAGCTTCTCAGTACATATGGAATTTCAGTTGAGAAGTATTTCAATTATATTGATATTATGAAGAATGTCTTGAAATTATTTTATGTTATTTTATTTTTTATTTTATTTCACCTTTATTTAACCAGGTAGGCTAGTTGAGAACAAGTTCTCATTTACAACTGCGACCTGGCCAAGATAAAGCAAAGCAGTGCGACAGAAACAACAACACAAGAGTTACTCATCAAATAAACAAGTGTACAGTCAATAATACAATTTAAAAAAAAATAAAGTCTATATACAGTGTGTGCAAATGGCGTGAGGAGGTAGGCAATAAATAGCCCATAGTAGCGAATAATTACAATTTATTAAATTAACACTGGGGTGATAGATGAGCAGATGGTGATGTGCAAGTAGAAATACTGGTGTGCAAAAGAGCAGTAAAGTAAATAAAAACAATATGGGGATGAGGTAGGCAGATTGGGTGGGCTATTTACAGATGAGCTATGTACAGCTGCAGCGATCGGTTAGCTGCTCAGATAGCTGAGATGTTTAAAGTTAGTGAGGGATATATAAGTCTCCAGCTTTAGCGATTTTTGCACTCCGTTCCAGTCATTGGCAGCAGAGAACTGGAAGGAAAGGCAGCCAAAAGAGGTGTTAGCTTTGGGGATGACCAGTGAGATAAACCTGCTGGAGCGCGTGCTATAGGTGGGTGTTGTTATCGTGACCAGTGAGCTGAGATAAGGCAGAGCTTTACCTAGCATAGACTTATAGATGACCTGGAGCCAGTGGGTCTGGCGACGAATATGTAGCGAGGGCCAGCCGACTAGAGCATACAGGTCGCAGTGGTGGGTTGTATAAGGGGCTTTGTTGAAAAAAATGGAATGCACTGTGATAGACTGCATCCAGTTTGATGAGTAGAGCATTGGAAGCTATTTTGTAAATGACATAGCCGAAGTCGAGGATCGGTAGGATAGTCAGTTTTACAGGGGTATGTTTGGCGGCGTGAGCGAAGGAGGCTTTGTTGCGAAATAGGAAGCCGATTCTAGATTTCATTTTGGATTGGAGATTTTTAATATGAGTCTGGAAAGAGAGTTTACAGTCTAGCCAGACACCTAGGTATTTGTATTTGTCCTTATATTCTAAGTCAGAAAACTAGAATGTTCCAAACACACCAAGACAGTCGTGAAGAGGGCACGACAAAGCCTATTCCCCTTCAAGAAACTAAAAAGATTTGGCATGAGTCCTGAGATCCTCAAAAGGTTCTACAGCTGCAACATTGAGAGCATCCTGACTGGTTGCATCACTGCCTGGTATGGCAATTGCTCGGCCTCTGACCGCAAGGCACTACAAAGGGTAGTGCGTACGGCCCAGTACATCACTGGGGCTAAGTTGCCTGCCATCCAGGACCTCTACAGCAGGCGGTGTCAGAGGAAGGCCCTAAAAATTGTCAAAGACCCCAGCCACCCCAGTCATAGACTGTTCTCTCTAAAACCGCATGGCAAGCTGTACTGGAGTGCCAAGTCTATGACAAAAAAAGGCTTCTCAACAGTTTTTACCCCCAAGCCATAAGACTCCTGAACAGGTAATAAAATGGCTACCCGGACTATTTGCATTGTGAGCTCCCCCAACCTCCCCGCAACCCCTCTTTTTATGCTGCTGCTACTCTGTTTATCATATATGCATAGTCACTATAACCATACATTCATGTACATACTACCTCAATTGGGCCGACCAACCAGTGCTCCCACACATTGGCTAAAGGGGCTATCTGCATTGTGTCCCACCCACCACCCGCCAACCCCTCTTTTAAGCTACTGCTACTCTCTGTTCATCACATATACATAGTCACTTTAATCATATCTACATGTACATACTACCTCAATCAGCCTGACTAACCGGTGTCTGTATGTAGCCTCGCTACTGTATATAGCATGTCTTTCTTACTGTTGTTTTTATTTCTTTACCTACCTATTGTTCACCTAATAAATTTTTTGCACTATTGGTTAGAGCCTGTACGTAAGCATTTCACTGTAAGTGGATCAGGGGATCAGGGAATCACCCGCAGCAAGAGCGGCATTGTTGATATATACAGAGAAAAGAGTCGGCCCGAGAATTGAACCCTGTGGCACCCCCATAGAGACTGCCAGAGGTCCGGACAACATGCCCTCTGATTTGACACACTGAACTCTGTCTGATAAGTAGTTGGTGAACCAGGCGAGGCAGTCATTTGAGAAACCAAGGCTGTTGAGTCTGCCGATAAGAATGTGGTGATTGACAGAGTCGAAAGCCTTTGCCAGGTCGATGAAGATGGCTGCACAGTACTGTCTTTTATCGATAGCGGTTATGATATCGTTTAGTACCTTGAGTGTGGCTGAGGTGCACCCGTGACCAGCTCGAAAACCGTGACCAGCTCGAAAACCGGATTGAACAGTGGAGAAGGTACGGTGGGATTTGTAATTATCAGTGATCTGTTTATTAACTTGGCTTTCGCAGACTTTAGAAAGGCAGGACAGGATGGATATAGGTCTATAACAGTTTGGGTCTCGAGTTTTACCCCCTTTGAAGAGGGGGATGACCGCGGCAGCTTTTCAATTTTTAGGGATCACGGACAATACAAAAGAGAGTTTGAACAGACTGGTAATAGCGGATGCAACAATGGCGCCGGATAATTTTAGAAAGAGAAGGTCCAGATTGTCTAGCCCAGCTGATTTGTACAGGTCCAGGTTTTACAGCTCTTTCAGAACATCTGCTATCTGGATTAAGGATCTATGGAAGCATCCACCCATATAACAAAACATTTGGCAATTCTTATGATTCATTATTGTATTGTAATTGTGTATAATTTTCTGAGAACACAACCACTCTAGAGCACCTCCTTTCCTCTCCCACCCAGCAGCAACAACAGCACCATAGCCCTGCCTGCAATTGGGCCAGAATACAAATTACTTATCAACACAAATGCTAATGTGACCTTTAACATAAAAAACAACATTTTGAGTGAGTTATGAATTCAATAGCTGTCAGGCATGAAACACATTTGCTCATTTGACAGGGACCTACAGCAATGTCGGTGTAGATTCATTGAAGAGACTAGTTAAGTGTTGTAAAATACAAACATGTCAGTGAATGTAACAACGCTAATCAAACATTGTATTGGGTTGATAATGCTGCCTGCACAAGGATTTGACTGCTTTGATGATGTGAGACAGATATGTTTCTAGTTTATTCATGCATAATGGTAATTTCTCTGGTTAAATTCAAATTCTGAATTGTAGTAGAATGACATTGAAACTGAAACATTAACTGGACATTGACCCTGGCCTTACAACCTGAAAGGATTCCACAATAACTAAAAAAAAACATTTTTTTGTGTGTGTCAATAACCTAAAATGAAATGCAACATAGACTCTGGCCATGAGGAAAATGTGTCACATATCCAATTAGCTGCAGGGAGCTCAGCGATACAAATGAACACTGATAAAAATGCCTTCAATTTCCTTTATCAGACAGTGGAAGTCCCAGCCACTGATAAGAGCTATCCTCAATAAGACAATGGGAGATGACAGGACGTTAGTAGTGTGCGAGTTCTATGTTATGTAGGCCTGAGATAAGGGATAACTCTGTTACACACATCATCACTCTGACTCCATAGCTCTGTTCCATACAATACACACTCTCTCACATGAACACGCACACGTAACTCTGTTCCTTACCTAAAAACACAATCACTCACCTGAATTTACACACACTCCACAGACAGTGTACTGTCAATCATGTCTCTCTAACAGATACTAATACATTCACAAGACTATTCCCTCCGTGTAGCGAGGATACAAACGCTAGCACGGACATGCACACACATGCAAGCTCACACACACGTGAACTCACACACAAAACAAGGCCCATGGCAATATTACTGGTGCAGTAATCGTATCAGGCAACCTGCATCTCACTCAGTGGTAATGGTATTGGTATAATTAAGCCATGCAAGAGTGTCGTACCATCCTAACCTATTAATGACAAGAATACTCCCTGCCTGCAGTGTAGTCTAAATACACATCAAATAGGCCTTTGACTGCGGTATCATTTAAACATATTGCACAGTACAACCACAACCCTGAGAGTAATTCAATTCATTCTAAAATAACCTGTTTTCTGGATAACCAGGCCCACAGCCTAAAGCAGCGTTTCCCAAACTAGGGGTCGCAACCACATGTGGGATTGCCTGATAAGAAAATGGGGTCGCGGGAGAATTTCCAAAATCCTGAAGAAAAACAATATATATATATACTGTATATTATAATATCGTCTTTGTATCTCAACATAATTGTAATTTGGTTAACTTAAAACATCTAAATCAAAATGATTCAAATCTAAAAGATTTAATTCAACCAGAGAGCGCCGTTAGATCATCGGAAAAGGCCGCACTTGACCATTGAATGCACTTAAATCATTTTCACAGTGAATGGCTAGGCTCGCTACGCTATGAAACCACACACTATTGCAGAGACTTTGATATTACTGGCCCAATTGATATGGTGTAAACAATGTGTGGGGAGGCAGAGACAGTGAAACTCACATCAATACATTTGTCAGATAACACTGTTAAACAAATAATTTATGCTATTGCTAGTAATCAAAAGGAACCTCTGACTGAACGACTCAAAAACTCCCCAGTTTATGCTCTCCAAATGGAGTTAGCTTCGAAGGCTGAGATGGCCATGCATTGACTGTTGTTCGCTATACGTCGGGGGATGCTATTCACAAGGACATATTGTTCTGCCTCACGACTCCCGAGCATGAAAGGGGGATGTTCAGTGTGCTGCGTGGCTATATTGACAAAAAACAGATTTCATGAGATTGAATGGTGGCCTTTTGCACAGATGGGGCTCCATCTATGGCGGGATGGCAGGCCTCTGCACTCTAGTTATGACTGTGTCTCCCTCTGCCATATGAACGCATTATATGATACACAGAGAGCAACTGGCGGTAAAAGAGCTGAGCACAGAACTCTGAGATATACTCCAGCAGGTAACTGATCGTAAATATATCAAACCACATCCACTGCGTGCACAACTGTGCGCAAAACTATGTTGAGACATGGGATCTGAGCATGACAATGGCCTATTTCACACCGAGGCTTGGTGGTTATCAAGGTGGAGTGTTGAAAAGATTTTTCGCATTGAGAGAGGAACTGTTGTCATAAACAATGGATGTAAAAAAAAAAATACAGACTTGGTTGACTTTCTGTGTAATGAAAAGAACATGTATATCCTTGCTTATGTAACAGACATACAGTGGATTCAGAAAGTATTTTTTGAAACTGCACTGTCTGTTAAGTAAGCATTTCACTGAAAGGTCTACCGACACTTGTTGTATTTGACTCATGTGACTAATAACATTTGATTTGATTTATTCAGAGCCCTTGACTTTTTCAGTTACAGCCTGATTCTAAAATGGATCAAATATATTTTTCCCTCTTCAATCTACACACAATACCCCATAGTGACAAAGCAAAAACAGTCTTGGGCAAATGTTTGCAAATGGATCAAAAATAAAAACAGAAATAACTTATTTAAATAAGAATTCAGACCCTTTGCTATGAGACTCGAAATTGAGCTCAGATGCATCCTGTTTCCATTGATCATCCTTGAGATGTTTCTCCAACTTAATTGGAGTCCACATGTGGTACATTCAATTGATTGGTCATGATTTGGAAAGGTCTATATAAGGTCCCATAGTTGACAGTGCTTGTCAGAGATCAGAGGAATTGTCCGTAGAGCTCCGAGACGGTGTCGATTGTGTCGACACACAAATCTGGGGAAGGGTAACAAAAAATGTCTGCAGCATTGAAGGTCCCCAAGAACACAGTGTCCTCCATCATTCTTAAATGGAAGAAGTTTGGAACCACTAAGACTTCCTAGAGCTTGCCACCTGGCCAAACTGAGCAATCAGGGGAGAAAGATCTTGGTCAGGGAGGTGACCAAGAACCCAATGGTCACTCTGACTGAGCTCCAGAGTTTATCTGTGGAAATGGGAGAACCTTCCAGAAGGACAACCATCTCTGCAGCCAGATGGAAGCCACTCCACAGTAAAAGGCACATGACAGCCCACTTGGAGTTTGCCAAAAGGCACCTAAAGGACTCTCAGACCATGAGAAACAAGATTCTCTGGTCTGATTAAACTTTGTCATTGTGGAACATTGTGTGTAAATTGACGAGGGTGAAAAATGATACATTTTAGAATAAGGCTGTAACGTAACAAAATGTGGAAAAAGTCAAGGGGTCTGAATACTGTCCAAATGCAATGTATTTGGGAAACTGAACGAACTGAACACAAGTATGGAGGGGAAATACAAAAACATTCTACAGATGCGTGACCAAATGAGTGGATTTAGAGGAAAGAATTCTTATTGGAGAGAGAGTCTCTCAAAAGCAAACCATGCCCCCTTCCCTCAACTGTGCATGTTTCTAACAGAAAACAGCATAAGTATGTGTCCCAAACGACTGATGACTGCTCACCTCCAATGCTTGGAAGAGCACTTTGGGACCTAATTCCCAATCCGTTTAAATGTGATCCTGGCTCAGATGACATGCCGGGAAATGAAATTGAACAGCTGATCGAGCTATTATGTGACCAAATGCTGTAGACAAAGCATTCACGGGTCACCACAGAGGAGTTTTGGTTCCTGACTCAAAGTGAATACCCTTCCGTCTCCCTCTGAGCATTAAAACTCACGGTACCCTTCGCCAGATCCGCCAGCTCATATCTGTGTGAAGCTGGATTCAGTGTGCTCGTCTGCATTAAAACAAACATTGTTCACCTACTGCATCTCACAAAGACACGGCGGTTGTACTGTCGACCACGCCACCTGAGTTTGAGAAGCTCTGAGCACACCCATCTCTCAACTCACCATCAAGCGCACCCATGTCATAACTGGTGGTGAGATAAGAGACATTATGTCAGAATAATTTGCAATTAACTGTCATAGCCCCACATTAAAAGTATGTGATGGGGAGTTGAGAAGACAATCAGGAATACTGTCAGAATGTTTTTCAGCTGACTGCCAGAGCCCAAAATGAAAAAGCTATCATTGGCTGTTAATTACATCATTATTTTCACATAGTTGGGGTCACAAGAATTTTCAGATACCAAAATAGGGTTGTGAGCCAAAACAGTTTGGGAACGCCAGGCCTAAAGCCTTATGTCAGTACAGTTATCGCAGTGAAAACAGTTCCTGCAGAGTAGGGTTGAATATTTTCCAGGTACAAATGTTCCATCCTGAGAATTCTCCCAGGTAACCTGGAATTTACCACCAAAACGTGTCATTCTAAATCATATCAAGCATATAAATATGTCTGGATTTGATTTGAGCGTTGTGAGCATTGATTGGAATGAAAATTCAAGCCTGATGCTACCTGAGCTTGATGAACCACACTATGAGCATTTTATGAGCCGGCTCCTACATTAAAGACATTTTATGAGCCCAAGCCCAAAGAAGCCCAAATGATTGTGTTGTCATCCAATACTTAGCCTACAGGGATTCCCTGATTAAATAAAGATAGAAAAAAACCATGAGAGTCCCACTAAGTGCAAACCAGATGTGATGGTGTATCGCTGTAGAATGCTTTTGTAACCATGCTGATAAAGTGTGCCTTGAATTCTAAATAAATCACTGACAGTGTCACAAGCAAAGTACACCTCCTCCTCCATGCTTCACGGTGGGAACCACACATGCAGAGATCATCCGTTCACCTATTCTGCGTCTCACAAAGACAGAGGTTGGAACCAAAAATCGGACATTTGGAGTCATCAGACCAAAGGACAGATTTCCACCGGTCTAATGTCCATTGATCTTGTTTCTTGGCCCATGCAATTCTCTTCTTCTTATTGGTGTCCTTTAGTAGGGGTTTCTTTGCAGCAATTCAACCATGAAGGCCTGATTCACACAGTCTCCTATGAAAAGTTGACGTTGAGATGTGTATGTTACTTGAACTCTGTGAAGCATTTATTTGGGCTGCCTTTCCAGTGGCGGTTCTCATGAGAGCCAGTTTCATCATAGCGCTTGATGGTTATTGCGACTGCACTTGAAGAAACTTTCAAAGTTCTTGAAATGTTCTGGATTGACGAACCTTCATGTCTTAAAGTATTGAAAGACTGTCATTTCTCTTTGCCATAATATGGACTTGGTATTTTACCAAATAGGGTTATCTTCTGTAAACCCCCCCTACCTTGTCACAACACAATTGATTGGCTCAAACGCATTAAGAAGGAAAGAAATTCTACAAATTCCTTTTTAACAAGGCACTACTGTTAATTGAATTCCAAGAGTGTGCAAAGCTGTTTGCAGACCACACAACAGTGGTAGGCCTGATCACAGACAACAACGAGACAGCCTATAGGGAGGAGGTTAGAGACCTGGCCGGATGGTGCTAGAATAACAACCTATCCATCAACGTAACCAAGACTAAGGACATGGTTGTGGACTACAGGAAAAGGAGGACCGAGCACACCCCCATTCTCATCGGTGGGCTGTAGTGGAGCAGGTTGAGAGTTTCTTGGTGTCCACATCAACATCAAACTAGAATGGTCCAAACACACCAAGACAGTCGTGAAATGGCATGACAACGCCTATTCCCCCTCAGGAAACAAAAAAGATTTGGCATGGGTCCTGAGATCCTCAAAAGGTTCTACAGCTGCAACATCGAGAACATCCTGACTGGTTGCATCACCGCCTGGTATGGTAATTGCTCGACCTCTGACCGCAAGGCACTACAGAGGGTAGTGCGTACGGCCCAGTACATCACTGGGGCTAAGCTGCCTGCCATCCAGGACCTCTACGCCAGGCGGTGTCAGAGGAAGTCCCTACAAATTGTCAAAGACCCCAGCCACCCCAGTCATAGACTGTTCCCTCTACTACCGCATGGCAAGCGGTACCGGAGTGCCAAGTCTAGGACAAAAATGCTTCTCAACAGTTTTTCCCTCAAGCCATAAGACTCCTGAAAAGGTAATCAAATGGCTACCCGGACTATTTGCATTGTGTGCCCCCACCCACAACCCCCCAACCCCTATTTTTACGCTGCTGCTACTCTCTGTTTATACAAGCATGTGCATATTACCTCAATTGGGCCGACCAACCAGTGCTCCCACCCATTGGCTACCCGGGCTATCTACATTGTGTCCCACCCACCACACGCCAACCCCTCTTTTACGCTACTGCTACTCTCTGTTCATCATATATGCATAGTCACTTTAACCATATCTACATGTACATACTACCTCAATCAGCCTGACTAACCGGTGTCTGTATGTAGCCTCACTACTTTTATAGCCTCGCTACTGTATAGAGCCTTTTTACTGTTGTTTTATTTCTTTACTTACCTATTGTTCAACTAATACATTTTTTGCACTATTGTTTAGAGCCTGTTGTATTCTGTTGTATTCTGTATTCTGTATGTATAACCTGTTGTATTCGGTGCACGTGACAAATCTTTTTTTTTTTTTGGTTTGATTTGTCAAGGCAAAGGGTGGCTACATTGAATAATCTGAAATATAAAATATATTTAGATTTGTTTAATACTTTTAGGGTTATTACATGATTCCATATGTTTTATTTCATAGTGTTGATGTCTTCACTATTATTCTACAATGTAGAAAAACCCTGGAATGAGTGTGTCTCCAAACTTCTGACTGGTACTGTATGTCCATCTTGAACAGGATAATCTATTTTTGATTCCATTGAATGGAATTGATGGAGAGAGAAAAGGACAGAGAGTGCTGAGGTGCGCTCTGATTTAAAGTAATGATATTCGAGTGATAGGATGTTTTCAAACTCAGCTGCAAAAATGTTTAATAAATGACCATTAAAAAGTATGGACTCATTCAGTCCTTATATTACCCTACTGTAGCATAGGATATGCTGCAACCAATGTACTGTCACAAGAAAAAAATTCATGATAAGATGATACTGTACATGCATTGTGAACTGCGCTCCATAGCCTACTGGGATGCACTGTTTGTCCCCAGTCTGAGTGTTGATGATTGATCATGCAAATAACAGAGAGAAGACGGGAGAGAAGACAGATTTAGACATCGCATATCATTTGACAGTTTTATTTCATGTCATGCTGTTCATAGATATAATTTACTATAATTTACCGGTTTCTTGCAGTTATTTATCCCGGGAAAAGGGAGTGGGTTTTGGCAGTGAATCTCGGTAATCCGGTTCCCACCATTCAACCTTACTGCAGAGGGCTTTGTGTATATGAACGCATGGGAGCTTTTTCTCACTATCATAATATTACGCTAAATTTATTGTACCAGTATGCTAGCCAGCCTTTAGTTTGCTCTGAGTCAACTCTTTCACATCCCATTCAGGCAGAGACTGTCTATTGGGGCCTGCTCTCCAGATTGGGGTGAGATGAGGGTTGAGTCTCATGCCTCCAGTACCATCTGCTCCAGAGGGCTGCTTTTAGACATGCTGAATAGACAGTAATGTAGATACACTTTGTGACTATCAGCTCCATTGCATCATCAATGCAGAGAGAGAGAGAGAGAGAGAGAGAGAGAGGATGAACCCCTTGAAGGTACATTTAAACAGTGTATTATTACAACAGATCAATCACTCATCTCTATAATTTCAGGCTAATTATTACTGTGAATGCAATGTATGCACATTGCTACAAACTTTGATTTCCCCAAACGATGGCATAGGTTCCATTTCAAGACGTGTAATTGAAGGTAATATCAAGGTGTGCCTGTGACTGAGATGACTGATCCCTTTGGACCATGGAGGCACAGGAAAGGAAGCAGCCAGAAGTAAAGTTGAAGAGAATGTTTCTATGTCAGTGGGCTCATCTTAAAGCCACCCTGATGGAATGCTCGCCTCTCTTCTCTTTTCATATCCCCTCTTCTCCTATCCTATCCTCTCCTCATCTCCTTCCTCTCTCCTCTACCGCCCTGTCCTCTCCCCTTCTCTACCCTCCTATACCCTCCCATCCCCTCCCCTTCTCTACCCTACTCATTCCCCCTCCTATACCCTCCCATCCCCTCCCCTTCTCTACCCTCCTCATTCCCCCCTCCTATCCCCTCCCCTCCACTCCCCTTCTCCACCCTCCCCTCCCCTCCACTCCCCTTCTCCACCCTCCTATCCCCTCCCATCCCCTCCCCTTCTCTACCCTCCTCATTCCCCCTCCTATCCCCTCCCCTCCACTCCCCTTCTCCACCCTCCCCTCCCCTCCACTCCCCTTCTCCACCCTCCTATCCCCTCCCATCCCCTCCCCTTCTCTACCCTCCTCATTCCCCCTCCTATCCCCTCCCCTCCACTCCCCTTCTCCACCCTCCTATCCCCTCCACTCCCCTTCTCCACCCTCCTATCCCCTCCCCTTCTCTCTACTTCTCTACACTCCTCTGTCCTCCTTTATTCTTCTCCTCTACTTTTCTTTCCCTTCTTGTCCTCTTCTCCCCCTCGCCTCGTCTCATCTCGTCTCGTCTCCTCTCCCCCCCCCCCCCTCTCCTCTCATCACCTCTCCTCTCCTGTTCTCCCACTCCCCTCTCCTCCTCTCCCTGGGCGGTCAGTTAACAAACGGATTAACGACCATTTCGAATCCCACCGTACCTTCTCCGCTATGCAATCTGGTTTCAGAGCTGGTCATGGGTGCACCTCAGCCACACTCAAGGTCCTAAACGATATCATAACCGCTATCGATAAGAGACAATACTGTGCAGCCGTATTCATCGACTTGGCCAAGGCTTTCGACTCTGTCAATCACCACATTCTTATCGGCAGACTCAACAGACTTGGTTTCTCAAATGATTGCCACGCCTGGTTCACCAACTACTTCTCTGATAGAATTCAGTGTGTCAAATCGGAGGGCCTGTTGATAGGACCTCTGGCAGCCTCTATGGGGGTGCCACAGGGTTCAACTCTCGGGCCGACTCTCTTCTCTGTATACATCAATGATGTCGCTCTTGCTGCTGGTGATTCTCTGATCCACCTCTACGCAGACGACACCATTCTGTATACTTCTGGTCCTTCTTTGGACACTGTGTTAACTAACCTCCAGATGAGCTTCAATGCCATACAACTCTCCTTCCATGGCCTCGAACTGCAACTAAAACTAAATATTCAACCGGTTGCTGCCCGCCCGTCCAGCATCACTACTTTGGATGGTTCTGACTTGTGGACAACTACACATACCTAGGTGTCTGGTTAGACTGTAAACTCACCTTCCAGACTCACATTAAGCATTTCTAATGCAAAATTAAATTATGAACTTTTTGAGGATCTCAGGACCCATGCCAAATCTTTTTAGTTTCCTGAGGGGGAATAGGCTTTGTCGTGCCCTCTTCATGAATGTCTTTTGGACCATTCTAGATTTCTGACTTAGAGTATGTGGACAACTACAAATACCTAGGTTTTGGGCTAAACTCTAAACCCTCCTTCCAGACTCATATTAAACATCTCCAATCCAAAATTAAATCTAGAATTGGCTTCATATTTCACAACAAAGCATCCTTCACTCATGCTGCCAAACATACCCTCGTAAAACTGACCATCCTATCTATCCTCGACTTCGGCGATGTCATTTACAAAATAGCCTCCAACACTCTACTCAACAAATTGGATGCAGTCTATCACAGTGCCATCCGCTTTGTCATCAAAGCCCCATATACAACCCACCACTGCGACCTGTACGCTCTCAATGGCTGGCCCTCGCTTCATACTCGTCGCCAGACCCACTGGCCCCAGGTCATCTACAAGTCTTTGCTAGGTAAAGCCCCGCCTTATCTCAGCTCACTGGTTACCATAGCAGCACCCACTCGTAGCACGCGTTCCAGCAGGTATATCTCACTGGTCACTCCCAAAGCCAATTCCTGCTTTGGTCGACTTTCCTTCCAGTTCTCTGCTGCAATGACTGGAATAAACTGCAAAAATCACTGAAGCTGGAGACACATATCTCCCTCACTAGCTTTAAGCACCAGCTGTCAGAGCAGCTCACAGATCACTGCACCTGTACATAGCCCATCTGTAAATAGCCCATCCAACTACCTCATCCCCATGCTGTATTTATTTATCTTGCTCCTTTGCACCACAGTATCTCTACATGCACATTCATCTTCGGCACATCTACCATTCCAGTGTTTAATTGCTATATTGTAATTACTTCGCCATCATGGCCTATTTATTGCCTTTACCTGCCTTATCTCACCTCATTTGCACACACTGTATATAGACTTTTTCTACTGTTTTATTGACTGTATGTTTGTTTATTCCATGTGTAACTCTGTGTTGTTGTATGTGTCGAACTGCTTTGCTTTATCTTGGCCAGATCGCAGTTGTAAATGAGAACTTGTTCTCAACTAGCCTACCTGGTTAAATAAAGGTTCAATTTAAAAAAATAAAACAAGAAAGATATGATTCAGTGGTCAGCTCTGTGACAGCTGATGATGGGTGGTCAGATGCCATTCAGTGGTCAGCTCTGTGACAGCTGATGATGGGTGGTCAGATGTCATTCAGTGGTCAGCTCTGTGACAGCTGATGATGGGTGGTCAGATGTCATTCAGTGGTCAGCTCTGTGACAGCTGATGATGGGTGGTCAGATGCCATTCAGTGGTCAGCTCTGTGACAGCTGATGATGGGTGGTCAGATGCCATTCAGTGGTCAGCTCTGTGACAGCTGATGATGGGTGGTCAGATGTCATTCAGTGGTCAGCTCTGTGACAACTGGTGATGGGTTGTCAGGACTCATGCATAATGAAGACAGAGTCAGCAGGAGTTACAGCTACCTGACTATCAGCTGAGCGGTAATACTCCTATAAGCATTAATAGTATTACTGTAGGTTGATCTCAGTATTAAGACTGCAAGGCTACAGGTATGTAATCATATGGCATGGTTATACTACTATCTGCTATGCATTAATACTGAAGGCCTATTGAAGTATTAATGCTGCAAGACTAGGGTATTCCTATATATCAATATGGCATGGTTGCAATAATACATAGGCCTTTTTCTGTACACAGCAGTACTAGAAGATTACATTTATATAGTAACAGTGTGCCATTGCTGCAGTGACTCTATGCTTGTCTGTGTATTGAAACAGCAGGGCTACAAGCCCATGTGCTGTAAATGGGCAGAGCCATGCTGCAGTACATCACCTCAATCAGTCGTCCAACCCCTCATAGGGAGTGATCCCCACTAGTGCACATACCCCCATCCTCGACAGTGAGGCCAGAAAGTGCTTACCTAAGAGAAAAATACAGAGAGGGCATTAAATCAGTGAGCATAATATTCCAGTGAGCGCCAGACTCCTTTTCACAGATTAGCCAATCTCTCTTCAACACAGCATACTGCTTGAATTGAAATGGAGAGAGTAGATTATCCCATACATTCCGGTGCTCAGCATTTTCTAATGTGACTAACTACAGAAAATGTACGAGGTTAATGCGCAACAGAGCATCTCACAGTAACAGAGTGAATCGAGAGCATAATGACAAAGTATTGTATGGGATACTCTGTTACACAAAAAAATCCTTTCACAGACTTCTGTGAACCACAATAACATGTTTTGTTAACTACAGCTCAGTGTTCAACACCATAGTGCCCCCAGAGTACCCTCAAAACTCATCACTAAGCTAAGGACCCTCAACACCGGGCCCCTCAGAGATGTGTGCTTAGTCCCCTCCTGTACTCCCTGTTCACCCACGACAGCGTGGCCACGCACAACTCCAACAACATCATTAAGTTTGCAAACAAAACAATGGTTTTAGGCCTCATCATTGAAAACGATGAGACAGCCTTTAGGGAGGAGGTCAGAGACATGGCAGTGCGGTGCCAGGACAAGAACCTCTCCCTCAACGTGAGCAAGACAAAGTAGCTGATCGTGGACTACAAGAAAAGGAGGGTCGAGCACGACCCCATTAACATCGACGGAGCTGTAGTGGAGCAGGTCGAGAACTTCACGTTCCTTGGTGTCCAAATCACTAACACACTATCATGGTCCAAACACACCAAGACAGTCATGAAGAGGGCACGACAACGCCTATTGCCTCTCAGGAGACTGAAAAGATTTGTCATGGGTCCCCAGATTCTCAAAAGGTTCTATAGCTACACCATGGAGAGCATCCTGACTTGTTGCATCACCGCTTGGTATGGCAACAGCGCGGCTTCCGACCGCAAGGCGCTACAAAGGGTAGTGCGTACGGCCCAGTACATCACCAGGGCCAAGCTTCCTGACATCCAGGACCTCTATACCAGGCGGTGTAAGAGGAAGGCCCTTAAAATGATCAAGACTTCAGCCACCAAAGTCATAGACTGCTCTCTCTGCTACGGCATGGCAAGCAGTACCGGATAATACAGTTATGGTGTTGGTCCAAAAGGCTCCTTAACAGCTTCTACCCCCAAGCCATAAGACTGCTATACAGTTAATCAAATGGCTTCCCGGACTATTTGCATTGACCCCCTGTTTTACGCTGCTGCTACTCACTCGTTTATTATCTATGCAAAGACACTTGACCCCTACCTACATGTACATATTACCTCAATTACTAACCTGTATCCCCACACATTGACTTGGTACCAGTCAAGCCCGTGTAAATAGCCTTGTTATTGTTATTTTTACTGTGTTAATTTATATTTCATTTTTTATTGTACAGTTAAAGTCGGAAGTTTACAAACACATAAATTGGAGTCATTAAAACTTGTTTTTCAACCACTCTACATATTTCTTATTAACAAACTATAGTTTTGGTAAGTCAGTTAGGACATCTACTTTGGGCATGACACAAGTCATTTTTCCAACATTGTTTACAGACAGATTATTTCACTTATAATTCACTGTATCACAATTCCAGTGGGCCAGAAGTGTACATACACTAAATTGACTGTGCCTTTAAAGAGCTTGGAAATTTAGAAGCTTCTGATAGGATAATTGACATAATTTGGGTCAATTGTGGGTGTACCTGTGGATGTATTTCAAGGCCTACCTTCAAATTCAGTGCCTCTTTGCTTGACATCATGGGAAAATCAAAAGAAATCAGCCAAAAATTGTAGACCTGCACAAGTCTGGCTCAGGTGAGCAATTTTGTTTGGGAGCAATTTCCAAACGCCTGAAGGTACCATATTCATCTGTACAAACAATAGTACACAAGTATAAACACCATGGGACCATGCACCATCATACCGCTCAGAAAAGCGTTGTCTCCTATAGATGAACGTACTTTGGTGCGAAAAATGCAAATCAATCCCAGAACAACAGCTGGGGGAACAGCTACAAAAGTATCTATATCCACAGTAAAACGAGTCCTATATCGACATAACCTGAAAGGTCGCTCAGCAAGGAAGAAGCCACTGCTCCAAAACCGCCAATAAAAAGTCAGACTAGGGTTTGCAACTGCACATGGGGAAAAGATCGTACTTTTTGGAGAAATGTCCTCTGGTCTGATGAAACAAAAATAGAACTATTTGGCCATAATGACCACCGTTATGTTTGGAGGAGAATGGGGAGGCTTGCAAGCCGAAGAACTCCATTCCAACCGTGAAGCACGGGGTGGCAGCATCATGTTGCAGGGGTGCTTTGCTGCAGGAGGGACTGGTGCACTTCAAAAAATAAATCAGCATCACGAGGAAGAAAACATAAGTGGATATTTTGAGGCAACATCTCAAGACATCAGTCAGGAAGTTAAAGCTTGGTCGCAAATGGGTCTTCCAAATGGACAATGACCCCAAGCATACTTCCAAAGTTGTGGCAAAATGGCTTAACCTGTTGATGCTCTGGGGGCGCTATTTCATTTTTGGATGAAAAACGTTCCCGTTTTAAACAAGATATTTTGTCACAAAAAGATGCTCGACTATGCATATAATTGATAGCTTTCGAAAGAAAACACTCTGACGTGTCCAGAACTACCAAGATATTTTCTGTGCGTGCCCTAGAACGTGAGCTTCAGGCAAAACCAAGATGAGACGGCATCCAGGAAATGAGCAGGATTTTTGAGGCTCTGTTTTCCATTGTCTCCTTATATGGCTGTGAATGCGAGAGGAATGAGCCTGCCCTTTCTGTCGTTTCCCCAAGGTGTCTGCAGCATTGTGACGTATTTGTAGGCAGATCATTGGAAGATTGACCATAAGAGACCACATTTACCAGGTGTCCGCCCGGTGTCCTGCGCCGAAATTGGTGCGCAAAAGTCACCTGCCAGTATTTTTCCATGGGATACAGAGAGGAAAGCAAGCTTCCACGAACTGCATATCAATGAAGAGATATGTGAAAAAACACCTTGAGGATTGATTCCAAACAACGTTTGCCATGTTTCGGTCGATATTATGTAGTTAATTCGGAAAAAGTTTTACGTTGTAGGTGACTGAATTTTCGGGTTCGTTTCGGTAGCCAGATGCAATGTAGAAAACGGAACGATTTCTCCTACACACAGACGCTTTCAGGAAAAACTGCGCATTTGGTATGTAACTGAGAGTCTCCTCATTGAAAACATCAGAAGCTCTTCAAAGGTAAATTATTTTATTTATTTGGTTATCTGGTTTTTGTGAAAATGTTGCGTGCTAAATGCTACTCAAAATGCTATGCTAGCTTTGCATACTCACACAAATTAGTCAATTTCTATGGTTCAAAAGCATATTTTGAAAATCTGAGATGACAGTGTTGTTAAGAAAAGGCTAAGCTTGAGAGCAGACGCATTATTTTCATTTTATTTGCGATTTTCAGAAATCGTTAACGTTGCGTTATGCTAATGAGCCTGAGGCTTTAGTCACGATCCCGGATCCGGGATGGGGAGTTCCAAGAGTTAAGGACAACAAAGTCAAGGTATTGGTGTGGCCATCACAAAGCCCTGACCTCAATCCTTTAGAAGATTTGTGGGCAGAACTGAAAAAGTGTGTGCGAGCAAGGAGACCTACATACCTGACTCAGTTACACCAGCTCTGTCAGGAGAAATGGGCCAAAATACACCCAACTTATTGTGGGAAGCTTGTGGAAGGCTACCCAAAACGTTTGACCCAAGTTAAAGAATTTAAAGGCAATGTTACCAAATACAAATTGAGTGTATGTAAACTTTTGACCCACTGGAAATAAAAGCTGAAATAAATCATTATTTCTACTATTATTCTGACATTTCACATTCTTAAAATAAAGTGGTGATCCTAATTTACCTAAGACAGGGAATTTTTACTAGGATTAAATGTCAAGAATTGTGGAAAACTGAGTTTAAATGTATTTGGCTAAGGTGTATGTAAACGTCCGACTTCAACTGTATATGTTTAAAAGAAAATTGACATATTTTCTTACTTACTAAAAAACTGCTTTCTTGGTTAAGGGCTTGTAAGTAAGCGTCTCACTGTAAGTTTTACCTGTTGTATTTGGCACATGTTCTCTGGAGGGAGAACATAGCCTACTGCAGTGCAAGGTAAAGCTTCCTTTTTTAGGAATACGTTGGCAAAATTATTCTCTTACTTCATTTGTCTGGCTCTTCAGAATAGACTAGATAGTGTTAGTCCGCCCAACAACCTAACTGGCGGGAAGAGGACAACAGGGTTGAACTGGCTGAGAGGTGGGCTCTGTCCTTCAGCCTTGCCTGAAAGCTACCCTGCAGAGTGAGAGACTACACTGCATTCAGACTCAAGCTATGTGTGAAGTGTGTTTTGTGCTTCACTCAATGAGAGTGGTTCCATCAAAAAACAAGGACGTCTTCCAGCCAGGCCATTACCTCAACACAGCTTGGTTCTGACTACCTCTCTCTATCTGTCATTTCTGAGGCCATTCTCTACTTTCTCTATGCCCCAAGAGCCTTTCAGGCTCAAACCAAGAGGCCATGAAGGCAGACACAAAAACTAGGTCAATGTGGAAAAGAAAGAATACCCTGGCACAACCTGAGAACGTATGAATACACCCATGCATGTATGAAGTTTTTAGTTACCTAGCCAGTAAAAAAATACCATCTTTTGTCATACTACACTGAACAAAAATATAAATGCAATATGTAAAGTTTTGGTCCCATGTTTCATAAGCTGAAATCAAGGATCCCAGAAATATTCCATATGCACAAACAACTTATTTCTCTCACATTTTGTGCACAAATTAGTTTACTTCCCTGTTAGTGAGCATTTCTCCATAGCCAAGATAATCCATCCACCTGTGTGGCATATCCAGAAGCTAATTAAACAGCATGATCATTACACAGGTGCATTTTGTGCTGGGGACAATAAAAGGCCACTCTAAAATGTGCAGTTTTGTCACGCAACACAATGCCACAGATGTCTCAAGTTTTGAGGGAGCGTTCAATTGGCCCACTGACAGCAGGAATTTCCACCAGAGCTGTTGCCAGATCATTCTATGGTAATTTCTCTACCATAAGCCACCTCCAATGTTGTTTTAGAGAATTTGGTAGTATGTACAACCGACCTCACAACCACAGACCATATGGCGTTGTGTAGGTGAGCGGTTTGCTGATGTCAACGTGGTGAACAGAGTGCCCCATGGTGGCGGTGGGGTGCATTAGCTAATGACAATGACATTTTGTCAATGGCAATTTTACAAATAGATACCGTGACGAGATCCTGAGGTCGATTGTTGTGCCATTCCTCCGCTGCCATGTTTCAGCATGATAATGTCGCAAGCATCTGTTCACAATTACTGGAAACTGAAAATGTCCCAGTTCTTCCATGGCCTACATACTCACCAGACCATTAAGCATGTTTGGAATGCCCTGGATTGACGTGTACAGTTCCCTCCAATATCCAGCAACTTCGCACAGCCATTGAGTGGGACAACATTCCACAGGCCACAATCAACAGCCTGATGAACTATGCAAAGGAGATGTGTTGCGCTGCATGAGGGAAATGTTGGTCACACAAGATACTGATGGGTTTTCTGATCCACGCCCTTACCTTTAAAAAAATATATATCTGTGACCAACAGATGCATAACTGTATTCCCAGGCATGTTAAATCCATAGATTAGGGCCTAATGAATTTATTAGGGCCTAATGATTTCCTTATACATATTAACTGTAACTCAGTAAAGTCTTAGAAATTGTTCAATATTGTGTTTATATTTTTATTCAGTATAAAAAAACATTAAAAAACTTCAGACACTGACAAACGCAGAAAAAAAGTACCCAGTTTCTCAACCTGGTCTCAGTGCATTTCGTGTTATTCTGTACGTAAATCCGAGACACTCGATTTAGTATGATATGTTACGTTTCGTATGGTTTTTATTAATTTGTATTAATTTGTGTTACAAATATGCTAAATGTACTATATGTTACGAATTTGCAAAATGTATAATATGTTATGAATTCCATCTAGGCTAGGCTTTTGAGTTAGAAGTTAAGGTTAGTGGTTAGGAGTTAGGGTTAAGTTTAGGAGTTAGGTTAAAGGGATAAGGTTAGGGTTAGGGGAAGGGTTAGTTGACATGCTAAGTAGTTACAAAGTAGCTAAAAAGTACTAAGTATTTGAAAATGCTGAAATTGTCCGTAATGAGATTCGAACTTGCAACATTTAGATTGCTAGACGTTCACATTATACGTCTACCCATCCACCTCGAATAACCACCCTACTTTCATTTTTTTGTCTTAAGTAACCATCTGTCTTATGTAACCATACCAAACGTAACATATCATACTAATTTGAGTGTCCCGGATTTACATTTACTATGTTAAGTCTAATCTATGAGTTTCTAGTGCGCTTACCAGACAACAGAGGATGTGGAACAAGATTTACGCATCTGATTTCACAAATTATTCATGACGTTGACACTGGGGTGCCGAAGCGAATAAATTACTGAATTCAAGGGTGAAACAATGAGCCATCAACATAGCCCTACTACACAGGGAGGAAGATGAAGAAAATCCACCATAATCATAATAAGCAAAGGGCAGGGGCATACTATTCCAGGAGCATAGACAATCAAAGTAAATGAGTAAAACATAGCTGTAAGCTACGGTGTAAGTCAGAACAGGGTCCAGAAGAAGAAGAATATCCTGTGGAGTCTCACAGTCCAGTGATACAGGTTCATCATTGGACAGGCCTCCGCTCCTCCTCTCATTAGAATGAATGAACCCCAGTAGTGCTGCAGGCCGTTTCATCAAAAATGAGCTGAGCTGTGACAGTCAGGGGAGAAAACCCAAACAGACCAGCCCACACACAGACTTCCACAGAGAGATAGGGAGGGAGGGAGGGAGGGAGGGAGGGAGGAGGGAGGGAGGAGGGAGGGAGGGAGGGAGGGAGGGAGGGAGGGAGGGAGGGAGGGAGGGAGGGAGGGAGGGAGGGAGGGAGGGAGGGAGGGAGGGAGGGAGGGAGGGAGGGAGGGAGAAAGTGTGTATGAGAGGGGAGAGGGGAGGACTAAGAGAGGGAAGAAAAAGAGAAAGGGGGAGAAAGAGAGAGAGGTGGGAAGAGAGAAGCAGGAGAGGGACAGAGAGATGTGGGGGAGATGAAAAGAGTGTGGGAGAGGGAGGGAGGAAGGTGGGGGAGAGGAAGAGAGAGGTTGGGCGCTCTGCCTCTGTGGAACAAATCTCTGCTTCAGTGAGAGATCGAGATTGTCAAAGAGTAAGCATTATGGAAGGCTGTAGTGCATTATATGGAGGTTATACAATAGGGAGCTACAGGGAGTGAGCTGGGGTGTTGTCAATAGTCTTTAAACATAATACAGACAGAGAAGTTACTGTACAGTTAAGCTTGGCCAGATTCTTAAAAATACACATTTCCTCTGATAATTGTTTATTAACTGCTTAGCCAATACATGCACCTACTCTTATTCCAATTCATGTTCTGTATGCTGATATCTTGTGAAATAACACAAACGAGCCAAATGGAAGAGACCAGGGGACACAGAGGGCTGAGTTCAGACAGACTCCAGTCTGGTTCAAGAAAGCTTGTTTAGATGTATCCCCCTGCAATATGCAAAGCATGCCTTTGAACCCCCTCTATCGCATCTGCCCTCCGCTTTCAACAAGAGGCTCTTTTCTTGCCAAGGGATGTCGCTCCCCTGCATACTATAACAGAGATACCTGTGACACATACAAAGAGACAGAGAGGGGACAGCTAGAAGATATTGAACAATTTCAGCAAAGCAACTAAGGTGGAAGGGACAGCTTAAGAAAAGTTAAGTTACATTCTCAATTTGGACTAGAAAATTTGACATTTCAAACCACTCAGAAACTTCTTAGAGGTTTCTCTTTACCGTGGTAATATGTAACTTTTGGGCAACCCAACCAAATTCACATAGACATTTGAGTTATAGATCTATCATTCTCCTTGAAAGACAATGTAAGAAGCGGTAGATCTGTTCTATCTGCTTCCCATTCTTAAGTTTTGTTTTTGTGTCTTTTACTTTCGGATTTGTACTCCAGCTTCAAACAGCTGAAACATCAATCATTTTGGTTATGGAAAATATATTTCACAGCGGTTTAGATGGTGCAATGATTCTACACGATACTAGCTTACCTTTCGCTCCAGTTCTCTGCTGCCAATGACTGGAACGAATTGCAAAAATCACTGAAGCTGGAGCCTTATATCTCCCTCTCTAACTTTAAGCATCATCTGTTAGAGCAGCTTACCGATCATTGCACCTGTACACAGCCCATTTGTAAAAAGCCCACCCAACTACCTCATCCCCATATTGATATTCATTCTTTTGCTCCTTTGCACCCCATTATCTCTATTTGCACATCATCGTCTGCACATCTATCACTCTAATGTTAATGTTGAATTGTAATTATTTTGCCACTATAGCCTATTTATTGCCTTACCTCCCTAATCTTACTACATTTGCACACACTGTATATAGATTTTTCTATTGTGTTATTGACTGTACTTTTGTTTATCCCATGTGCAACTCTGTGTTGTTCGTGTCGCTCTGCTATGCTTTATCTTGGCCAGGTCGCAGTTGTAAATGAGAACTTGTTTTCAACTGGCCTACCTGGTTAAATAAAGGTGAAATAAAATAAATACAAAATAAATTACACAAAATCAACTTTAAGAGCTGTGATTTCTTGAAGTCACTGTGGGAAACTTCTGTTTTATTTAACTCTGCAACTATTAGTAATTTGCTTCAATAGCACTCAAACCTGGCCATTCTCAGGGTGAAGCTTATTATATAATTATAATGATTGCTATCTTCATCACCACCTACAAACTCTGTACCTTGATACCTTACTTACTGTGGCTTGATAACAAATAGCAAAAACACAGAGATCTGTTGCCTTTTTCAAATAGTGGTCAAGTGTTCCGTTTCTAAAGACACGGTTTAAGTACCCGCAAGATGATATGGAAAGGCCATATATTGTCATAAATGCTATCAATCACAAACTTCAATAACTACAAATTATGAAACAGATCAAATATTGAAGTAAAGGTACATCAATTACCAATTATGCTCAATGATAGGAGAGAAATGCCAATGAAAAACGAGATTGGAGAGACTGACCAGAAGATAGAGAGGGAGGGACAGTGCACTTGGCAACCGTATTTCATCCATTTATCATAGACGTAAAGGTAATAGGACTTCAGAGCACTGCTAATAACCAACGACAGCCTCTCTGTAAAATAGATGAAAGGTGTGCCATTATGGGGTGGACTCCTGAGAGGAGAGGCCATGCGGCTAATGACTCATTAGAGACTTCTATAGCCAGACAGGCTGGGAGCCAAAAGGCCAGGAGTCCTCTTTAAAGACTCAATAACCAGCTGACACTAATTGTAGCCGTCAGGTTAGCACAGATTTTCA
The DNA here is from genome assembly GCF_036934945.1 of Oncorhynchus masou masou. Lineage (NCBI taxonomy): Eukaryota > Metazoa > Chordata > Actinopteri > Salmoniformes > Salmonidae > Oncorhynchus > Oncorhynchus masou. The sequence continues at coordinate 70,359,124 of NC_088224.1, read as the reverse complement.
TCTGAGATAATAACAGTCTGCCGCTGTGACACGTCTTGGCCTGCTACCCCCAATTGGCATTGCATGCCCACCTAAGCTGGCATTACCGCAGCTAGCTTTATTTGTTAGCTCAGGCAGTGAATGCTCACATACCAGCCTGCTAGGCTGTCCAGTATAAACACTGAAAGGGCTTGGCTTACTCATTGGAGTCTCAGATATCTAAATAACCACTGACAGATATGGGATTAACACACAATGAGTCCAGGCCTCCTGTTAATGGGACTAACAACATTCATCAGGATCTAACTAGCTAGGTTTAAAAAAAGGCCAAACAGGAATTCTAATGAGCAGATATAATATTTCTGTTTTAGCATACAGCTAGCCAACACAGCTAACAGCAGACACCTGCAGTGGCTAGGGCCACCTCTCACTAAGGCAGAGGCAAGAAGGGTAGGATGCTTTAAGGTTCAGTACCTCTCCCTATGTCACGTCCTGACCATAGGAAGCCTTTATTTTCTATGGTAGAGTAGGTCAGGGCGTGACTTGGGATTTAGTCTAGTTTATATTTTCTATGTGGGGTTCTAGTTTGTTTTTTCTATGTTGGGGTTTTGGTGTGATTCCCAATTAGAAGCAGCTGGCCATCGTTGTCTCTAATTGGGGATCATACTTAAGTAGCATTTTCCACCTGTGTGTTATGGGATATTGTTTTGAGTAAGTGTATGTAGCACCTCTGTTGTCACGGTTTGTTGTTTCGTTAGTTTGTTTATTGTTTGTTTTTGCTAAGTTTCACTATTAAATATGATGTGGAACTCAACATACGCTGTGCCTTGGTCCGTCTATACAAACGAAGGGGACAGAATATCCCATCACACCAGGACCAAGCAGCGTGCCCAGGAGGAAATGGAATCCTGGTCTTTGGAGAAGATCAGGGAGAAAATAAGTTGGACCTGGGAGGAAATAATGGAGGGACAGGAGATCCTTCCGTGGCAGGAGTCACAGCAGACGCAAGGAGAGAAGGGAGAACAGCGCCGACGCCGGGGTTCGCGGCCACAGAGTAAGCCCTAAAGACAGACCAAAAATGTTTTTTGGGGAGGGGGGACACGGTGTGGTAGGCCGAGCCGAGGAGTGAATCAGAGATTGTCATTGAGTTGAGGGAGAATGTGGAGGAGAGAGAAATGAGAGAGTTATTGAATTGGTGGAGGATGCACAACATTTGCCCTAAGGAGCGTGTTATCGATTTAAAGCCACCTGAGTCAGCTCTCCGTACTCATCCTGAGAAGTGTGTTCCGGTACAAGTGATGCTGGCTATACGCACCAGGTCTCCAGTACGCCTTCCCAGCCCAGTACGTCTTCCCAGCCCAGTACGTCCTGTGCCTGCTCCTCGCACTCTCCCTCAAGTGCATGTCCCCAGTCAGTTACGTCCTGTGCCTGCTCCTCGCACTCTCCCTCAAGTGCATGTCCCCAGTCAGTTACGTCCTGTGCCTGCTCCTCGCACTCTCCCTCAAGTGCATGTCCCCAGTCAGTTACGTCCTGTGCCTGCTCCTCGCACTCTCCCTCAAGTGCATGTCCCCAGTCAGTTACGTCCTGTGCCTGCTCCTCGCACTCTCCCTCAAGTGCATGTCCCCAGTCAGTTACGTCCTGTGCCTGCTCCCCGCACTCTCCCTCAAGTGCATGTCCCCAGTCAGTTACGTCCTGTGCCTGCTCCTCGCACTCTCCCTCAAGTGCATGTCCCCAGTCAGTTACGTCCTGTGCCTGCTCCCCGCACTCTCTTTGAAGTGCATGTTCCCAGTCAGGTATGTCCTGTGCCTGCTCCTCGCACTCTCCCTCAAGTGCATGTCACCAGTCTGGAACCTCGTGAGACAGTCCACAGGACCGGGACCTCCTGAGATGGTCCACTGTCCGGAACCTCCTGAGACGGTCCACAGTCTGGAACCTCCTGAGACGGTCCACTGTCCGGAACCTCCTGAGACGGTCCACAGTCCGGAACCTCCTGAGACGGTCCACAGTCTGGAACCTCCTGAGACGGTCCACTGTCCGGAACCTCCTGAGACGGTCCACTGTCCGGAACCTCCTGAGACGGTCCACGGGTCCGGAACCTCCTGAGACGGTCCACGGGTCCGGAACCTCCTGAGACGGTCCACGGGTCCGGAACCTCCTGAGACGGTCCACTGTCCGGAACCTCCTGAGACGGTCCACTGTCCGGAACCTCCTGAGACGGTCCACTGTCCGGAACCTCCTGAGACGGTCCACGGGTCCGGAACCTCCTGAGACGGTCCACTGTCCGGAACCTCCTGAGACGGTCCACGGGTCCGGAACCTCCTGAGACGGTCCACGGGTCCGGAACCTCCTGAGACGGTCCACGGGTCCGGAACCTCCTGAGACGGTCCACGGGTCCGGAACCTCCTGAGACGGTCCACTGTCCGGAACCTCCTGAGACGGTCCACGGGTCCGGAACCTCCTGAGATGGTCCACTGTCCGGAACCTCCTGAGACGGTCCACTGTCCGGAACCTCCTGAGACGGTCCACGGGTCCGGAACCTCCTGAGACGGTCCACGGGTCCGGAACCTCCTGAGACGGTCCACTGTCCGGAACCTCCTGAGACGGTCCACTGTCCGGAACCTCCTGAGACGGTCCACTGTCCGGAACCTCCTGAGACGGTCCACTGTCCGGAACCTCCTGAGACGGTCCACGGTCCGGAACCTCCTGAGACGGTCCCCGGTCCGGAACCTCCTGAGACGGTCCACGGTCCGGAACCTCCTGAGACGGTCCACTGTCCGGAACCTCCTGAGACGGTCCACTGTCCGGAACCTCCTGAGACGGTCCACTGTCCGGAACCTCCTGAGACGGTCCACGGGTCCGGAACCTCCTGAGACGGTCCACGGGTCCGGAACCTCCTGAGACGGTCCACTGTCCGGAACCTCCTGAGACGGTCCACTGTCCGGAACCTCCTGAGACGGTCCACTGTCCGGAACCTCCTGAGACGGTCCACTGTCCGGAACCTCCTGAGACGGTCCACTGTCCGGAACCTCCTGAGACGGTCCACTGTCCGGAACCTCCTGAGACGGTCCACAGTCCGGAACCTCCTGAGACGGTCCACTGTCCGGAACCTCCTGAGACGGTCCACTGTCCGGAACCTCCTGAGACGGTCAACGGTCCGGAACCTCCAACTCCATGGCCGGAGCCTTCCCCTGCGCCGGTGCTCAGACGTCCAGTCCCGCTCCAAGGACGGAGTGTTTCTCTGCGCAGGTGCCCGGTCCAGGCACGGCGTTCGGTCCCGCTCCATGGCAGGAGCCTTCCCCTTCGCCGATGTCCAGTCGAACACGCCGTCCAGTCCAGCTCCATGGCCGGCGCCTTGCCCTACGCCGATGCCTAGTCCGAGCATGGCGTCCAATCCAGCTCCAAGACAGGAGCCTTCTTCTGCACCGAGGTCCAATCCAGGTACGGTGTTCAGCCTGGGTCCATGGCTGGATCCGCGGGATGAGTGGGTTCTTCGGCCCGCACCAGAGCCACCACCAAAGATGGTGGATCCGAGAGCTGAGCGGGTTCTTCGTCCCGCACCAGAAAAGCCCCCGATGCTGGCGGATGAGCGGGTACTTCGCCCCATACCAGAGCCGCCACCGACACTAGACACCCCCCCTAACCCTCCCTTTTTGTTTCAGGTTTTGCGGTGAAGTCCGCACCTTTGGGGGGGGGGGGGGTACTTTCACGTCCCCACCATAGGAAGCCTTTATTTTCTATGGTAGAGTAGGTCATGCCGTGACTAGGGATTTAGTCTAGTTTATATTTTCTACGTGGGGTTCTAGTTTGTTTTTTCTTTGTTGGGGTTTTGGTGTGATTCCCAATTAGAGGCAGCTGGCTATAAGTAGCATTTTTCCACCTGTGTGTTTTGGGATATTGTTTTGAGTAAGTGTATGTAGCACCACTTTGGTCACAGTTTGTTTTGTTTGTTTGTTTATTGTTTGTTTTTGCTAAGTTTCACTATTAAATATGATGTGGAATTCAACATACGCTGTGCCTTGGTCCGTCTATACAAACGAACGTGACATCCTAGGCCTTTCAATGTGGTAATGTGTTTCAGTTACAAAAGAGCCAGATAAGATGAGAGAAGGAGACTGAGAGCTCCTCTTTTCTTCCTCGCAGCGCTCAGACATATGACACACAAGGGTCTAACAGCTAGCCCAGATAAAACTATAAAACCATGCATGATACATTGACATTAGAGCAAAGGCACTTACTGCCTGATGCGAAAACAGTGGGGCATCATTGATGCTAGATATGAGTGGTATATAAGTTACTGAGGAGAGGGAGTCTTGCTGCCTGGCAGTGCAGAGTATTTCCAACTTAATATAGCTGATTGACAGCCAGTCTCCCCTGGGGTCAACCGAAGGAGGGAAAACTTAAGTATTTTACAGCGTGAGTGACAGAGTGAGACCTAACAACCCTAGCATTATGTCAAAAACATGAGCGGAGGACTCCATGACCTAAGCCTTGATCCTATTTTTAAAAAGAGCTGTGACAGCCCAATATACCGTTAAGGCTATCCCATGTTGAGATCTAGATGATGTGGATAGGTTTGGATCTGAGGGTTTTGTCTGTGAAGATATTGAAATCTTTGGGTACTACAAACTTGGCAGTGATAGCATAGGTGTTAATGACTGTACAGTATGTCCACCAGTGCTGTTGTTTACTGAGGTAAGCTGTAATGTATATTCATAGCTATCAATAACAGGAGGTACATCAATGACATTTCAAACCAAGATGACTCAACAATGCACAGTAAACAAACCAAACAGAGTGTGTGGTGGTCATTTCTCGCAGCACTTTCTGACGGAAATGCAGTGGTTCCGAAAAACACAATAGAAACACATATTTTATGAATGGTTTCCAACTGGGAGTAAAAGCTGTGACCGGAGTCCAGCCGTGTCAATGAGGGGAAACAGATCCATTACCACTGCCTTTAAAAGGCCACCGTGAAATAGGACCTTTTAAAAGACCAGAAGGAGTGTAACCTGAGAAACAAAGGTCAATCAAATATGGACTCCTTTAACGATTGCTTTCCTCTCTTACTAATTCCCAGAGGTCAGGGGAGGGGACAAGGGGAGTAGGGGATAGTCAGTACTGCTAGTGTTAGCCCAGTCTCCAATGCTTTGGGATCCTAATCAAAAATAACTCCACACACCACAAAGTAACCATTAAGAGTTTAACAAGGAAAATCACTCTCACACCACTAAGTGCCTCTCCTTGTCCATCTAAAAGACCAATAAAACAGCTTCTATGTTTACCATTTTCATAAATACTTGAGGATACGCCATACTAACCATCCTTGAACAGAGTGTCGGCCCTGCTGCGTTGCTGTTAGCTGCTGTTATTAATGTGGTAATTTAAGCCCCCTGCGAGGATTCCTAGAATTAATTTAGGCATTTGGGGATGATGCTTAGCAATGACAAGGGCCATCCGTCTTGTCTTAACAGTCCTAATCTTTATGGAGGATCCAGACCTCAGGTAGTACATGTGATGGATAGCACCCCTGCCTGAGGACAGTCCATTAGGAGAGAGAGAGAGAGAGAAAACCACACAGCCCAAGCCCTGCCTACCTAGCTGTAGCTACCGCTAGCTACACTGTCCAAAGTGCTTTACTAAGGAGCTGGCTACCTGGCAGCTCTGTATACTACATTCCCAAGGAAAAGCCAATGTTTGGAACAAAAGTCCACTCCTGTTAACCATTCAGTAGTCCACATGGCCTGAGATAGTCCTAGGCTTGGAGATAAGGGCTGCATAGAGCTCCAGCTCTGGACTAAATGCCCACTCACACAGGATGACTCTCTACTGAGTGGTTCATTACTGACCTGAAGACAGAACAATCACCAGCCCCTTCTGCTCCCCTGAGAAAGAGCTAAAACACATAGCCTAGTATGAGATGCTTGGGTGCTCCTAAACAGATGGGTCTGGACGACTACAGGTCAGATATACCACAGTGTTAACGATGGATGGAATAACCATGTACTTAACATGTGTATGTATTCTGTTATACCACACATCAATGACCTTAATCACAACATGTGTGTTAGTTTGAGAGTAAACAGATTAACACATTTTGGGTTAGATGGGTTCATCTGTAACTGATGTGTTTTTCACACCCTCCATAATGTCCCCATTATGTGTTGTTTGTCAGTGGCACGCTGCAGTAAGCCTTTAACAGGTACACACTGTTGCTCAGACCACTCCTGCCCAGTGAGAGAGCACATTGAAACCCGATTCAAAACAAAAATATTGCATTTATATTCATAAAAAAATTAGCCTTATTCAAAATAAATTCAGATACACTGTTGTTAAGTCATTATGACAAAATACAAAAGCACTGTTGTTAAGTCATTATGACAAAATACAAAAGCACTGTTGTTAAGTCATTTTGACAAAATACAAAAGCACTGTTGTTAAGTCATTATGACAAAATACAAAAGCACTGTTGTTAAGTCATTATGACAAAATGCAAAAGCACTGTTGTTAAGTCATTATGACAAAATACAAAAGCACTGTTGTTAAGTCATTATGACAAAATACAAAAGCACTGTTGTTAAGTCATTATGACAAAATGCAAAAGCACTGATTAGTGCACATTCATTTAGGCATTACCTCAAGCTCTAGTGCCTTTTGACAGAGTAACTAAAGAAAGAGAAAGTGCAGCAATCCATCACAAATCATCTCAGGCCTCCTGTCGTCTCACACAGCATGTTAGCCTGTCACAGCTTTAATGAACGTATTCTGCAACTGCTGACAACAAAATAAAGAAATAAAGAAATTGTAGAAAAATAGAGAAGAAGTGTAGGTTGTTACTATGGAGATCTGAGCTGGGTCCCAATAGTTTGTGTCAGGCTGTAGCCCAGTAGTTTGTGTTTGGCTGTAGCCCAATAGTTTGTGTCTGGCTGTTTCCAGTAGTTTGTGTCTGGCTGTATCCCAGTAGTTTGTGTCTGGCTGTATCCCAGTAGTTTGTGTCTGGCTGTATCCCAGTAGTTTGTGTCTGGCTGTATCCCAGTAGTTTGTGTCTGGCTGTTTCCAGTAGTTTGTGTCTGGCTGTATCCCAGTAGTTTGTGTCTGGCTGTAGCCCAGTAGTTTGTGTCTTGCTGTAGCCCAGTAGTTTGTGTCTGGCTGTATCCTGCTCTTTCTCTCTCCCTTTCTCTCATGCAACAGTGCTCAATCATGCAAACTGAACACATGATTCCTTGACAAACAAATGATACATGTTATGTCATATTACTAACATCATCATCATCATAATAATCATCATCATCCTTCCCCTTCTCATGCCACATCACCACATAATTTGACTGTTCTCTTTCTCTGTGTGTGTACAGTATGTTCTCTCTATTGTCCTCTGTTGTTTCCCCCATTGTGTCTGTACCATAGAACACCCTGGCACTACTCTCCATGTTCTCTAGCATGAGCCCTATCTGCTACACACTAAGCTTCTATATACAGTGGGGCAAAAAAGTATTTAGTCAGCCACCAATTGTGCAAGTTCTCCCACTTAAAAAGATGAGAGAGGCCTGTAATTTTCATCATAGGTACACTTCAACTATGACAGACAAAATGAGAAATAAAAATCCAGAAAATCACATTGTAGGACTTTTAATGAATTTATTTGCAAATTATAGTGGAAAATAAGTACTTGGTCACCTACAAACAAGCAAGATTTCTGGCTCTCACAGACCTGTAACTTCTTAAGAGGCTCCTCTGTCCTCCACTCGTTACCTGAATTAATGGCACCTGTTTGAACTTGTTATCAGTATAAAAGACACCTGTCCACAACCTCAAACAGTCACACTCCAAACTCCACTATGGCCAAGACCAAAGAGCTGTCAAAGCACACCAGAAACAAAATTGTAGACCTGCACCAGGCTGGGAAGACTGAATCTGCAATAGGTAAGCAGCTTGGTTTGAAGAAATCAACTGTGGGAGCAATTATTAGGAAATGGAAGACATACAAGACCACTAATAATCTCCCTCGATCTGGGGCTCCACGCAAGATCTCACCCCGTGGGGTCAAAATTATCACAAGAACGGTGAGCAAAAATCCCAGAACCACACGGGGGGACCTAGTGAATGACCTGCAGAGAGCTGGGTCCAAAGTAACAAATCCTACCATCAGTAACACACTACGCCGCCAGGGACTCAAATCCTGCAGTGCCAGACGTTTCCCCCTGCTTCAGCCAGTACATGTCCAGGCCCGTCTGAAGTTTGCTAGAGAGCATTTGGATGATCCAGAAGAATATTGGGAGAATGTCATATGATCAGATTAAACCAAAATATAACTTTTTGGTAAAAACTCAACTCGTCGTGTTTGGAGGACAAAGAATGCTGAGTTGCATCCAAAGAACACCATACCTACTGTGAAGCATGGGGGTGGAAACATCATGCTTTGGGGCTGTTTTTCTGCAAAGGGACCAGGACGACGAATGGGACCATGTATCGTGAGATTTTGAGTGAAAACCTCCTTCCATCAGCAAGGGCATTGAAGATGAAACGTGGCTGGGTCTTTCAGCATGACAATAATCCAAAACACACCGCCCGGGCAACAAAGGAGTGGCTTCGTAAGAAGCATTTCAAGGTCCTGGAGTGGCCTAGCCAGTCTCCAGATCTCAACCCCATAGAAAATCTTTGGAGTTGAAAGTCTGTGTTGCCCAGCAACAGCCCCAGAACATCACTGCTCTAGAGGAGATCTGCATGGAGGAATGGGCAAAAATACCAGCAACAGTGTGTGAAAAACTTGTGAAGACTTACAGAAAAAGTTTGGCCTCAGTCATTGCCAACAAAGGGTATATAACAAAGTATTGAGATAAACTTTTGTTATTGACCAAATACTTATTTTCCACCATAATTTGCAAATAAATTCATTAAAAATCCTACAATGTGATTTTCTGGATTTTTTTTCTCCTTTTGTCTGTCATAGTTGAAGTGTACCTATGATGAAAATTACAGGCCTCTCTCATCTTTTTAAGTGGGAGAACTTGCACAATTGGTGGCTGACTAAATACTTTTTTGTCCCAATGTAACAACAGCATGGCACCATGCCACTGACTCTCTGGCTCTGACAACATACATTCAATTCCACCAGCAGTTTAGCAACAGGAGAGGCCTCTTTACTGAGAGTACTTTGAGTGGGATCTCAGATCAGTATCAGTGGGCATTATGATAACTTTTGGAGTACATTAAGGTAACCATTAGTGGACATTTAGGTAGGGTAACTACATTAGGAGTGCGCATTAAGGTACTCGTTAGAAGGCCTTGAAATAGCTATAATTGGGATGAGGATGAGCGCTAAATGTACCCTCAGATAAATATGAGCGGGCACTTTGGCAGATGAGAGTCAGGAAATAAGATAAAACAGCATGGGAGGATTTCCTCAGGGGAGTAGAAACCTTGGCTCTCAACTCAGCCGCATCCTTTGTCTTTTTGTCTTTTGTTTTCTCCACTTTAAACAGAGGGATAATCTGCTTCAAATGGCACCATATTGTTGATAGCAGAGAGGCTTATTGTCTGCCTTTCATGTCTCTGATAAAAGACGAAGAGAGAGCTACTGTTCCAGAGGAGAGTGTGCCATTACACTTCTTCATCTCCATAAAGGCCTTATTCATCCCTCTACCTCTCAGGACTCTGGTCTCTAGCAGCCTGCAGGCAGCAGCAGTGGAGTGCAGAAGGCTTGGGCCGGAGAGGATACGGAGAGGAGCAGCGCAGAGGCAGCCTGATGTGCTGAGCAGTAAGCAGTAAGCACATCCCTTTTGTTGTACTCTTTCATTAAGGCAATTAACATGGGACTGCTTTCGAAACAGCACGACTCAGTGGGACAAAAGACTGGAGTTGGCGGCAGCAATAGCTAGTTTTACTCCCCGACTTTGAAACCGAGCGATAACCATCTGTCTGACGCACTCAGGCAATTCGAGCCAGCAGAAAAAGATACAGAGAGCGGGGAGGGAATATATTATTTATTTTGACACATCACTGAGGAGGACGGCGGCGGTACCACTTATCTTTGGAGCAGTAAGGCGGCATGCACAGCAAAATAATCTTAATTGCATATTAATATCACCTAATTAGCCTGTCAGTGGAGATCAGTCAACACAGTGTTGGTGGTAGTGCATTTCTGTTGGTGACTACTTTAACCACTCTCCCATAATGAGTGTATTATAAATATAGATATATATTTAACCAGGCAAGTCAGTTAAGAACAAATTCTTATTTACAATGACGGCCTACCCTAGATTCAAACCAGGGATTGCACTGATGCCTCTTGCACTGATATGCAGTGATTTGAGTTATATAATAATCCTGGTTAACTTTGTCTGTGGTCCAAGTCTGAACCAGCATCATAGTTAGGCAAGCATTAGCAGGGGAGGCCAGAGTTGGAGGCTTGAAACTCACTAAGAAGTACATTTCATTTCACTTTGCAAAAGGGACGAGACATACATCAGGTTGTGCTTTACTAAGAGCCCTAGAGGAACACAATGGCTGTGGAAAGCTTTTTGTGGTAACAGAAGAGAGGGGTGACTGACCTCCACTTGGCCATCTTCATCACAGCCTGGGAGAGAGTAACAGGAGCTACAGGCCATTATAGTTGCAGGAGAGGGCTAACCCGCAGAGTCTCTCTCTCTCTCTCTCTCTCTCTCTCACACACACACACACACACACACACACACACACACACACACACACACACACACACACACACACACACACACACACACACACACACACATACACACACACACACACACACACATTGAAATACACATGAACATCAGAGGACAGTGATGTGACATGTACATACACACAGTCACAATTTATATCCATAATAAAGGTCATATTCACAGGTGGAGGGTTCATTTAATACAACCTAATACGGGAGTGTATTTCGAAAGATAAAAAAAACAATAAAATAATATAAAATTGGTGGAATCATTACTATTCAAATAGGGCAGTATATTTTCCAGATGATATACCTTAAACAAGATAATCATTGGCGGTGAGAAGTGAGGTAGAAATGTCATTGTGCAAACGATGTGATTCTTTTATTTAGAATCCAAAGGAAGGCGCAGGCTGAATATGAGATGATTCAGAAGGAGTGGGGCGTAAGGGAATACTTTAAGGGGATACTTTAAGGGGATACTTTAAGGGGATACTTTAAGGGAATACTTTAAGGGGATACTTTAAGAAGCTATGGGCATCCTGTGCTATAATACAAGACATATCCAAGGAGGTGTGAAAGGAGTGGGAATTGAGACGTGTGTTCTGTTCAGAGTGTACATTTATTTACAAAATTATAAAAGCCGTGGATGTGTGAACTCTGCCTCGAGTAAAAGTGTGAACTGAAAAAGTTTTAGCATCAAAATTTAAGTGTTTGCAAAAGCAATTTAGAGGAATTCTTTATGATGGAAGCAGGATTTACAAGTGCAAAATGAACAAAAAGAAGACAGGCACTCAGCATTTTTGGCATTACAGTGATCACACGACAGTTGTTAGATTTTGTATGCTCGTGCTGTATCAGCCGTTTTGTATGCAATTCAACTAAAGCCACCAATGGGGAGGAAAGCAGAGAGGAGACTACCGAGGGCAGCTTTAATAAAATGTCTGTTGTTTTTCAAATCTCGCTTCACAGCACTAGCCTAATAATTTACCATCTCCACCCCCTCTCCCCTCCAAAGGTTCTGCTAATCAAACAGCATCTCTGAAGAAATGCAGCCTATTCTTCAAATGAGAATCATCATCATAACTGAAACTAGTCCTTGTCACATTAGCCCACTGATAACCTCCTAACATGTGGTAAATAGAATGCCCACCATGAGACAGAACTCCTGAAGCGAATTGGTTTAAACATAAAGCCAGTGGTGATAAAGCACATACTAAGAACATGCTCATTCCAGGTCCAGTGGGGTCGATATGAAGCTGTAGGGGACAGCAGTCAGATTTAAGGCCTTGTGGGGCCCTACAGGCTATTAAAGGGCCAGGGCTGTTAAAGGGGATGGCTGGATACAACCAGTGGAGAAGAATGAGGAAGTAAATAACCTGGCTGGACCCAGACTGACTGACTGGGGTTAAGGGAGCCACACTGTTGGCTAGTCTAGTCCATTCAGACCTCTAAGGACTCTTACAGATGAACACTCAAGAGCTCTATGGAGGCTCATCAAAAAGTCCATAGATAAACATGGCCAATGTCTAACATATAGACAGCCCAAAGGAAGCAGGAGATGATATCACCCCATCTCAATGTGGGTTACCCTCTGGGAGCTCCCCCTCTATAGCACTGATACAACACATGAATGAAGAGCAGGCCGTTAACAGACATGAGACAAGATAGGTTAGAGGGGGTCAGGGCTCATTCCAGTATCCTTAACAGACCCAAAAGCACAAGGAACTCCTTCACAGAGATTTCATCATTTCCTCTGATAAGGGTTTTCATTTATCACAGCCATAAAAATCTCACTATGGCTCCCACATTGGGAAACGAGGCACTTGTGGAACTCGTTCCAGAAATTCATCAGCACTCTATCAGAGAATATGGCAGCCAAGTTTCCCTCTGTGGGGATGAGGATCACGCTCGCACTGTTAAAGCAGAGACCAAACTCTGGGGATGATTCACTGGATGATGTATTGGCGATTGGGATCAGGTTTTATAGAAGGGAGAGTAAATCATACGAGAAGCCATATGATATAACGGATGGTTTTTGACAGGCAGCAAAACAAATCATAATTTTCGACCATTCGGAGACCATTCAGCTCATGGAACATGAGGCAATTATACTGAAAGCTTTCACCATAACTTGTGTTATTGGCTAAATATAATGATGGATTTGAAACAAAAGTGAAAAAATGACCTATTTTTCTCTTCCTCTGAGCTGCCCGTCAATAGCTTTGATGACGACCATCACTAGTAATGAACCAAAGAGCTGTATTACAACAATAACAAAAAAGGAGCATTTGGTAGACTGACATAAAAGGCCAAGTTCAAAGGAATATTGAATTGCAGAGCATTGCATCATGTAAGGACACTACTGAATCATCTGCTGTGGAACCCGTTCCAGACAAACCTACATCTGAGCATAAAGCTGAGAAACAACAAAGGTTTCAGCTCCATTGATCTTGTTAACTACTATCACCTCTTTTAACAGATCTTGTCCCCAAAATTAACTAGAAACACATGAACAATGTACAAAGCAAATGTATTTGCCTGTGAATGTCATCATGTTATGTCAATGCAATTAACAGGGTCAAAAAACTAGATTTTCTCTGAGACAGATTTAAAAAAGCAAACAAACATGAAGACTTTCTTGTCTGAAGTATCAGATTTCAGAAGGGTTTGTATGGTTGTATCATAAAGGCCTAATTTAGTCTGTTTTTCTAACGAAAAGCCATAAAGACACACCCACTGATCACCACACCCACTGATCACCACATGACCTCCACTGTGAACTAAAACACAGGGTGGTTCCCCTTAGCACACCCATAATGATAGCCTGCTATTTCTGCTCGGGCAGCTGGTGGGCTGCTCTGCTGCAAACATACTCGTTCTCTTCAAATCTTGCAACACATTGTATGTTTCAGTTTTAAGGTTGCCTGTGTTATTTAAGTTGTAAATGGCTTTAAAGGTTTTAAGTGATGACTTTGAAACTCAAAAGGTAAGTTGTGAATGAACATCAGTCGGTAGACCATAGGATTCCAGAGAGTGTTGTGTTAATTGTTGAAGCAAAACACTCACTAGCTGCCCAGAATAAAGTCAGTAACATGTCTACAGTGAGACTTGTGTTTAATGATCAGGGGAGACTCAAGTCTAGAGTGAGACGAATTAAGTGGGAGAAAAAAAGAGTGGCCATTTTTCAAACATTAGTGTGGCTTGAAGAGGTACCGTAGGGTGGTTTAATGGTTTACAATAATTCTAGGAAAGTGTTATACTTTGTAAATTGAAGAGAAAGCCAGCGTATTATCAGAAATGGTTTTACTTCTGAAATTGAAGACTGATCCAGTGTATTAGCAGGTGCTTATAAAAATGTCTGTATTTCAAGCATTTTATGTATTGTTACAATTTCACCTATGACATAACTGAAACTCTACTACATACATCACCAAAATAATTGTATGGTAAATTAATGGTATGGTAAATGAATGCTATGGTAAAATAATTTTATGGCATGGTAGGGTAAATGAATGGTATGGCATGGTATGATTAATTAATGGTATGGCATGGTAAGGTAAATTAATGGTATGGTAAATTAATGGTATGGCATGGTATGGTATGGTAAATGAATGGTATGGCTTGGTATGATTAATTAATGGTATGGCATGGCAAGGTAAATTAATGGTATGGCATGGTATTATAAATGAATGGTATGGCATGGTAAGGTAAATGAATGGTATGGCATGGTATTATAAATTAATGGTATGGCACGGTAAGGTAAATGAATGGTATGGCATTGTATAATAAATTAATGGTATGGCATGGTAAGGTAAAATTCATGGTATGGCATGGGATGATAAATTAATGGTATGGCATTGTATGATCAATTAATGGTATGGTAAATGAATGGTATGGCATGGTATGGTAAATGAATGGTATGGCTTGGTATGATTAATTAATGGTATGGCTTGGCAAGGTAAATTAATGGTATGGCATGGTATTATAAATGAATGGTATGGCATGGTAAGGTAAATTAATGGTATGGCATGGTATTATAAATTAATGGTATGGCATGGTAAGGTAAATGAATGGTATGGCATGGTATTATAAATTAATGGTATGACATGGTAAGGTAAATTAATGGTATGGCATGGTATGATAAATTAATGGTATGGTAAATTAATGGTATGGCATGGTATGGTATGGTAAATGAATGGTATGGCTTGGTATGATTAATTAATGGTATGGCATGGTAAGGTAAATTAATGGTATGGCATGGTATTATAAATTAATGGCATGGTATGGTATGGTAAGGTAAATTAATGGTATGGCATGGTATTATAAATTAATGGTATGGCATGGTATTATAAATTAATGGTATGGCATGGTAAGGTAAATGAATGGTATGGCATGGTATTATAAATTAATGGTATGGCACGGTAAGGTAAATGAATGGTATGGCATTGTATTATAAATTAATGGTATGGCATGGTAAGGTAAATTCATGGTATGGCATGGGATGATAAATTAATGGTATGGCATGGTATTATAAATTAATGGTATGGCATGGTATTATAAATTAATGGTATGGCATGGTATGGTATGGTAAATTAAAGGTATGGCTTGGTATTATAAATTAATGGTATGGCATGGTAAGGTAAATGAATGGTATGGCATGGTATTATAAATGAATGGTATGGCATGGTATTATAAATTAATGGTATGGCATGGTATGGTAAATTAATGGTATGGCATGGTATTATAAATTAATGGTATGGCATGGTATTATAAATTAATGGTATGGTATGGTATGGTAAATTAATGGTATGGCATGGTATGGTAAATTAATGGTATGGCATGGTATGGTATGGTCAATTAATGGTATGGCATGGTATTATAAATTAATGGTATGGCATGGTATTATAAATTAATGGTATGGCATGGTAAGGTAAATTAATGGTATGGCATGGTATTATAAATTAATGGTATGGCACAGTAAGGTAAATTAATGGTATGGCATTGTATTATAAATTAATGGTATGGCATGGTAAGGTAAAATTCATGGTATGGCATGGTATGATAAATTAATGGTATGGCATGGTATTATAAATTAATGGTATGGCATGGTATTATAAATGAATGGTATGGCATGGTATGGTATGGTAAATTAATGGTATGGCTTGGTATTATAAATTAATGGTATGGCATGGTATTATAAATTAATGGTATGGCATGGTATGGTAAATGAATGGTATGGCATGGTAAGGTAAATTCATGGTATGGCATGGGATGATAAATTAATGGTATGGCATGGTATTATAAATTAATGGTATGGCATGGTATTATAAATTAATGGTATGGCATGGTATGGTATGGTAAATTAAAGGTATGGCTTGGTATTATAAATTAATGGTATGGCATGGTAAGGTAAATGAATGGTATGGCATGGTATTATAAATGAATGGTATGGCATGGTATTATAAATTAATGGTATGGCATGGTATGGTAAATTAATGGTATGGCATGGTATTATAAATGAATGGTATGGCATGGTATTATAAATTAATGGTATGGCATGGTATGGTATGGTAAGATTAATGGTATGGCATGGTATTATAAATTAATGGTATGGTATGGTATGGTAAATTAATGGTATGGCATGGTATGGTATGGTAAATTAATGGTATGGCATTGTATTATAAATTAATGGTATGGCATGGTATTATAAATTAATGGTATGGCATGGTAAGGTAAATTAATGGTATGGCATGGTATTATAAATTAATGGTATGGCACGGAAAGGTAAATTAATGGTATGGCGTGGTATTATAAATTAATGGTATGGCATGGTAAGGTAAAATTCATGGTATGGCATGGTATGATAAATTAATGGTATGGCATGGTATTATAAATTAATGGTATGGCATGGTATTATAAATGAATGGTATGGCATGGTATGGTATGGTAAATTAATGGTATGGCTTGGTATTATAAATTAATGGTATGGCATGGTATTATAAATTAATGGTATGGCATGGTAAGGTAAATTAATGGTATGGCATGGTATTATAAATTAATGGTATGGCACGGTAAGGTAAATTAATGGTATGGCATTGTATTATAAATTAATGGTATGGCATGGTTAGGTAAAATTCATGGTATGGCATGGTATGATAAATTAATGGTATGGCATGGTATTATAAATTAATGGTATGGCATGGTATGGTATGGTAAATTAATGGTATGGCATGGTATTATAAATTAATGGTATGGCATGGTAAGGTAAATGAATGGTATGGCATGGTATGGTATGGTAAGATTAATGGTATGGCATGGTATTATAAATTAATGGTATGGTATGGTATGGTAAATTAATGGTATGGCATGGTATGGTATGGTAAATTAATGGTATGGCATGGTATTATAAATTAATGGTATGGCATGGTATTATAAATGAATGGTATGGCATGGTATGGTATGGTAAATTAATGGTATGGCTTGGTATTATAAATTAATGGTATGGCATGGTATTATAAATTAATGGTATGGCATGGTATGGTAAATGAATGGTATGGCATGGTAAGGTAAATTCATGGTATGGCATGGGATGATAAATTAATGGTATGGCATGGTATTATAAATTAATGGTATGGCGTGGTATTATAAATGAATGGTATGGCATGGTATGGTAAATTAAAGGTATGGCTTGGTATTATAAATTAATGGTATGGCATGGTAAGGTAAATGAATGGTATGGCATGGTATTATAAATGAATGGTATGGCATGGTATTATAAATTAATGGTATGGCATGGTATGGTATGGTAAGATTAATGGTATGGCATGGTATTATAAATTAATGGTATGGCATGGTATGGTAAATGAATGGTATGGCATGGTAAGGTAAATTCATGGTATGGCATGGGATGATAAATTAATGGTATGGCATGGTATTATAAATTAATGGTATGGCGTGGTATTATAAATGAATGGTATGGCATGGTATGGTAAATTAAAGGTATGGCTTGGTATTATAAATTAATGGTATGGCATGGTAAGGTAAATGAATGGTATGGCATGGTATTATAAATGAATGGTATGGCATGGTATTATAAATTAATGGTATGGCATGGTATGGTATGGTAAGATTAATGGTATGGCATGGTATTATAAATTAATGGTATGGTATGGTAGGGTAAATTAATGGTATGGCATGGTATGGTATGGTAAATTAATGGTATGGCATGGTATTATAAATTAATGGTATGGCATGGTATTATAAATTAATGGTATGGCATGGTAAGGTAAATTAATGGTATGGCATGGTATTATAAATTAATGGTATGGCACGGTAAGGTAAATTAATGGTATGGCGTGGTATTATAAATTAATGGTATGGCATTGTATTATAAATTAATGGTATGGCATGGTAAGGTAAAATTCATGGTATGGCATGGTATGATAGGATTAATGGTATGGCATGGTATTATAAATGAATGGTATGGCATGGTATTATAAATGAATGGTATGGCATGGTATGGTATGGTAAATTAATGGTATGGCTTGGTATTATAAATTAATGGTATGGCATGGTAAGGTAAATTAATGGTATGGCATGGTATGATAAATTAATGGTATGGCATGGCAAGGTAATTGAATGGTATGGCATGGTATGATAAATTAATGGTATGGCATGGCAAGGTAAATTAATGGCATGGCATGGAAAGGTAATATTAATGGTATGGCATGGTATGATAAATTAATGGTATGGCATGGCAAGGAAATTGAATGGTATGGCATGGTATGATAAATTAATGGTATGGCATGGTATGGTATGGTAAATTAATAGTATGGCTTGGTATTATAAATTAATGGTATGGCATGGTATTATAAATTAATGGTATGGCATGGTAAGGTAAATTAATGGTATGGCATGGTATTATAAATTAATGGTATGGCACGGTAAGGTAAATTAATGGTATGGCATGGTATGGTATGGTAAATTAATGGTATGGCTTGGTATTATACATTAATGGTATGGCATGGTATTATAAATTAATGGTATGGCATGGTATGGTAAATGAATGGTATGGCATGGTAAGGTAAATTCATGGTATGGCATGGGATGATAAATTAATGGTATGGCATGGTATTATAAATTAATGGTATGGCGTGGTATTATAAATGAATGTATGGCATGGTATGGTATGGTAAATTAAAGGTATGGCTTGGTATTATAAATTAATGGTATGGCATGGTAAGGTAAATGAATGGTATGGCATGGTATTATAAATGAATGGTATGGCATGGTATTATAAATTAATGGTATGGCATGGTATGGTAAATTAATGGTATGGCATGGTATTATAAATTAATGGTATGGCATGGTATTATAAATTAATGGTATGGCATGGTATGGTATGGTAAGATTAATGGTATGGCATGGTATTATAAATTAATGGTATGGCACGGTAAGGTAAATTAATGGTATGGCATGGTATGGTATGGTAAATTAATGGTATGGCATGGTATTATAAATTAATGGTATGGCATGGTATTATAAATTAATGGTATGGCATGGTAAGGTAAATTAATGGTATGGCATGGTATGGTATTATAAATTAATGGTATGGCATGGTATTATAAATGAATGGTATGGCATGGTATGGTATGGTAAATTAATGGTATGGCTTGGTATTATAAATTAATGGTATGGCATGGTATTATAAATTAATGGTATGGCATGGTAAGGTAAATTAATGGTATGGCATGGTATTATAAATTAATGGTATGGCATGGTAAGGTAAAATTCATGGTATGGCATGGTATGATAAATTAATGGTATGGCATGGTATTATAAATTAATGGTATGGCAAGGTATTATAAATGAATGGTATGGCATGGTATGGTATGGTAAATTAATGGTATGGCTTGGTATTATAAATTAATGGTATGGCATGGTATTATAAATTAATGGTATGGCATGGTATGGTAAATGAATGGTATGGCATGGTAAGGTAAATTCATGGTATGGCATGGGATGATAAATTAATGGTATGGCATGGTATTATAAATTAATGGTATGGCGTGGTATTATAAATGAATGGTATGGCATGGTATGGTATGGTAAATTAAAGGTATGGCTTGGTATTATAAATTAATGGTATGGCATGGTAAGGTAAATTAATGGTATGGCATGGTATTATAAATGAATGGTATGGCATGGTATTATAAATTAATGGTATGGCATGGTATGGTATGGTAAGATTAATGGTATGGCATGGTATTATAAATTAATGGTATGGCATGGTATGGTATGGTAAATTAATGGTATGGCATGGTATTATAAATGAATGGTATGGCATGGTATTATAAATTAATGGTATGGCATGGTATGGTATGGTAAATTAATGGTATGGCATGGTATTATAAATGAATGGTATGGCATGGTATTATAAATTAATGGTATGGCATGGTAAGGTAAATTAATGGTATGGCATGGTATTATAAATTAATGGTATGGCACGGTAAGGTAAATTAATGGTATGGCGTGGTATTATAAATTAATGGTATGGCATTGTATTATAAATTAATGGTATGGCATGGTAAGGTAAAATTCATGGTATGGCATGGTATGATAAATTAATGGTATGGCATGGTATTATAAATTAATGGTATGGCATGGTATTATAAATGAATGGTATGGCATGGTATGGTATGGTAAATTAATGGTATGGCTTGGTATTATAAATTAATGGTATGGCATGGTAAGGTAAATGAATGGTATGGCATGGTATGATAAATTAATGGTATGGCATGGCAAGGTAATTGAATGGTATGGCATGGTATGATAAATTAATGGTATGGTATGGCAAGGTAAATTAATGGCATGGCATGGTAAGGTAAATTAATGGTATGGCATGGTATGATAAATTAATGGTATGGCATGGCAAGGTAATTGAATGGTATGGCATGGTATGATAAATTAATGGTATGGCATGGTATGGTATGGTAAATTAAAGGTATGGCTTGGTATTATAAATTAATGGTATGGCATGGTAAGGTAAATTAATGGTATGGCATGGTATTATAAATGAATGGTATGGCATGGTATTATAAATTAATGGTATGGCATGGTATGGTATGGTAAGATTAATGGTATGGCATGGTATTATAAATTAATGGTATGGTATGGTATGGTAAATTAATGGTATGGCATGGTATGGTATGGTAAATTAATGGTATGGCATGGTATTATAAATTAATGGTATGGCATGGTATTATAAATTAATGGTATGGCATGGTATTATAAATTAATGGTATGGCATGGTAAGGTAAATTAATGGTATGGCATGGTATTATAAATTAATGGTATGGCACGGTAAGGTAAATTAATGGTATGGCGTGGTATTATAAATTAATGGTATGGCATTGTATTATAAATTAATGGTATGGCATGGTAAGGTAAAATTCATGGTATGGCATGGTATGATAAATTAATGGTATGGCATGGTATTATAAATTAATGGTATGGCATGGTATTATAAATGAATGGTATGGCATGGTATGGTATGGTAAATTAATGGTATGGCTTGGTATTATAAATTAATGGTATGGCATGGTAAGGTAAATGAATGGTATGGCATGGTATGATAAATTAATGGTATGGCATGGCAAGGTAATTGAATGGTATGGCATGGTATGATAAATTAATGGTATGGCATGGCAAGGTAAATTAATGGCATGGCATGGTAAGGTAATATTAATGGTATGGCATGGTATGATAAATTAATGGTATGGCATGGCAAGGTAATTGAATGGTATGGCATGGTATGATAAATTAATGGTATGGCATGGTATGGTATGGTAAATTAATGGTATGGCTTGGTATTGTAAATTAATGGTATGGCATGGTATTATAAATTAATGGTATGGCATGGTAAGGTAAAATTAATGGCATGGTATTATAAATTAATGGTATGGCACGGTAAGGTAAATTAATGGTATGGCATTGTATTATAAATTAATGGTATGGCATGGTAAGGTAAAATTCATGGTATGGCATGGTATGATAAATTAATGGTATGGCATGATATTATAAATTAATGGTATGGCATGGTATTATAAATGAATGGTATGGCATGGTATGGTAAATTAATGGTATGGCTTGGTATTATAAATTAATGGTATGGCATGGTATTATAAATTAATGGTATGGCATGGTATGGTAAATGAATGGTATGGCATGGTAAGGTAAATTCATGGTATGGCATGGGATGATAAATTAATGGTATGGCATGGTATTATAAATTAATGGTATGGCGTGGTATTATAAATGAATGGTATGGCATGGTATGGTATGGTAAATTAAAGGTATGGCTTGGTATTATAAATTAATGGTATGGCATGGTAAGGTAAATTAATGGTATGGCATGGTATTATAAATGAATGGTATGGCATGGTAAGGTAAATTAATGGTATGGCATGGTATTATAAATTAATGGTATGGCACGGTAAGGTAAATTAATGGTATGGCATGGTATTATAAATTAATGGTATGGCACGGTAAGGTAAATTAATGGTATGGCATTGTATTATAAATTAATGGTATGGCATGGTAAGGTAAAATTCATGGTATGGCATGGCAAGGTAATTGAATGGTATGGCATGGTATGATAAATTAATGGTATGGCATGGTATTATAAATTAATGGTATGGCATGGTAAGGTAAATTAATGGTATGGCATGGTATTATAAATTAATGGTATGGCATGGTAAGGTAAATTAATGGTATGGCATTGTATTATAAATTAATGGTATGGCATGGTAAGGTAAAATTCATGGTATGGCATGGTATGATAAATTAATGGTATGGCATGGTATTATAAATTAATGGTATGGCATGGTATTATAAATGAATGGTATGGCATGGTATGGTAAATTAATGGTATGGCTTGGTATTATAAATTAATGGTATGGCATGGTATTATAAATTAATGGCATGGTATGGTAAATGAATGGTATGGCATGGTAAGGTAAATTCATGGTATGGCATGGGATGATAAATTAATGGTATGGCATGGTATTATAAATTAATGGTATGGCGTGGTATTATAAATGAATGGTATGGCATGGTATGGTATGGTAAATTAAAGGTATGGCTTGGTATTATAAATTAATGGTATGGCATGGTAAGGTAAATTAATGGTATGGCATGGTATTATAAATGAATGGTATGGCATGGTATTATAAATTAATGGTATGGCATGGTATGGTAAATTAATGGTATGGCATGGTATTATAAATGAATGGTATGGCATGGTATTATAAATTAATGGTATGGCATGGTATTATAAATTAATGGTATGGTAAATTAATGGTATGGCATGGTATGGTATGGTAAATTAATGGTATGGCTTGGTATGATTAATTAATGGTATGGCATGGTAAGGTAAATGAATGGTATGGCATGGTATTATAAATTAATGGTATGGTAAATTAATGGTATGGCATGGTATGGTAAATGAATGGTATGGCTTGGTATGATTAATTAATGGTATGGCATGGTAAGGTAAATGAATGGTATGGCATGGTATTATAAATTAATGGTATGACATGGTAAGGTAAATTAATGGTATGGCATGGTATGATAAATTAATGGTATGGTAAATTAATGGTATGGCATGGTATGGTATGGTAAATTAATGGTATGGCTTGGTATGATTAATTAATGGTATGGCATGGTAAGGTAAATTAATGGTATGGCATGGTATTATAAATTAATGGTATGGCATGGTATGGTAAATTAATGGTATGGCATGGTATGGTATGGTAAATTAATGGTATGGCATGGTATTATAAATTAATGGTATGGCATGGTATGGTATGGTAAATTAATGGTTTGGCATGGTATTATAAATTAATGGTATGGTATGTTATGGTAAATTAATGGTATGGCATGGTATGGTATGGTAAATTAATGGTATGGCATGGTATTATAAATTAATGGTATGGCATGGTATTATAAATTAATGGTATGGCATGGTAGGGTATGGTAAATTAAAGGTATGGCTTGGCAAGGTAATTGAATGGTATGGCATGGTATGATAAATTAATGGTATGGTATGGCAAGGTAAATTAATGGCATGGCATGGTAAGGTAAATTAATGGTATGGCATGGTATGATAAATTAATGGTATGGCATGGCAAGGTAATTGAATGGTATGGCATGGTATGATAAATTAATGGTATGGCATGGTATGGTATGGTAAATTAAAGGTATGGCTTGGTATTATAAATTAATGGTATGGCATGGTAAGGTAAATTAATGGTATGGCATGGTATTATAAATGAATGGTATGGCATGGTATTATAAATTAATGGTATGGCATGGTATGGTATGGTAAGATTAATGGTATGGCATGGTATTATAAATTAATGGTATGGTATGGTATGGTAAATTAATGGTATGGCATGGTATGGTATGGTAAATTAATGGTATGGCATGGTATTATAAATTAATGGTATGGCATGGTATTATAAATTAATGGTATGGCATGGTATTATAAATTAATGGTATGGCATGGTAAGGTAAATTAATGGTATGGCATGGTATTATAAATTAATGGTATGGCACGGTAAGGTAAATTAATGGTATGGCGTGGTATTATAAATTAATGGTATGGCATTGTATTATAAATTAATGGTATGGCATGGTAAGGTAAAATTCATGGTATGGCATGGTATGATAAATTAATGGTATGGCATGGTATTATAAATTAATGGTATGGCATGGTATTATAAATGAATGGTATGGCATGGTATGGTATGGTAAATTAATGGTATGGCTTGGTATTATAAATTAATGGTATGGCATGGTAAGGTAAATGAATGGTATGGCATGGTATGATAAATTAATGGTATGGCATGGCAAGGTAATTGAATGGTATGGCATGGTATGATAAATTAATGGTATGGCATGGCAAGGTAAATTAATGGCATGGCATGGTAAGGTAATATTAATGGTATGGCATGGTATGATAAATTAATGGTATGGCATGGTATGGTATGGTAAATTAATGGTATGGCTTGGTATTGTAAATTAATGGTATGGCATGGTATTATAAATTAATGGTATGGCATGGTAAGGTAAAATTAATGGCATGGTATTATAAATTAATGGTATGGCACGGTAAGGTAAATTAATGGTATGGCATTGTATTATAAATTAATGGTATGGCATGGTAAGGTAAAATTCATGGTATGGCATGGTATGATAAATTAATGGTATGGCATGATATTATAAATTAATGGTATGGCATGGTATTATAAATGAATGGTATGGCATGGTATGGTAAATTAATGGTATGGCTTGGTATTATAAATTAATGGTATGGCATGGTATTATAAATTAATGGTATGGCATGGTATGGTAAATGAATGGTATGGCATGGTAAGGTAAATTCATGGTATGGCATGGGATGATAAATTAATGGTATGGCATGGTATTATAAATTAATGGTATGGCGTGGTATTATAAATGAATGGTATGGCATGGTATGGTATGGTAAATTAAAGGTATGGCTTGGTATTATAAATTAATGGTATGGCATGGTAAGGTAAATTAATGGTATGGCATGGTATTATAAATGAATGGTATGGCATGGTAAGGTAAATTAATGGTATGGCATGGTATTATAAATTAATGGTATGGCACGGTAAGGTAAATTAATGGTATGGCATGGTATTATAAATTAATGGTATGGCACGGTAAGGTAAATTAATGGTATGGCATTGTATTATAAATTAATGGTATGGCATGGTAAGGTAAAATTCATGGTATGGCATGGCAAGGTAATTGAATGGTATGGCATGGTATGATAAATTAATGGTATGGCATGGTATTATAAATTAATGGTATGGCATGGTAAGGTAAATTAATGGTATGGCATGGTATTATAAATTAATGGTATGGCATGGTAAGGTAAATTAATGGTATGGCATTGTATTATAAATTAATGGTATGGCATGGTAAGGTAAAATTCATGGTATGGCATGGTATGATAAATTAATGGTATGGCATGGTATTATAAATTAATGGTATGGCATGGTATTATAAATGAATGGTATGGCATGGTATGGTAAATTAATGGTATGGCTTGGTATTATAAATTAATGGTATGGCATGGTATTATAAATTAATGGCATGGTATGGTAAATGAATGGTATGGCATGGTAAGGTAAATTCATGGTATGGCATGGGATGATAAATTAATGGTATGGCATGGTATTATAAATTAATGGTATGGCGTGGTATTATAAATGAATGGTATGGCATGGTATGGTATGGTAAATTAAAGGTATGGCTTGGTATTATAAATTAATGGTATGGCATGGTAAGGTAAATTAATGGTATGGCATGGTATTATAAATGAATGGTATGGCATGGTATTATAAATTAATGGTATGGCATGGTATGGTAAATTAATGGTATGGCATGGTATTATAAATGAATGGTATGGCATGGTATTATAAATTAATGGTATGGCATGGTATTATAAATTAATGGTATGGTAAATTAATGGTATGGCATGGTATGGTATGGTAAATTAATGGTATGGCTTGGTATGATTAATTAATGGTATGGCATGGTAAGGTAAATGAATGGTATGGCATGGTATTATAAATTAATGGTATGGTAAATTAATGGTATGGCATGGTATGGTAAATGAATGGTATGGCTTGGTATGATTAATTAATGGTATGGCATGGTAAGGTAAATGAATGGTATGGCATGGTATTATAAATTAATGGTATGACATGGTAAGGTAAATTAATGGTATGGCATGGTATGATAAATTAATGGTATGGTAAATTAATGGTATGGCATGGTATGGTATGGTAAATTAATGGTATGGCTTGGTATGATTAATTAATGGTATGGCATGGTAAGGTAAATTAATGGTATGGCATGGTATTATAAATTAATGGTATGGCATGGTATGGTAAATTAATGGTATGGCATGGTATGGTATGGTAAATTAATGGTATGGCATGGTATTATAAATTAATGGTATGGCATGGTATGGTATGGTAAATTAATGGTTTGGCATGGTATTATAAATTAATGGTATGGTATGTTATGGTAAATTAATGGTATGGCATGGTATGGTATGGTAAATTAATGGTATGGCATGGTATTATAAATTAATGGTATGGCATGGTATTATAAATTAATGGTATGGCATGGTAGGGTATGGTAAATTAAAGGTATGGCTTGGTATTATAAATTAATGGTATGGTAAGGTAAATGAATGGTATGGCATGGTATTATATATGAATGGTATGGCATGGTATTATAAATTAATGGTATGGCATGGTATGGTAAATTAATGGTATGGCATGGTATTATAAATTAATGGTATGGCATGGTATTATAAATTAATGGTATGGTAAATTAATGGTATGGCATGGTATTATAAATTAATGGTATGGTATGGTATGGTAAATTAATGGTATGGCATGGTATGGTATGGTAAATTAATGGTATGGCATGGTATTATAAATTAATGGTATGGCATGGTATTATAAATTAATGGTATGGCATGGTAAGGTAAATTAATGGTATGGCATGGTATGGTATGGTAAATTAATGGTATGGCCTGGTATTATAAATTAATGGTATGGCATGGTAAGGTAAATGAATGGTATGGCATGGTATTATAAATGAATGGTATGGCATGGTATGGTAAGATTAATGGTATGGCATGGTATTATAAATGAATGGTATGGCATTGTATTATAAATTAATGGTATGGCATGGTAAGGTAAATTCATGGTATGGCATGGGATGATAAATTAATGGTATGGCATGGTATTATAAATTAATGGTATGGTAAAATTAATGGTATGGCATGGTATTATAAATTAATGGTATGGTATGGTATGGTAAATTAATGGTATGGCATGGTATGGTATGGTAAATTAATGGTATGGCATGGTATTATAAATTAATGGTATGGCATGGTAAGGTAAATTATTGGTATGGCATGGTATTATAAATTAATGGTATGGCACGGTAAGGTAAATTAATGGTATGGCATTGTATTATAAATTAATGGTATGGCATGGTAAGGTAAATTCATGGTATGGCATGGTATGATAAATTAATGGTATGGCATGGTATTATAAATGAATGGTATGGCAAGGTATGGTATGGTAAATTAATGGTAAATTAATGGTATGGCTTGGTATTATAAATGAATGGTATGGCATGGTAAGGTAAATGAATGGTATGGCATGGTATTATAAATGAATGGTATGGCATGGTATTATAAATGAATGGTATGGCATGGTATGGTAAATTAATGGTATGGCATGGTATTATAAATTAATGGTATGGCATGGTATTATAAATTAATGGTATGGCATGGTATGGTATGGTAAATGAATGGTATGGCATGGTATTAGAAATTAATGGTATGGCATGGTAAGGTAAATGAATGGCATGGCATGGTATGATAAATTAATGGTATGGCATGGTATTATAAATGAATGGTATGGCATGGTAAGGTAAAATTAATGGTATGGCATGGTATGATAAATTAATGGTATGGCATGTCAAGGTAAATTAATGGTATGGCATGGTATGATAAATTAATGGTATGGCATGGCAAGGTAAATGAATGGCATGGCATGGTAAGGTAAATTAATGGTATGGCATGGTATGATAAATTAATGGTATGGCATGGTAAGGTAAATTAATGGTATGGTAAATTAATGGCATGGTATGGTAAATAAATGGTATGGTATGGTAAATGAATGGCATGGCATGGTAAATGAATGGTATGGCATGGTATGGTAAATAAATGGTATGGTAAGGTAAAATGAATGGCATGGCATGGCATGGTAAATGAATGGTATGGCATACTATGGTAAATGAATGGTATGGCATGGTATGATAAATTAATGGTATGGCTTGGTATGATTAATTAATGATATGGCATGGTAAGGTAAAGTAATGGTATGGCTTGGTATGATTAATTAATGGCATGGTATGATAAATTAATGGTATGGCTTGGTATGATTAATTAATGGTATGGCATGGTAAGGTAAATGAATGGCATGGCATGGTATGATAAATTAATGGTATGGCATGGTATTATAAATGAATGGTATGGCATGGTAAGGTAAAATTAATGGTATGGCATGGTATGATAAATTAATGGTATGGCATGTCAAGGTAAATTAATGGTATGGCATGGTATGATAAATTAATGGTATGGCATGGCAAGGTAAATGAATGGCATGGCATGGTAAGGTAAATTAATGGTATGGCATGGTATGATAAATTAATGGTATGGCATGGTAAGGTAAATTAATGGTATGGTAAATTAATGGCATGGTATGGTAAATAAATGGTATGGTATGGTAAATGAATGGCATGGCATGGTAAATGAATGGTATGGCATGGTATGGTAAATAAATGGTATGGTAAGGTAAAATGAATGGCATGGCATGGCATGGTAAATGAATGGTATGGCATACTATGGTAAATGAATGGTATGGCATGGTATGATAAATTAATGGTATGGCTTGGTATGATTAATTAATGATATGGCATGGTAAGGTAAAGTAATGGTATGGCTTGGTATGATTAATTAATGGCATGGTATGATAAATTAATGGTATGGCTTGGTATGATTAATTAATGGTATGGCATGGTAAGGTAAATTAATGGTATGGCATGGTATGATAAATTAATGGTATGGCATGGTATGATAAATTAATGGTATGGCATGGTATGATAAATAAATGGTATGGCATGGTAAGGTAAATTAATGGTATGGCATGGTATGGTAAATAAATGGTATGGTATGGTAAATTAATGGCATGGCATGGTAAATGAATGGTATGGCACGGTATGGTAAATGAATGGTATGGCATGGTATGATTAATTAATGGTATGGCATGGTAAGGTAAATTAATGGTATGGTAAATTAATGGTATGGCATGGTATGGTAAATAAATGGTATGGTATGGTATGGTAAATGAATGGCATGGCATGGTAAATGAATGGCATGGTATGGTATGGTAAATAAATGGTATGGCATGGTATGGTAAATAAATGAATGGTATGGTATGATAAATGAATGGCATGGCATGGCATGGTAAATGAATGGTATGGTATGGCATGGTATGGTAAATAAATGGTATGGCATGGTATGGTAAATAAATGGTATGGTATGGTAAATGAATGGCATGGTATGGCATGGTAAATGGATGTTATGGCATGGTGTGGTAAATGAATGGTATGGTATGGTAAATGAATGGTATGGCATGGTATGGTAAATGAATGGCATGGTAAATGATTGGTATGGCATGGTATGATAAATTAATGGTATGGCATGGTAAGGTAAATGAATGGTATGGTAAATGAATGGTATGGCATGGTATGGTAACTAAATGGTATGGTATGGTATGGTAAATGAATGGCATGGTAAATGAATGGTATGGCATGGTATGGTAAATGAATGGCATGGTATTATAAATTAATTTTTACCTTTATTTTACTAGGCAAATCAGTTAAGAACAAATTCTTATTTTCAATGACGGCCTAGGAACAGGTGGTTTACTGCCTGTTCAGGGGCAGTACGACAGATTTGTACCTTGTCAGCTCGGGGGTTACTAGGCCAACGCTCTAACCACTAGGCTACCCTGCTGCCACGTGGTATGGTATGGTATGGTATGGTATGGTATGGTATGGCATGGCATGGTATGGTAAATGAATGGTATGGCATGGTATGGTAAACTATTGTGGGTGTTCCTCACCTATCGGACACAGAATGCCTTTCGACTGACCTCGTTACTGACTTTGTTAGCAAACAACATGGCCTTGAATCAATGCAACCTGGTAATCTATTCCCTACATTTACAGTATTCCCTATAGAACTGCCTATACCGTCCTTGTTTTGACCATCATATGACCCTCTCTGTTGCACATATGGGCAAAGTGCTGCACCATAATTTAAAAATGCAAACAGATGGCCTCCCAAACCTTTCCCCTCTCCCTAGAGAGCCCTGTGGTAACGGGTTAGAGACCCCTCCTTCACAAAGTATCTCTACTGCCATTGTAATTGGTACTGCTCAGGCGCCAGAGAAAAAAAATAGACTATACGTCAAGTTTTAAGAATTGTGTAATAATATACAAACGGTAATAAACAGAAGTTCATAACAGAAGAAGAAAATAGCCAACAAGGGAAAAAATATTTTAATTTCCTCTATGAGGGTTTTCTTAAAACATTGTCTGGTGTCCGGTCTGGTCTGTCTGTGAGTTAATAGGAGCCACTAGGAGCTAGAAGTAATTAAAGAGAGCTAGCAGATCTGTTCTACAGAGAGAAATGAGCTGTGAGCAGCGATATGATACCTGCTCATCTGTTATTCAGCTTTCATACAAGGTTTTAAGTCTGTTCTGTATGGGGCCTTGAGCAGTTTAGTTCAGAAACCTCAAGATTTGACAGGCGAGCAGCACAGCTGTCATTTCTGACTGATTCCACCCCTCCACATACTCAATTAGCATTAAACATACTGTACATGACAGTTTATTTCTGAGATTTTCTCAGCGTACCAAATAATTACGGGGCAAAGTTTAAATCTTAGATTTAATTGAAATGTGGACGAATGTGGAAATAAACTAAATGAAATGAGGGTCTGATTAATTGCAGCTATAATTAGCCACCTCAGAGACACAAGACTTTATCTAATTAAAACACCCAACCAGCCATGCAGTCAGAACATCTTGAAAGGAATATCCTGAAGGAGAAGGCTGAGCTGCTTTACTTTGGTGGAAAAGCTCTTCACCTCAAGGTTACAGCAGCCAGCCAGTGTGCTGCAAATGAAATACTCAAGGAAGACATAAGTCTCATTAAGACCCATAAAGGACATCCCTAATAAAATCCTGGGCCTGACATAGGATCTCTCTAGTGATGGCTGATTAATTGCTGGTGAAAATGAAGGCATGGGAGAGAGGCTGGGCTTTGTGGGTGTAATTTATCCTCCTCTGTCCTGTCTTGTCCTCACTGCCTGGGGAGATCTGCCTGCAATATGGGGTGGTGGTGTCAGAGAGGGGGACTGGCTGTCTTCATAACACGGAGGATATCATGTTCATGTTTAGATGCCGGCTAACATCATTTATTTAGGTTGTTATTTGGTGATAACAAGCTGTAGATGTTGACACCAGGGGACTTTCACCGGGAAAAATATTCCCCTTAGCATGTCCTAGATTGATTCTGAAGACCCCAACACAGAACAGAGGCTATGGATGAAATATGGTGACAAAGATTTTAACCAGTCTGAAGTTGACCCAAAACATAGTCCAAGTACATCATACATCAAGTGAAAATCATGCTATTTTATGACAGCTCGCTCAATAATTCATCAGTTATATAATTTCACAGATTCTCTGACAGGCAGAAAGGACAGGATGTATATTTCATCATAGCTCCCCTCTCCTTTTGTCAGATCTCTTTCTGATTAATAAAGTGCTATCCAATGCCAGGGAGGGTTTACTTGTCAAACATATGGCTAATGAGTGAGTAATTACCTTCATAAAGTGCTTTGATGCCTTGCCTTTGATCATTTCTAAATCAAACTGAAGTGGATTAATCATTAGAAAGAGATGGGCTTTAAGAATAGCCTGTGAATGATACATGGGGTTGGTCTGTGGTTTTGGCGGAGGGGGGGGGCAATCCAGGACAATCCAGCCCAGGCATGATATAAGACCTACTGGGACCAGACCCACATCTGCCCCATAGGAGCCACATTGGCCCTGGCCAAGCAACACCAGGAAGTGGAGTGAAGGAGAGAGAAGGGGATAAGAGGGTTTCTGTTCATCCATTTCCAGTGAATCAGAAGAGTGTATAATTAGAGGTTATAGTAGACCAGTCACCCTCTCTGTTCCCTGTGGCATGGCAGGGCACCACCCATAGAGCAGTAGCAGTGCGTGGGTAACCATGATACAGTGCGCCTTGTGACCATGATATATAGGCCTAAGGCCAAGACAATAAGAAGACACAGTGGTAGAATAAATTAAACCACACCTTCATTTCATCACAAAACCGGAGAGCAACCTCTGTCTGGTGAAGTCCACATAGCATATTGCGTGTAACAAAGCAAGTTAATTTAATGTTTCTGTCATTTTCAGACTTCTAAACCACTATTGATTTAGAACAACAGAGTTATGGCCTGTGGGAAAGAAAACAGATGCTGCTTCCACTATTCCAGCACCATTTCAACTTCAACACTTCAACATCATCAAATCACCTATGCTTAGTCTAATACAGTGACAACTAAAAGATACCCAAAACGATTTAGTCCAATCAACGTAAGCTAAATATGATGTGGCTGTCCATGGTTCAGATTTGTGTATTTGTGCGTGTGTGTGTGTGTGTGTGTGTGTGTGTGTGTGTGTGTGTGTGTGTGTGTGTGTGTGTGTGGCGTGCGTGCGTGCGTGCATTTGTGCATTTGTGCAGTCCAGGGACAAATGTATGAATTAATGGTTGGATCAGAATCACCGTTATAATCATTGGCCAGTACGGAGAATTAAGTAAAACCACAATTCCAAATCTCTATCTCCATCCATGGCTAATTTATGAAAGGGACAATTTTAGCTAGCTAGCTAGCCACCGAAGGACAACAACACAATGAGATGCAATAATTCAAGTTGTTTCTGTCAATTTGGTATTTCTCTTGATGCAATGTGATAGGAGTGAAGCCAAATCCAAACTGGCTTCCCTTGACACCTTTCTTCTTGTGCCCGGACCATTCACAGTTAAGCTCACACAGGTTAGTTCAATGCTGATTTGGCTATTATTTTATACTTTTTTATCAAGGGAGACCAAATGCTCACTGGCTTCCCTTGCATTCAATGCTATGGCTGGCAACAATGTTACACTCTTTTGGACCAGACAGCATCAGATAGATGGCCTAGACGGAGGGGCGGGGGGGGGCGTTTTGCTTGCTCGGATGCTTTCTCTGGTGAAATACATTCAGCCTCTTGCGAATTGAAGAAAAATGATAAACACAGAGACGAAATATGAATTATTTTATGTTTTTTTCTCTGTCCATTTTTTGGGAAGCCTGGCTTCCATTGGCATCCATGAATACACTCCACTGCCAGAGAGATTCAAGAGGAGTGAACAATCACAATGAGAAGGGGAGCAGCCAGAGAGCAGCGGAAAACAGAGGCTAACAAGCAGCCACTCAGACAGGCTGACAAAGACTCAAAGACCAATCAACTAGCAGGTAACAGAGAGTACCTCTGACAGGTTGAACAGGAAACATCCCAAAATGTAACTTAGTAAGCAATAGGCAGCATCACGACCAAGCTAACACTCAAGAGTACAAGTCAATATAACAAGCAGCACCACAGACATGAACGTCACTGCTCTGCTGTGGGTGTAGAAGAAACCACAGACACCCTGGCAGAGTCAATGTCACTCTAGGGGCCTGTGAGTGCTGCTGTATTAGTGGAATCCATAAAGTCTACATGTCATATGAACTAACAGGCAATTGGCTGGATTGATGATGATTTAAAAGGCTGTGAGAGAAGGAGATGGCCCATCTAAAAGGCTGCTGACACTAAATGTCTGCAATATGGGCCTGATGTTTCCTGGTGTCACCTTCAAATGGGCCCCTCTTCTTCTGACTGAAAGCTTGATTGGTTCCATAAATACAGATTCTAATTACATCCAAAGAGAAACACAACCTTCTCTTAAAGGCCATTCTGACAATCTGAAGACAGAGTAAATGAACCAGGCCTTCGCAGCCGTTATGCATATCGTGTCTGGCTGATATGTCAGAATGATGGCTTAATGCTCCATAATTATGACATTGTAAATGTCTGATAGCTGGGCTGGCCTGGGGCTGAGAATGTACTGTAATGTGTAGAGTCTGAAGAGGATGACCGTCTGAGATGTATTGCTGCAGATTGCAGAGTCGGTGTTGATGACATGAGAAGTGATGAATATTCAGAGGTGACTTACGCACACAAAGAGCGATGGCAGGAGACAAAAAACAAACATGCATTTTGTCTGTGTCTGGTGTCTGCCCCAATCTGGGGAATCATTAGACATAATTATGCATAATGGCTGGACAAGGAATACCATCCATGCCATCCATCACACTAATAGTGTGTTTATACATAATTCCTCATTTGAATCTGTACATACATAGTGTAAAATAACCCAGTATTTTGTTTTTAATGGAATGTGACGCTGCGATAAGACGTTCAGTCATGTTTGCTGGTCACCATATCACCAAACATTTACTGGAGAAAGAAAGGCCTAAATGTGAAGTGGTTCAAATTATTTGGCCTAGAGGGCAGCCAATTAAAACATGTAGAGAAAGAAAATATTTTTAAAAACCCACACTTGAATTTAAATGCTACTTAAAAGTTATTGATTAGTCAAGCTAATCGATTCATGACAGCTGGGCAACACAAATCACTCACAGTTTCAAAGTAATAACTATTTACATCAAATTTCAACAATATGACCAAACAAGTCCACAGAAAAAAAATCCTCTCTCAACTCAATAGGCTCCGTCTTCTTTCAACTGAACTCTTGTAACATAACATGTGACTGTCTGCTTGTCCATCTGAGAACTAATAAGATGTGAACAAGATCCAACTTTCCTAATACCAACCCAATTACCAGAGTTAGGACAGGCCTGCTCTCAAACTGGGGAAATTAGCCAAAGCTCCTCCAACAGAGCCTTTGTCAAAAAGGCCCATCCTTTCCCTTCCTAACTCAACTATCCTAATATACAGTTGTGGCCAAAATATTTTTGAGAATGACACAACTATATATTTTTCACAAAGTCAGGTGCCTCAGTTTGTATGATGCCAATTTGCAATATACAATGTACTCCAGAATGTTATGAAGAGTGATCAGATAAATTACAATTAATTGCAGAGTCCCTCTTTGCCATGCAAATGAACTGAATCCCCCGAAAACATTTCCACTGCATTTCAGCCCTACCACAAAAGGACCAGCTGACATCATGTCAGTGATTCTCTTGTTAGGTGTGACTGTCGACGAGGACAATGCTGGAGATCACTCTGTCATGCTGATTGAGTTCGAATAACAGTGGAAGCTTCAAAAGGAGGTTGGTGCTTGGAATTGTTCTTCCTCTGTCAACCATGGTTACCTGCAAGGAAACACGTGCCGTCATCAATGTTTTGCACAAAAAGGGCTTCATAGGCAAGGATATTGCTGCCAGTAAGATTGCACCTAAATCAACCATTTATCGGATCATCAAGGACTTCAAGGACAGCGGTTCAATTGTTGTGAAGAAGGCTTCCGGCCACCAAAGAAAGTCCAGCAAGCCCCAGGACCGTCTCCTAAAGTTGATACAGCTGCAGGATTGGGGCACCACCAGTACAGAGTTTGCTCAGGAATGGCAGCTGGCAGGTGTGAGTGCATCTGCATGCACATTGAGGCGAAGACTTTTGGAGGATTGCCTGGCTTCAAGAAGGGCAGTGTCATGACGTTGGCCTGGGAGGGGGGTAGGTTTATGACAGTCATATATACCTCTCCCCCTTTTTCCTTTCTCTACCCTACTGAGGTTACATTTGCAAAACCCTTGGTTAACATAGAGATTCTGGGAACATCAGAAGGTGGGGGGGAAATGAACTATATTCTGGTAATCCGACCAATGGAACATATGCGGTGGTACTTAATGAATATGATGTCAGTTCAGTTGTCATCTGAAACATTCTCATCAATGATAAGATGACATAAACTCTACAGTGGAAAGTCTACACATCAGAGTTATCGGATTCACATGGAATTGTTGTTCAATTTAAATGTTTGAATATGAAATTATTCATGATGGGATGAAATGTGATTTTAGCTTCTAAAATGTGAGATTTGGGTTTTCATAAGATAGGGCTCTGCTCAATCAGTGGCCCGCCCCTGTGAAGGTACATGGGGTATAACACTTTTCAAACACGCCCTCCTCTCCCTTCCTATATAAGCCCTTGACGACAATATAACCTCCTGTTCCGAGAACGTGAGGACGACGGTCCTAAGTCAGAATGGTTCAGATAATATCTACAGAACGAAGCCAACATCAGTGTGAGCTTTGGTTGCAAATGGTATGAACTTTGAACTCTTATTCACTACAGAAGTGATACCTTCTAGCCGTTGAGTTAGCAACAGCAGAGTGTTAGGAAGGAACAGACAGAGTATTCTGTCTTTCACTCAATGACAGTAATACAACGTATCCAATTGACCACCAGAGACATTCTTCAAAGGACTCGGTTGGGCAACACGGCCTTCCACCAACCTACCTACCGAAGCGCAGCTCAGAGTAAAAATTTGTTGCATTTTTCTATTCCAAATGGGCGGTAATTTAGAATGCATAAGATACTGTATTGACGATAGCAAAGCTTCTTCCCTTTGTTCCTCAGTCTTCCTGCTCTTTCACTCAAACCCAGACACTTTTCTTTTGTGTAACAAGCTGTC
Source organism: Oncorhynchus masou masou (assembly GCF_036934945.1). Lineage (NCBI taxonomy): Eukaryota > Metazoa > Chordata > Actinopteri > Salmoniformes > Salmonidae > Oncorhynchus > Oncorhynchus masou. The sequence continues at coordinate 70,321,958 of NC_088224.1, read as the reverse complement.
ATATCTGTTCCGCCCGCTAGGGACGTTTTCCTTTATAACGTAATTTGTAATCAAGTTATGATCTAATTATGTGTATGTGTAATTCTGTGTGATTAGTTAGGTATTTAGTAAATAAATAATTAAACCCAATTTTGTATTGCTGATTCAACTTGTGAGCCAGGGTTCGTGCAGATAACCAAGAATGTACAACTTTCAGATGAGACTGAATTAAGATGACGATTAATTTTGACTGCTATTGATGTAACATATTACTAGATCTTTAAGAGTTTATTCGGAAGATAACAGCTCTATAAATATTATTTAGTGGTGCCCGACTCTCTAGTTAATTACATTTACATGATCAGCTCAATCAGGTAATATTAATTACGGAGAAATTATTTTACAGAATAGCATGTCATATCACTTAATCTGGCATAGCAGCTGCAAAGAATCCACATCTGGGACAGACTGATATTCTGCAAAAGGTACAGGGATTGGACTGCTGAGGACTGGGGTAAAGTCATTTCTCTGATGAATCCCCTTTCCGATTGGTTGGGGCAGCCGGAAAAAAAGCTTGTCCGGAGAAGACAAGGTGAGCCCTACCATCAGTCCTGTGTCATGCCAACAGTAAAGCATCTTGAGACCATTCATGTGTGGGGTTGCTTCTCAGCCAAGGGAGTGGGCTCACTCACAATTTTGCCGAAGAACACAGCCATGAATAAAGAATGGTACCAACACATCCTCCGGGAGCAACTTCTCCCAACCATCCAGGAACAGTTTGGTGACAAACAATGCCTTTTCCAGCATGATGGAGCACCTTACCATAAGGAAAAAGTGATAACTAAGTGGCTCGGGGAACAAAACATCGATATAATGGGTCCATGGCCAGGAAACTCCCCAGACCTTAATCCCATTGAGAACTTGTGGTCAATCCTCAAGAGGCGGGTGGACAAACAAAAACCCACAAATTCTGACAAACTCCAAGCATTGATTATGCAAGAATGGGCTGCCATCAGTCAGGATGTGGCCCAGAAGTTCATTGACAGCATGCCAGGGCGGATTGCAGAGGTCTTGAAAAAGAGGGTCAACACAGCAAATATTGACTCTTTGTATCATCTTCATGTAATTGTCAATAAAAGCCTTTGACAATTATGAAATGCTTGTAATTATACTTCAGTATTCCATAGTAACATCTGAGAAAAATATCTAAAGACACTGAAGCAGCAAACTTTGTGGAAATTAATATTTGTGTTATTCTCAAAACGTTTGGCCACAACAGAACATACGATCAAGGTTAGAGTGTTTGCATAATTATGTCAGTTAGATGTTCAATAGATGGACTGACTGAGCGACTGACGGACAGAAGGTGGCTTCCCCAGAGATGCAGGGTGTCATTAAACAGGCAGTCAGTCATTCTTTTGGGCATTATTACAGCTCCATTTAACTTAATTTAACAAACAACCAAGTCTACAGCAGGGTTGGGGTTAATTCCACAAATTCAATTATAATTCTATTCCAATTCCAGGTCAATCTTTGAATTCAGATATATTTAAATCCCTCTCAATTCCAAAGTTAGGTAAATTCTAATAATTACATTCCAAATTCAATATTATCCCTAAAAAATTCCAATTCCAATTAAATTCCATCAGGCTTTCAGGTTGATAATGTCACTGTTCAGACAGACTATATACTGGAAATAAATTGAAATGATTTAAAACTAATCCAGCAGTCAATTTCTGTACTGACTGCATTAATTCCATTAACTGAGAAATGTAAAACTATTGAATTCCAATTAAATTAAATTACACGGATTTAGTGTTTTTACAATTCCAATTCAATTCCAATACCATAACTTAAAGATTGTTGAAATTCAAATTGAATTCAACGTAAATTCTTCACTTCATGAGTCAATTCAAGAAATGTCTCCAAACCTGGTCTACAGTACGTGACACAAAGCTCTGCCATAGAGAAGTTCTATGACAGGCTTAAGTCTCTGCAAATGACAGCCAGTCAACCATTCATTCTACCAGTTACCTTAGCTAGGACTTTTCTCCCTGTAGCTGATCATAACCATTGATCCTACCCGACTGGGGTGTAGTGGGTGTGTTCAACAAATCCCTCTCCAAGTCACATGTTTTCCTCAGAACTGTAACAGAAATGTTCCGCCTGCAGATGTTCAACCACAAAGGGCTGTGAGTGAAATAGTGAAGTGAACATAATATAGTCTCTGCCTAATTAAGCCCACCTGGAGCTGGAGATCTGCCTTAAACCTAGTACTGAAGCCTTAAACCATCATTTTTGTTTTTAAATCAAATCTGTCACAATAAGTTATGAAAGTACTAGCACAGATAAAAGGGGAAAACCAGATAGTTAATAGATAAAATAAAATCTGTCACAAACAGAGTGCACAAAATTTTGTAAAATTGGCCCTTTGCCAAAGTTGCAAAAAAATGGCATTGTTTAGAAGCAGTGCAAGGGCGAATAGAGTTATTGCACACGCACACCTCACAAAGTAGCCATTCCCTAATGGAACTATGCAAATACATGCTAAACACGCCAATTAGACCTTGCGAGCTCGTGCTTGGCTCTGCCCACCTCCTTGCTTGTTCTGCCCACTGTGCTTATTTGCTCCCATTGTAAATGATGCAGATGAACTATCTTGGGTTAGTTACCAGTATCTTTGGGAGTCGACTACTCTGGTGATAGCAAACCTCAATCTCCACAGTGGTAGGTTCTGGACAAACCTAGAACTACTCGAGTTAGAAGTGATATGGAATGCTCTGAAAGGACATACAAAACCGCAGCATAGTTAACTGCTTTCATCTGGTTTAAGTGACAGAAAGGCACATATCTAATCTAGCATGTGATGTCAGTGAAATAATTGAAGAATCAATGAAAACAACAAGACATGTTGATTGATGTCGGAGCGGATAAATGGAGCCTGTCTCTCTGGTACGTGTCAGAGTCAGGGACATTATCTGACACCAGAACCCACAACACTATAGCCTTGTCCTCTCTCACAAGTCATCACCTCTGTATGGCGAGCCAGCCATTCCAGTCCACAGCCTGTTATGTGTAATGAAATGATTTAATTACAAGTCTGGGGATGACTCTGTGTCTTAAGCCCTCATTATCAGACAATACACATTGGTAGGGAGCTGGAACGTGGCACATATGTAGCACATTAAAGGCTAAATGACGGTCTCTCAGGTCTCTCAACAAAAAATATCAAACAAAATGGCATTACAGATAATTTTTAAATTATCATTTTTATCAACCAGACGGCAGACATGAAATGAAATAAAAAAGATTATTTGTTTTACAACCAAAGCAACTTTGTCCTTTCAAAGATCCTTTGTGTTGGAGCATCTTTTTTAAACTTCATGAATAAAATCAACTGTTAAAATCTTGGTTTCCTTTCTGCTGTGTTGAGATAGCGTGGGAAAGAAAGAGAACGAAGGTCAATTTGGAACAAAGAATTTTCTGAGTTGATTTAACTGCTGGGTGATAAGGTGGCCTAGATACTATATATTTGATGAGGCCAGATTGGGAAGTTTGCCAGGCATTTTGGCTGCACCCGCTAAAAACTGGAAGATCCTTTTTGCAAACAGAGAGGGAGGGAGGGAGGCAGCAGACAGTAAGAGTAGTCTAATACATGAAACCTGCATATCCTGATGTATTATACAGTGACAACCCTCACAGCACTGAATACATTTAAATAAATGCAGATTTGGGATTTAAGATGACACCAATGTGTCTGCCAAAGTGATTCACAACTACATTCAATGATCAGTATTTCCCAACTTTGGAGTAAAACAAATAGTGGCTTGGTGAAACTTCAGAAACTGATCTGCTTCAAATGTATTTCAAAGGTTTTCCAGGTGTTTTGTCGCTTTTATATTGTTTAATGTGAAATGTACTAGGGACTACCATATATTTTACCATTTAAAAGTCAGGCTTGAAGGAACAGAGTGATTTGCTTGTGCTCTTGGATCCATGATATGGTTTCTGTACCATTCCTTCCACACTACTTGAGCCTATTTAGATTATGCAAAGCTTTCAAAAGTTTGTTGAAAATCACTCAGAAAAAAAGTCAAATTAGAAAGTTATAGCATATGTGGACAAATATGAAACCATCTACTTAAATACTAATGGGAATGTTCAGATCCTGTTGTTGTTTTTAAGGGAATATGTGACGCTGTGATAAGACGTACAATCATGTTTGTTTGTCACCATATCACCAAACATTTATTGGAGAAGAAAACTCAGAACAAAAAATAAAAGCCGGCATGTGAAGTGGTTAAAATTATTTGGCCTAGAGGGCAGCCAATTAAAACATGTAGAAAAATAACATCTTTTTTTAAATACCCCCCCTTGAATTTAAATGCTACTTAAAAAGTTTAGTCAAGCTAATCGATTCATGACCACAAGGCAACACAAATCACTCACAGTTTCAAAGTAATAACAATTCACATCAAACTTCAACAATATGACCAAACAAGTCCACAGGAAAAATAATTCCTCTCCCAACTCAATAGACTCCGTCCTCTTTCAACTGAACTCTTGTAACATAACATGTGACTGTCTGCTTGTCCACCTGAGAACTAATAAGATGTGAACAAGATAATCCAACTTTCCCACTACCAACCCAATTACCAGAGTTAAGACAGGCCTGCTCTCAAGCTGGGGAAATTAGCCAAAGCTCCTCCAACAGAGCCTTTTTCAAACAGGCCCATCCTTTCCCTTCCTAACTCAACTATCCTCCTCCCCTCTTCTGCCTGCTCAACTACTTTATGCTAAATAAACCATTTACATCTCCCACTGCAGCAGCACAGCTTATCTACATTTTCCAATAAAACTTCTAAATTGATGGATGTCATTTTAGTGCTCACAGGTCATAACTCATGCTGCTTTCTAATAAAACTGTGTTGTGATGTTATTAGGTCTAGACATGCTATTCTTTTCAACACCATCCCAAAGCCTGTCCTATTTTCCTTTATTGATATCTATTTAAACACCAACAGAGTTAGCCTTCCTCTGAGGCATGCTGTATACACATGAATCAGAGGATCAGGCTTTTGAGGTGAAGGAGAGTAAATTCTCATTTGAAGTGTAGACTGACTGCACAAGGAGCAGACATAGACGCGTTGGGATGGGTCCTTGTCGGACCACTGAGCGCAAACAAACATAATGCATCATGTAAATATTACACAAACACAAACTCTCTGACCTTACTGTACATCACTTCCAACTTTTTGGAGGGTGTTTTTAGTTAACACATAGTATGTAACGTGTGTTTTCAGATCCCAGAGATGTCCCACACTGGCCTTGGACTGCCTACCATTGCAATATGTCCTAAATGTCAAATGACAGTCACTGTCATCAATGAGACAACAAATGAGACCAAATAAAAACTATTTCCCATTCATTCTGTTTTAGGCCTATGTGAAGAGAAATCAATGGGCATGACTTGGTGAAATTAAATTAACATTGTGGAGAGGCCTCAGTGTTCAGGATGAATAAAGGACAAGTCAAGTCTGGAGAAGAGGAGGATGGAGGAGAGGAAGATGGAGGAGAGGAGGAGGAAAGGAGGATGGAGAGTGCTTATTACCTGGGACAATAGTTACAGAGGGACAAACATCAAGAGGAATGGTGATATGAGCAGGGAGAGTTTGCAGCAACTTCTACAGTATGATTGTTTTGATGTAGACAATTAAACCCCCACTGCAGACAAAGCTAATTGCTCCTGTACAGCAAAAATCTATCCTGTGATTAAATTGTAATTAAAAAAAATTTATCAATACATTTTAATTACATTCAAATGTGGTTCAATGTGACAGAATAAAATGTACAGAAACAATTGTATTTACTGTCAGTGCAAGTGGCGGGTCTATGTTATAAGTTGCTAAGTTGCTATAAACACTCATCATGATGCAACCTTCAAATAAAGACTAACCATGTCTTTTAGATAGCCTATACTGTGGCCAAATGAGTTTGTTAGCCAATGGAAAATTGCAATGAGTGACAATAAGGTGGTAGACTGAGCTGCAGTAGGAAAACCACCAAGGGGGATGGGAGAATAATTAATTATAAGAGGACTAGTAAGGTTGTGGTATGGAGTGTCCATAAAGTGGTAGGAATATGGCACCTGTACCACTGAACAGACTAGATAGTTTGCAGTGGGCTCGCTTTCCATGTTAAGTATAAACAGTCTGCCATTTGGCAGCCCATGGATGAAGCCCATATTTCCTCTCTAATACCTGTCATCTTAAAGGGTAGCAATGTGACTTTGAGTTTTCGCCTTCCATTAACTATATTGCCTTCCTGTCTCGCCGTCCCTCGACAGACAGAGCACTGGACCAAGAATGAGAAGTAATCAATGGGCTGCTGGTTTGGGTGAATTAATATTATTGCTTGGGTTGCACAGTCCTGATTCAACTGACAATGACGGATTAGAGGTGTGTGAGGGAGAGTAATTAAGATGGTTCTTAAGTCAGGCTGATAACTCAAAGAGGCTGACGCCTCAGGCTTGCAGCACACTACTGTCAGACTGCAAACCCTCTCTCATGTAAACATCAGAAATATGATCGTATACCACACAGTAAACGACCTTGAGAAATGATAACAACTTCTAGTTGCGTACACTGTTGACGTGGTCCTATATGACCCTATCTTAATAAGATTTCATACAGGCACATCATGATTGCTGCATTGACGTCATACAAGGCCCCATGCTGTTGTGAGTGACAACTCTTGAGGGCAATTCCATGAAATGCATTTGAAATACATAATATTCCAAAGAAATGTTTTTTCTTGGACTAGCTATTGCTAAGTGTTAAAGCCCTTTACCACTGGAAGACAATTAAAAGGAAGAGGGTTATGGCATAGGCCAACAGCAAGTACACGTTTACTATTGACAGCACATAATGTGTTCAAATACTTTATGTAATATATTCTAATAACAAGAGGGACAATAACTGCTTGTGACATTTTATTGACAACATTCTTCAAAGTATGCTTTAGACCAGTGGCAATGATACTTCAGATACCATTTACCTGAAAAGGCTTTCGTGAAGAGGCTTTTTACATTCTTCGACATTTTTTTCAATTTTCATTGACCAATTCATTGCTCACTGATCATGCTAGAACATAAAGGATGTTATAAATGTCTGAGTAAAATGGTGAGTAGTAGGTCATGGACCAGAGAATCGGGTGTTTGACTGACTAAGTTGCTAACAGACAGTTGCTAAATGACTGTCTATAAGGTGAAGTAACACCATTACAACATGCAGATGTTGGATGATGAAGTCAGTAGGCAACAGGCAGTCATTACTAAACCCTTTTGTCTCACTGACTCCTCCAGTAGACTAGTTCAGTGAACTGGGCAGGGTTCCAGGGGACAACTGATTCTGATGGCAGGTGGGACATCCCACCGTTGCCCTCCAAAAAGTTCAGTCACATCCAGCTGTGAAAGTGGATAAAGTGGCTGCCATTTGACTCAATCTGGATGAAAGTATGTGCAAAGCAAACCACATCACTTAACCATGGAACCACATCACTTAACCATGGAACCACATCACCTAACCATGGAACCACATCACTTAACCATGGGACCACATCACTTAACCATGGAACCACATCACTTAACCATGGAACCACATCACTTAACCATGGAACCACATCACTTAACCATGGACCACATCACTTAACCATGGAACCACATCACTTAGCCGTGGAACCACATCACTTAACCATGGAACCACATCACTTAACCATGGAACCACATCACTTAACCTTGAAACCACATCACTTAACCATGGAACCACATCACTTAACCATGGAACCACATCACTTAACCATGGAACCACATCACTTAACCATGGAACCACATAACTTAACCATGGAACCACATCACTTAACCATGGAACCACATAACTTAACCATGAAACCACATCACTTAACCATGGAACCACATCACTTAACCATGGAACCACATCACTTAACCATGGAACCACATCATTTAACCATGGAACCACATCACTTAACCATGGAACCACATCACTTAACCATGAAACCACATCACTTAACCATGGCTGATGGGGAGTGACTGCAGCATGACTGTTGATGCATGGAGGGCAGAGCAAACAGAGTTTCACCCATTTACTTGCTCCAATGAGATAAGTTATGAGACAATCTGATGACCTGGCATTCTTGAGTATTTATCAGATCAGTTGAATACGATATTCCCACTTACCCAGCCAGCCCTACTCTCCTCTCCTCTGGCAGCATCTGTACATCTATTGATCGGCTGAGTCTCTCGTTCAGAAAGCTGGATCTGTACAGATTATCGATTAGTAATTCTCTCCGTCACAGAAAGCTGAGGGCCTTCTGTCCTTCACATTGATCAACAGTTATCTAGTCTTAGTGCTGAGGATGCTTCTCAGCTGTTGTCATGGTTTCTGAATAGTTCCACCTCCTCTCTGTGAGGCTAGTTAAATAAACTGCATGCAAGCTGTGAAGTTTCCAAGAACATTTGTTCTTGTTAAAATATAAACGTTTACGCCTGCAACTAGCTACTTTCTACCTTTTCGGAAACTTTGGACATGACTCTGTAAGTTGAACTTCTGAATGACTACATCCCTCTAAGACAAAAAATCCAAAGGACACTGGTGATACATGGACAGTGGATGGTGGGCAGATACATGTCTCTTGATAAGCTCTGTTCTATATAGGGCTGTCCCAGACAAAAAAAATCTTGGTCGACTGAAATAAGGTTGTAACGTAACAAAATGTGGAAAAAGTCAAGGGGTCTGAAAACTCTCCCTGTGTTTTAATAAAATCAACTATATATGCATTGAGCTTGTTTGAGGCTTTACGCTCAATGTTTGATGAAATAAGACACAAATAACTCAAGAGGGAACCAGACATCAACATAACCAGAAGAAAAAAACCTTAACCTGTCCTCTCCATCCTCTTCCCACTCCTACTGGCTTTCGTAGATTCTGCCATTACTCTCCTTAAGTTGCCAGTAATAGGCTACATGAGGAGTCGGCAAACTTTCTCATGTGGAATGTCAATTTATCTTACAATTTCTACTAATCTGCGTGCCAGTTATGGTTTTCATATGCACATTTACGTGGAACAGTTTAATTTAAATTTAGAATAACGTCTTCATATCTCAAAATCATGTGGTTAATCAAAATTCTATCCAAATCTAAATGAAAATTATACAAACATAAACCTAACTTCAATTGCCATTACCAACTATGTAAAAATAGCCTATAAAGCCAACAAATAAAAACATTACAGCCTGCAGGTAGAAAATATCCTAATAAAAATAAATATCCTAGAAATCACATTGGCTACGCATGGCCTGTCTACAATGAAGTTGAAACATTGTATCAACTATTAACTTGGGTCTAGCCTGAAGCTCCTTGCAACATTGTAGAAAATATTTTGGGCCCTGCCAGTGAGCTCGGGACAGACACAGCTGTAGGCTATTTGAGCAAGGGATAAGAAGTAATCAGGTACGCCTATTTTATTTTGTTTCCACTGGATCAGAGCATGACATTTCTTCCTTTCATGGTGAGTGGTTATCGAAAGGGAGAGAGCTAGAAAGATTTTTCAAATACATTGAGGAATTATTGTCATTCTCAATGGACGTAAAAACAAACTTTGTTCGTTTGCTGTTTGAGGTGAAGAAAACATTACTTTGAGAAGCTCCAGCTCATTAGTGGTGGTGCATTAAGCCAATCAGAAATAGTGTCAGATCCTCAAATGGGCACATTTATAAGGCTACATTTACACGCAGGCCAGGTAGTATATAGTTCTACTTCCATACGTAATCAGGTATGCGTCCTTACTCAACATTGACAGGAGCGCTCCAAACAAAATACAATGACTAAATTGACAAAACTCATAAATGGAATGAAATAAAACAAACTTGTTTCCCACAATTGTAGCATAGCTTGTGCGCTCTCCAAACAACGTGTCCACTCCAACATTGAGAACGGTAAAAGACTGGAATAAGAATATATTGAATGCATTAATAGACATTACCGTAACCAAACAAACATTGTAGATTCTAAAATATAAGAATTAACAGTAAATATACTACTGGTGATAAATGTAATGGGGAATTGATAGAGACTAACAATCAAATGCAAACAATTCACACAATGAAGTTATGAAACAATGAATGTGCACAAATTAGGGGGAGAGATCACATTCTGGAGAGAGACGTGCATTGTACATCCTAGCCACACTCCCATTCTGCTTGGACTGTGCCATCCCAGTGGCCTCCGCAATGGATTAGTCTCGGCCTCCGCAATGGATTAGTTCACTTAGATGGAACGTGAATAACACAGGTGTCTTGTGTGCCATAAAAAATATATACAGTTGAAGTCGGAAGTTTACATACACTTAGGTTGGAATCATTAAAACTCGTTTTTCAACCACTCCACAAATTTCTTATTAACAAACTATAGTTTTGGCAAGTCGGTTAGGACATCCACTTTGTGCATGACACAAGTCGTTTTTCAACAATTGTTTACAGATAGATAATTTCACTTATAATGCACTGTATCACAATTCCAGTGGGTCAGAAGTTTACATACACTAAGTTGACTGTGCCTTTAAACAGGTTGGAAAATTCCAGAAGCTTCTGTCGGGGAAATTGCAAGATTATGTTATAATGCTTGTATTGCATTATAATGATTGTTTTATTCGACAGAATAGAATATTCTGTTAACTATTGTTTGTGTGTTCTACTGAGGAGGGCCTCTATGAGATAACACTGACAGAGGAGATTTACGATGTCTTTGGGTGATAAAACCTAAAGAGCATTCCAGATAACATGAGGTAATGTTTTTGTGCCAGGGTGAGACGGTTCCAGTTTGGAGTAGGAGGACCAGACACTGGTCTTTACAATGAAAACTGTTGCCACAGCAGTTGCTGTCTGCTATGTGTTAAAGACTTTTCATACAAATCTTAACCTTGTGACCATTTTATGTATCTGTTGTTCGTCATGTAGGTTGAGAGGGGTGTATCTTGGCTATAAAAGATCTTTGTATTTTTGTGTTGTCACTTTCAATGGTTCATTAGAAATGGCGCATCATTGAAAGTCAGTGCTATTGCAAAGCTCTTATTATTAAAGATGTAGTTTAAGTATAACTCTGACTAGTGTGTGAAGTTTGTCTCTCTCCTCATTTGGTAAAACAGAAATTAACCACCACACTTCTGATAGGCTAATTGACACCATTTGAGTCAATTGGAGGTGGTCCTGTGGATGTATTTCAGGGCCGACCTTCAAACTCAGTGCCTCTTTGCTTGACATCATGGGAAAATCAAAATAAATCAGCAAAGACCTCAGAAAAAATTGTAGACCTCCACAAGTCTGGTTCATCCTTGGGAGCAATTTCCAAATGCCTGAAGGTACCACGTTCAACTGTACAAACAATAGTACGCAAGTATAAACACCTTGGGACCGTACACAGCCATCATAGCACTGAGGAAGGAGACACGTTCTGTCACGCACAGATGAACGTACTTTGGTGTGAAAAGTGCAAATCAATCCCAGAACAACAGAAAAGGACCTTGTGAAGATGCTGGAGGAAACAGGTACAACAGTATCTATATCCACAGTTAAACGAGTCCTATATCAACATAACCTGAAAGGCCGCTCAGCAAGGAAGAAGCCACTGCTCCAAAACCGCCAATAAAAAGCCAGACTACGGTTTGCAACTGCACATGGGGACAAAGATCGTACTTTTTGGAGAAATGTCCTCTGGTCTGATGAAACAAAAATAGAACTGTTTGGCCATAATGACTATCGTTATGTTTGGAGGAAAAAGGGGGAGGCTTGCAAGCCGAAGAACACCATCTCAACCATGAAGCACGGGGGTGGCAGCATCATGTTGTGGGGGTGCTTTGCTGCAGGTGGGACTGGTGCACTTCACAAAATAGATGGCATCATGAGGGAGGAAAATGATGTGGATACACTGAAGCAACATCTCAAGACATCCGTCAGGAAGTTAAAGCTTCGTCGCAAATGGGTCCTCCAAATGGACAATGACCCCAAGCATACTTCCAAAGGTGTGGCAAAATGTCTTAAGTACAAAGCCCTGACCTCAATCCAATAGAAGGTTTGTGGGCAGAACTGAAAGTGTGCGAGCAAGGAGACCTACATACCTGACTCAGTTACACCAGCTCTGTCAGAAGAAATGGGCCAAAATGTACCCAACTTATTGTGGGAAGCTTGTGGAAGGCTATCCAAAATGTTTGACCCATGATAAACAATTTAAAGGCAATGGTACCAAATACTAATTGAGTGTATGTAAACTTCTGACCCACTGGGAATGTAATGAAAGAAATAAAAGCTGAAATAAATAATTATCTCAACTATTATTCTGACATTTCAAATTCTTAAAATAAAGTGGTGATCCTAACTGACCTAAGACAGGGAATTTTTCCTTGGATTAAATGTCAGGAATTGTGAAAAACGGAGTTTAAATTTATTTTGCTGAGGTGCATGTAAACTTCTTACTTCAGCTGTATATATACTGTACAGTACCAGCCATAAGGCACATGAAGCTGGTTGAGAGAATGCCAAGAGTGTGCAAAGCTGTCATCAAGGCAAAGGGTGGCTACTTTGAAGAATCTCCCATATAAAATATGTTTTGATTTGTTGAACACTTTTTGGTTACTACATGATTCCATATGTGTTATTTCATGTCTTCATTATTATTCTACAATGTAGAAAATAGTACAAAAAAATGAAAACCCTGGAATGAGTAGGTGTCCAAGCTTTTCACTAGTACTATATATATTTTTGCTACTGCTTGACAAAAGAAATCTTGGTCGACCAACAGCCTATCGACCAAACAATCGACTAGTCGAATAATTGGGGTCCTAGTTCTGTATATACTAGGGACTGTACGTCTGTGCGATGTCTGTTGATAGAGTATGTTCTGTTCTGCAGTAAAACTGTCCCATGTTTCCATTTACGAGGTGCTGTGCTGTGAGCCAGTGACTGGTCCACAGTCTCTCTTAATGGCATGCTGTGACTGCTCCATGAGGCATACTAATGTGCACTCTATGCCCTCCAAAACAACAACATTGCTTCTTAATTTTCTCATTGCGGAAATGATTCGCACAGCCACAGCCAGGCAATGTAGACAATGCAGTGAGGACCCTCAGATCCAGGGCCCAGAGAGAACAATGTCATATTCATACCAGCAGAAACCACTCCTCCTCCTCATTATCACAGCACTGGCATAAATGAAGCACTCTGTCCACTCACTCCTCAAAGGGCCCGCCACCAGTCCTTTACTGCTATTTGACTATTTATTACACTTTAGTTCAACAGCCAATGTTGTTGTTTCGATACTATTTTCAGAATTCTTCATTCACTGACAATTCACTGTACTTTATAGTGAAAATTCCGTTGACAAAAAGGCGGGAGGTCTGATTTGTATTCCATCTAAAAATAATTCTAAAGTGAATGGGATGTCAAAAAATTCACCTCTCCCTGCCCTTTGACCTTGGCATTACACGTTTATTTAGCAAAAAGCTATTTTACAGAGACAGAAAATAGTTGTATTGTGTTCCCCTGCCGAAGGCTTGAAGGATGGACTATGTATTAGTCTGAAATGACTCCTAGGATGCGTCCCAAATGGAACCCTATTCTCTATATTGTGCATTACTTTCGGCCCACTATTCTCTATACAGCGCACTACTTTTGAAAAGTGGTGCAATATAAAGGGAATAGGGTGCCATTTGGGATGCATCCTAGAAGCCTTGAAAGGCTATACAAGGTCAGTGATGGAGAGACATTCTGTAGGCACCACCAGGCGTAGCCAATGGCCATCCCTTCTGACCAAATGATCTCTCACCCCTCTATAGCTGCATGCCTTCACCCAGTATGACTTCAAGACCAATACAACAATGGAACCTCAACGAGACTGCTAATTACACTGCAGCTAGATTCCCTGCTTCCCTTCCCTTTAACAGACGGGCTTATCCAGAGCAAATAATGTGAAGTGCCTTGCTTAAGGGGACATCAACAGATTTTTCACCTAGTCGGCCCGGGATATCAAACCAGCAACCTTTCGGTTAAGAGCTTTGGGCTCTTAACCACTTGGCTACCTGCCGCCATGTACAGAGGAGCAGTCAGAAAGAGCTCACTGAAAAACGTGTGTGGACACTGGGTAGCTCTGTCTGAAGAGCTACCCACACAGCTTGAAATGTACTGTCTTACATCTGACAGTAGTGACTAGCAAAACTGCAGTAGGTGATTTTCTTATGGATGTCAACAGTGGCTACTGGATCTTCTCTCTTTCTAAAGTTGTACTGAGAAGAACTACAACGTCTCAGCCTTCCCTTCCCTAACTAAGAGTAACATCGGTTGCTGCCACCACATAAAGTAATGCCCTGCATTATCTAGCAATTAGGGGGAGGTTTATTAAGCAGAATCTAATGTAAATTTAATGAGCTATAAATTCAATTTCTTTAAATAGATGAGTATATTATTGTTACAAATGATGTAGTGAGCCAAATGTACAGGCAGTGTAATATTTCACGAGCTGGCACATATCAATGGGCCATTACCTTCGGTGTCAAATGTAACTTGAAACAGTATTTACTACTTATCATTCAAATCTGCTATGAGCATACAGAACAAGTGAAGTGGACAGGATCAGTATCCTGGCCCTACAGTCAACAACACTGTTAAAGCGCTGTATACAGTATACGTGAATAACACAGGACAAGATATTCTAGTAGATGCCAGTTCAGTTACCAAGGCCTGTGAAGGATGAGGGTGATGACTCCGTACAGAGACAGAATACAGTACAGCAGCCCCGCATCACTCTGTTTCAAAGCCAAACCCTTCAACAGCATCTTCAATCACCATCCATTTCACACATAGAAAACTGTATGGCAAACATAAGCACAATAACACGCATACGTTTACTTTGTTTATCAGAGAAACACACCAAAAGCAGTACAGGCCTACTTAAGGCTCCATGACCGCTTCTATTGATCCATTTCACCACCATTCAGCACTGATGAATGAGGTGGAGCTGACAATAAAAAAGCATTATGCAACAGTCTGAAATACCATGATCAGATCACAGCTGATATGTATTATAATAGAATAACCTCCTGGAGAGATAGAGGGACCCCTTGGAGCTAGAGGACCCCTGGAGATAGAGGACCCCATGGAGAGATAGAGGAACCCCCTGGAGAGACAGAGGTACCCCCTGGAGAGACACGGGAAACTCCTGGAAAGATAGAGGGACCCCCTGGATAGACAGAGGAACCCCTGGAGATAGAGGACCCCATGGAGAGATAGAGGAACACCCTGGAGAGACACAGGAAACTCCTGGAGAGACAGAGGAACCCCCTGGAGAGACAGAGGAAAACCATGGAGAGATATAGGAAACCTCTGGAGAGATAGAGGAACCCTTGAGATAGAGGAACCCCATGGAGATAAACGGACCCCTGGGCAGATACTGGAACTCCCTGGAGAGACAGATGAACCCCCTGGAAAGACAGAGGAAAACCATGGAGAGATATAGGAAACCTCTGGAGAGATAGAGGAACCCTTGAGATAGAGGAACCCCATGGAGATAAACGGACCCCTGGGCAGATAGTGGAACTCCCTGGAGAGACAGATGAACCCCCTGGAAAGACAGAGGAAAACCATGGAGAGATATAGGAAACCTCTGGAGAGATAGAGGAACCCCATGGAGATAAATGACCCCTGGAGAGATAGAGGAACTCCTTGGAGAGGTAGAGGTACCCCCTGGAGATAGAGGAACCCCATGGAGATAAAGGACCCCTGGACAGACAGAGGAACCCCCTGTAGGGAAATAGGAAACTCCTGTGAAGTGGACAGGATCAGTATCCTGGCCCTACAGTCAACAACACTGTTAAAGCGCTGTATACAGTATACGTGAAGAACACAGGACAAGATATTCTAGTAGATGCCAGTTCAGTTACCAAGGCCTGTGAAGGATGAGGGTGATGACTCAGTACAGAGACAGAATACCGTACAGCAGCCCCAAATCACTCTGTTTCAAAGCCAAACCCTTCAACAGCATCTTCAATCACCATCCATTTCACACATAGAAAACTGTATGGCAAACATAAGCACAATAACACGCATACGTTTACTTTGTTTATCAGAGAAACACACCAAAAGCAGTACAGGCCTACTTAAGGCTCCATGACCGCTTCTATTGATCCATTTCACCACCATTCAGCACTGATGAATGAGGTGGAGCTGACAATAAAAAAGCATTATGCAACAGTCTGAAATACCATGATCAGATCACAGCTGATATGTATTATAATAGAATAACCTCCTGGAGAGATAGAGGGACCCCTTGGAGCTAGAGGACCCCTGGAGATAGAGGACCCCATGGAGAGATAGAGGAACCCCCTGGAGAGACAGAGGTACCCCCTGGAGAGACACGGGAAACTCCTGGAAAGATAGAGGGACCCCCTGGATAGACAGAGGAACCCCTGGAGATAGAGGACCCCATGGAGAGATAGAGGAACACCCTGGAGAGACACAGGAAACTCCTGGAGAGACAGAGGAACCCCCTGGAGAGACAGAGGAAAACCATGGAGAGATATAGGAAACCTCTGGAGAGATAGAGGAACCCTTGAGATAGAGGAACCCCATGGAGATAAACGGACCCCTGGGCAGATACTGGAACTCCCTGGAGAGACAGATGAACCCCCTGGAAAGACAGAGGAAAACCATGGAGAGATATAGGAAACCTCTGGAGAGATAGAGGAACCCTTGAGATAGAGGAACCCCATGGAGATAAACGGACCCCTGGGCAGATAGTGGAACTCCCTGGAGAGACAGATGAACCCCCTGGAAAGACAGAGGAAAACCATGGAGAGATATAGGAAACCTCTGGAGAGATAGAGGAACCCCATGGAGATAAATGACCCCTGGAGAGATAGAGGAACTCCTTGGAGAGGTAGAGGTGCCCCCTGGAGATAGAGGAACCCCATGGAGATAAAGGACCCCTGGACAGACAGATGAACATCTTGGGGTGATAGAGGTACCCCCTGGAGATAGAGGAACCCCATGGAGATAAAGGACCCCTGGACAGACAGAGGAACCCCCTGTAGGGAAATAGGAAACTCCTGTGAAGTGGACAGGATCAGTATCCTGGCCCTACAGTCAACAACACTGTTAAAGCGCTGTATACAGTATACGTGAAGAACACAGGACAAGATATTCTAGTAGATGCCAGTTCAGTTACCAAGGCCTGTGAAGGATGAGGGTGATGACTCAGTACAGAGACAGAATACCGTACAGCAGCCCCAAATCACTCTGTTTCAAAGCCAAACCCTTCAACAGCATCTTCAATCACCATCCATTTCACACATAGAAAACTGTATGGCAAACATAAGCACAATAACAAGCATACGTTTACTTTGTTTATCAGAGAAACACACCAAAAGCAGTACAGGCCTACTTAAGGCTCCATGACCGCTTCTATTGATCCATTTCACCATCATTCAGCACTGATGAATGAGGTGGAGCTGACAATAGAGAAGCATTATGCAACCGTCTGAATTACGATGATCAGATCACAGCTGACATGTATTATAATAGAGGAACCTCCTGGAGAGATAGAGGATCCCCCTGGAGATAGAGGTATCCCATGGAGAGATAGAGGAACCCCCTGGAGAGACAGAGGAACCCCCTGGAGAGAAATATGAAACTCCTGGAGAGACAGAGGGACCCCCTGGAGTGATAGAGGGACCCCCTGGAGAGATATAGGAAATCCATGGAGAGATAGAGGTACCCCTTGAGAGACAGAGGAACCCCTGGAGAGATAGAGGAACTCCCTGGAGAGATAGAGAGACACCCTGGAGAGATAGAGGAACCCCATGGAGAGACAGAGGAACTCCCTGGAGAGATAGAGGAACTCCCTAGAGAGATAGTGGGACACCCTGGAGTGATAGAGGAACCCCATGGAGAGACAGAGGAACTCCCTGGAGAGATAGAGGAACTCCCTAGAGAGATAGTGGGACACCCTGGAGAGACAGATGAACCCCCTGGAGAGACAGAGGAACTCCCTGTAGAGAGATAAAGGAACCCCCTGGAGAGATACACTATTTACAAGATGCTTTCAAAATGATTTAAAATTTTATTTTTGTATCGCTCCATATCAGCTATCTGAGCAGCTTAACAATCGCTGCAGCTGTACACAGCCCATCTGTAAATAGCCCATCCAACTACCTACCTCATCCCCATATTGTTTTTTGGGGATGAAGTAGCTCTTTTGCACACCAGTATTTCTACTTGGACATCATCATCTGCGCATCTATCACTCCAGTGTTAATTTGCTAAATTGTAATTACTTCGCTACTATGGCCTATTTATTTCCTTACCTCCTTACTTCACTTGCACACACTGTATATATATTTTTCTATTGTGTTATTGACTGCACTTTTGTTTATCCCATGCGTAACTCTGTGTTGTTGTTTGTCACACTGCTTTGCTTTATCTAGGTCAGGTCGCAGTTATAAATGAGAACTTGTTCTCAACTGACCTACCTGGTTAATTAAATAAAGGTGAAATATATATATATTTTTTCAATTAAAAATCTTTCCTTTCAGATATTAACCAACCAGGCTTGATGTCAAATAAATGCCTGCCAAGCCTAGTCCAGCTAAGCAAGATCTTGTTAGACTTTGTGTCACGACTTCCGCCGAAGTAGGTCCCTCTCCTTGTTGAGCGGCGTTCGACGTCACCGGCTTTCTTGCTACCACCGATCCACTTTTCATTTTCCATTTGTTTTGTCTTTGTTTCACACACCTGTTCATTATGTAACCCTCTCTTCCCCATATGGGTTTTGTGAGTGATTGTTTGTTGTATTGTGGTCCGTATTGTGTGGCCGTGTATATTACGTGTATATACTTTGATTTTTGAGTAAAAGTGTTGCTATTACTCATATCTGCTGTCCTGCGCCTGACTCATCTCACCAGCTACACACAGACGACCTTACACTTCGCCCTTCTCTTTGGTGCTCTACTCTCACTATAAAGGCATACAGTTCCTTCAGAAAGTATTCAGACCCCTTGACTTTTTCCACATTTTGTTATGTTACAACTTCATTCTAAAGTGGATTAAATATAGTTTTTTTTCTCAGCAATCTACACACAATGCCCAATAAAGACAAAGCAAAAACAGGTTTAACAATTTTTGAAAATGTATGACAAATAAAAAACAGAAATACCTTATTTACATAAGTATTCAGACCCTTTGCTATGAGACTCAAATTTGATCATCCTTGAGATGTTTCTAAAACTTGATTGGAGTCCACCTGTGGTAAATTCAATTGATTGGATATGATTTGGAAAGGCACACCCCTGTCTATAAAAGGTCCCACAGTTTACAGTGCATGTCAGAGCAAAACCCAAGCCATGAGGTCCAAGGAATTGTCCAAAGAGCTCTGAGACAGGATTGTGTCGGCCAAACTGATCAATCGGAGGAGAAGGGCCTTGGACAGGGAGAGTGTCCAGACAGAAGCCACTCCTCAGTAAAAGGCATATGACAGCCCTCTGGAGTTTTCCAAAAGGCACACAAAGACTCTCAGAACACAAGAAACAAGATTCTCTGGTTTGATGAAACCAAGATTGAACTCTTTGGCCTGAATTCCAAGCATCACATCTGGAGGAAACTTGGCACCATCCCTACGGTGAAGCATGGTGGTGGCAGCATCATGCTGTGGGGATGTCTTTCAGAAGCAAGGACTGGGAGACTAGTCTGAATCGAGGCAAAGATGAGCGGAGCAAAGTACAGAGAGATCCTTGATGAAAACCTGCCCCAGAGAGCTCAGGATCTCAGACTCGGGTGAAGGTCCACCTTCCAACAGGACAACGACCCTAAGCATATAGGCAAAACAATGCAGGGGTGATTTCAGGACAAGGCTCTGAATGTCCTTGAGTGACCCAGCCAGAGCCTGGACTTGAACTCGATCAAACATCTCTGGAGAGACCTGAAAATAGCTGTGCAGCAACGCTCCCATCCAACCTGACAGAGTTTGAGATGATCTCCAGAGAAGAAACTCTCCAAACACAGGTGTGCCACGCTTGTAGCGTCATACCCAAGAAGATTTTATACTGTAGTCACTGCCAAAGGTGCATCACCAAAGCACTGAGTAAATGGTATGAATACTTTTCTTTTATAAATTAGCAACAATTTAAAAAAAAAACTGTTTTTGATTTGTCATTATGGGGTATGTTGTGTAGATTGCTGAGGTTTTTTTCTATCAATTTTAGAATAATGCTGTAATGTAACAAAATGTGGTCAAGGGGTCTGAACACTTTCCTTAGACACTGTATCTAAATGGTATCCTACCAAGCCTGGTCAACTTTGTTCCTAACAATATGTGGGAGTTGTTACAGCTGTACAGTGTTTCTCGGTCAGCAAATCTCTAGTTTTCCTCTCCCTGCATTTATTTATGCAACAAAAATCAAATAAATGAAAAATCTGCATCCATAGGTCTTTCTTGGCTTGGAATTTTTCTTCCCCACAAAAAATGCAATAATCTTCTAATCTTGCACCACTTAGGATATTGTATTGGCAGGGTAGCCTAGTGGTAACCGAAAGGTTG
The DNA here is from genome assembly GCF_036934945.1 of Oncorhynchus masou masou. NCBI lineage: Eukaryota > Metazoa > Chordata > Actinopteri > Salmoniformes > Salmonidae > Oncorhynchus > Oncorhynchus masou. The sequence continues at coordinate 70,301,328 of NC_088224.1, read as the reverse complement.
CAAGTTCAAATCCCCGAGCTGACAAGGTACAAATCTGTCATTCTGCCCATGAACAGGCAGGTAACCCACTGTTCCTAGGCCGTCATTGAAAATACAAATTTTTCTTAACTGACTTGCCTAGTTAAATAAAGGTAAAATACAAAAATAAAAATTGGAAGCTATTGTGTATTCTGCATGCATTCTGGCATTTAACCCAGAGAGAGATTAATTCAATTAATGGTGACAAGAGAGTGAAGCTCTAAAATACGGTGAATGGTAATCAACCACTACTCAATGCAGACTAGACTCAATTCAACAGTCTTCCATTGAAAACCTGTAGTTTACCATGTTACCTCAGTACACATGTACAGTACCTTCAGAAAGTACTCACACTCCTTGACTTTTTCCACATTTTGTTGTGTTATAGCCTGAATTTAAAATGTATTACATTTAGATTTGTTTTCACTGGCCAAAACACAATACCCTATAATGTCAAAGTGTTTTTTAATTTTATTTTTTACAAATTCACTAAAAATGAAAAGCTTAAAAGTCTTGAGTCAATAAGTATTCAACCCCTTTGTTATAGCAAGCCTAAATAAGTTCAGGATTGAAAATGTGCCTAACAAGTCACATAATAAGTTCCATGGACTCCCAAGGTCCTTCCTAACTTAGTTGCCGGAGAGGAAGGAAACCGCTCAGGGATTTCACCATGCCAATGATGACTTTAAAACAGTTACAGAGTTTAATGGCTGTGATAGAAAACTGAGGATGGATCAATATGGATCGGGGTGGCAGGATAGCCGAGTGGTTAGAGCATTGGACTAGTCACCGAAAGGTTGCAAGTTCAAATCCCTGAGCTGACAAGGTACAAATCTGTCGTTCTGCCCCTGAACAAGCCATTAACCCACTGTTCCTAGGCCATCGTTTTGAAAATAAGAATTTGTTCTTAACTGACTTGCCTAGTAAAATAAAGGTAAATTAATTGCAGTTACAACACTAATCAAAATGACAGAGTGAATAAAGGAAGCCTGTACAGAATAAAAATACAAAATAAACATACATCCTGTTTGCAACACACCATTAAAGTAACACTGCAAAACAAATGTGGCAATGCAATTCACATTTTGTCCTGAATACAAAGTGCTATGTTAGGGGCAAATCCATACTTGTAATCGTTAAGGAATGTAGAATTTTTCAGGATAAAAAATAAATGGAATGGAGCTAAGCACAGGCAAAAACCCAGAGGAAAACCTGGTTCAGTCTGCTTTCCACTGAACATTGGGAGATTAATTCACCTTTCAGCAGGACAATAACCTAAAACACATAGCCACATATACATTGGAGTTGCTTACCAAGAAGACAGTGTATTTTCCTGAGTTGCCGATTTACAGTTTTGACTTAAATCTACTTAAAAATCTATGACAAGACCTGAAAATGGTTCTCTGGCAATGATTAACAACCAATATGATAGAGCTTGAAGGATTTTTAAAAGAATCATGGGCAAATGTTGCACAATTCAGGTGTGGAAAGCTCTTAAAGTCGTACCCCGAAACACAGCTGTAATCGCTGCTAAAGCTGTTTCCACAAAGTGTTGACTCAGGGGTGTGAATACCTCTGTAAATTATGTATTGCTGTATGTCATTTTCAATACATTTGCCAAAAATGTCAAAAACATGTTTTCGCTTTGTCATTATGGGGTATTGTGTGTAGATGGGTGAGAACACATGCTGAACCACAACAAAATGTGGAATAAGTATGAATCATTTCTGTAGGCACTGTATTTCTTTAGACATTTTGCTTTATTTTTGATAGGCTTCTGAGCAACAAACGGTGTAATCCTGTATAGACCCCCACCCACCCAAACATCCATCCACACACACACACACACACACACACACACACACACACACACACACACACACACACACACACACACACACACACACACACACACACACACACACACACACACACACACACACACACACACACACACACACACACACACACACAAACACACACACACACACACGCACACACACACACACACACACACACAAACACCACACAGAGAGAGACCTGTTGATTTTGCATTGCGAGATTTAAAGGCTACATATGAGCAACATAACAGACCTGTTAAGAATGTTATGCTCATCATAAAAAAAAATGTATCTTACAAATTGACTGCTTATTAGCGACAAACCATGAGGCGAAAAAACTACATTTTAGGCTACTGTCCACACTACAACACTAGCGTAAATGAAATGATTGTGAAAAGATCTTTGGCTACAGTGTCTGAGGCTGATTATATGAAATTATACTGGCGTGGTTCTGGACGTCATTTACCTTGTAGACTAGTGCATGCACCGTATCATCATATCAGTCTATGTAGCCTACAACTAACAGGAACAGTCAGGCAGGTCATACGTTCCTTGCAATCCAACAACTCAAGACATTTCAGGGTCCATCAGTGTCCTATTCGCCGGAAATAATACGCAGACAAGCTCTAACTGTGAACCTGTATAATAGGATAATAGTAAGGAGGTATGTTGTGGGTATGAGCCAATGCGCCGAAACCTATTCACCGCAGCGGTGACATGAGTGCAGTTTACTGTATGTAGCTGCATTGCGTGTTTTTCAGCGCACTAAAGTACCAGAGTATAATAGGCATTCGAGTTGTTGAGCATAAATATTAGCCTCGGTAAGCATTTGCAATACATTTACCCTGACCACTCTGTTTATGTTACACCGAGGAAACTTCAACTGGCAATTATGTGGAACATAGAAGTTACAGTGGTAGCTTGACGTTACACTGTAGCCTATGTTATTTTTTATGAATGAAAATAGTAGGCTATTTGTTGATAATCTCATTTACTAATTTTTACCACTTTTGAGGTGCAACTTTCAGAATATAAAAAGGACTGACATGCTATCCAAAGGTCCCCCAAAAACAATGGCATGTTGTTTTGTATATAGTGACACGGGTTACAGCAGAGACTACATAGAAAACGGTGCAAGTTGAAGTAAGATCAAAAGAAGCTAAGTGAAGATGCTGAGATTTAGGAGAAGCTCATCGCGCATCGCGCACCAACCATTTCAAGTTTTAGGTATGTTCTTTCACTCCATGAGCTCAAACATTTTTGATACACATGCATCATGAGTAAGTAATCCTACCTTTTAGAAGAAACGCTGCTGAAATCACGAAAACAGAGAGAGAAATAGTGAGAGATCCGTTTCCCGTGATCGCCATGTTGGACAGCTGCTCGAGACTGGCGGCACTAAATCACCTAGAGACAGCCATCGGATGCGAGAGGAGGGAGGGCGCAAATAGGGACTCATGTATCAAATAACACTGCGTGATTTCTAGAGTTACTTACATTATGTTTTGCATAATTCCACCCATAGTTCAGTATTTGGGATTTGGGATTTGTGGCAAATGTCAAGTTTAGGCTAAAATAAATATTAAAACATGCTTATAAACTGTATAGCCTATATGCATGAATTATCTATGTTGTGAATCATTCCTAGTTCAATTAACATTTAATCGGTTATTAAAGATACGTATTATATAGTACGCTGTTATTTTCTGTTTTGTCTTTAAACCTAATACTGATTGAATTTGTTGTCTATGCTAAACCCTTATTCAAATGAGTTTATTACTTGTTGCCCTATGATACGAGCAGTAATGTGTCAATAACAGTGTTTAATTGAGCTGTTTCATTAGCTGTCAGAATGTCTATCACGATCATAGATCACGATTCAGAAAACATCGTGCAGCTACAGTTTTTTTTATCAGGTAGTAGGCTGCCTTCACAGTTTGACTTTAACCCTCGTTACTCAAAGAGCGCCCCCTACGTTATACCCTGAGCGAAGCAGTTTGTAGTAGGCAGTATCCCTATAGGCTACACTATATGGGATTCAGTTTTAAATGTGTGTGCGTGTGTGTGCGTGTGTGTGCGTGTGTGTGTGTGCGGGTGTGCGCGTGTGTGTGTGCATCCAGTCATTCCACCCCAAACAGCACAATAGTCTGACCGAGTCCTTCAGTCTCATGGACTAAGAGCATCACCAGGAAACCTTGTTCAGTACAAAACAGGTAATTAATGTATTTCAAGCACATGTCTATCTAGAGGGTTAATCTCAAACAATGGTTTTGCTAATAGCTAGGCAATAAACAATCTAGTTCACCAGTTTGCTCTCTAAAAATAGCTGATAGAATATTCTACACAGTGCCTTTGCATCTCTCTCTCTCTCTCTCTCGCTCTCTCGCTCTCTCTCACTCTCGCTCTCGCTCTCTTGCTCTCTCTCTTCTCTCTCTGCAATAACTACACTTATCAGTCTTATCTTCAACAAATAGACCTGGGTGAAATAGTGTCACAAGGAAGTGTGCATGAAGGAGTCTGCATGATAATGTTGAATATCATTTATCTTTTATGGTGTCAAAAAGAAGCCAGGACAGCTAATCTATTCTCTGAGAGTTTGTGTCAGTCCTCATTTCAGGGGATGAGCAGATACCATTTTAGAACTTCACTCTAATGTCTGAGCCGTTTCTATTGCTACAGATTGAATTCCCTCCCATAAAATTCATTTCTGATGTCATTATTCCTGGCAGTTTGCCAGCCCTGCCTGTCACTCAGATATATACACAAGATCTTTTCCTGCTGCTACTTTGTTTACTAGGAAATGAGATGATAGGCAGCTGTCAGGGATTGTATTGCACACATTATTCTGTAATAACCCTGCATTTACATTATTGGATTTATTAGAATATTTCTGGTAGAGTTATTCTGAGACAGTTTTGTGAGCTTGAACATAAACAAGGGACTTTGTTATATGCCCTAAAACAAACCATAGGGTTTAATGTATGTCAGAGTCTGTTGCCTACTTCTGAGGAGAATCCAACATGATTTTAAATTATCTTTCATATATAACCTTGCAGAGTCCTAGAGAAAATATTTGACAACAAAAGGCAAGTTTTGGACAGAACTATTTATTTGTTATTGCACTCCCAAAACTCACACATACATCCAAACGCATGTTGTACCGGCTTCTCTCTTTTGCAGTATTGCAGGCTCCTGCCACTTGTGTGTGTCTTTCTTGCGCTCATGAGGATAGATGAGGTTCCTGGGTCTCTCTGAGGTGCCGACCGACCATCTTTCCCCCAGCAAGATGAATAATGGATGGGACTGGATCAGATGACTGACTCTCTTCATGTGGGTCCTCTGTAGTAATGACCAGCCTCAGTCTACTCTGTGTGTGTGTGTGTGTGTGTGTGTGTGTGTGTGTGTGTGTGTGTGTGTGTGTGTGTGTGTGTGTGTGTGTGTGTGTGTGTGTGTGTGTGTGTGTGTGTGTGTGTGTGTGTGTGTGTGTGTGTGTGTGTGTGTGTGTGTGTGTGTGTGTGTGTGTGTGTGTGTGTGTGTGTGGTAGAAGGTGACCATGGTGTCATTGGGTTCTCTGGAGAGAAAGGGACCAACAATGAATACAACAGAATTGGTTCAGAGTTTCTTTTTTGATTCACAAATACCTTGTGTCTATGGCTAGACATTATTGTAAATGTTTTATTTCAGATAATCTCTATCAATGTTATCTATGCAGTGCAGTAAGTGCCATGTTCATTTGGATAGGAGCTAAAATAGTTGGTTGAAAACATTCTAGTTAAAAATTAATCTGACCCACCCCTCCAATAGACATTTGATAAGAAATGCAATGCATTTTAAATTAAAAAAGTTCTGTTGTTTTTCTTGAAATCAATCAGCAAACATGAATTGAATTATTTGAGTTGGTAATCTTTTTAGCTAGTCAAACAGTTTTACCATGAAAACAAGTTACTTCTGAAAAAATGATTCAATCAGACCTTTAAGAGAACCCCAATAGCATGAGAAAGAACAGGGCTTATAGAAATGAAATGCACATTTTATCTTGCTTAAACCATGTAAGTAGGTTGGAGGTGCATATGATAAATAAAATTTGCAACGATTGACGTCACCTCTTTAGTAAGTATGTGTTACACCTGTGCTGGCTTGTCCATTTCATTAGTCAGAAGGTGTTTCACCTGTGCTAGCCCAGGTGATATTTAGTGTCTGGCCCAGTGCTTGAGAGCTTGAGAAATGTTGGGAGAGCTACACTTCACATCAGCTGAGTTGCGATTTCGAGCTCATCCTATTTAAGTTTGAAAGACAGATTTTTCTGTTTTGTTTTGGTTGTCAAAGTAATTTTCTTTGTTAGTTCCCTTTGTTGTGAAAGACATATTGAGTTTGTCTTGTGGGAATATAACAATTGTACCTGAAAAAGGAAAGTGTGTGTGTGTGTGTGTGTGTGTGTGTGTGTGTGTGTGTGTGTGTGTGTGTGTGTGTGTGTGTGTGTGTGTGTGTGTGTGTGTGTGTGTGTGTGAGAGAGAGAGAGAGAGAAAAGGGGAGGGAGAGAGAATAAAAGAGAGTGACATGTAGCATCCTATCTCTGACCTAATACATTAAATATAATTGAATAAATAAATAAATAAATTCTAGTTGACCAACTGCTATACAACAACATTCAGCTGGATTTGATTACCTACCTTAGGTTACCCTTCTACTTGACAGTTGTCAATCATGTTAGATTAGCTCAAAGCCTGAACACATATAAATAATCTCCCACATTTTCCACTACTGTCCCCCCAAATGTAGCTGATTATTCCTGAAAACTCTGCATACATTTTTTACATAAAAGTATGATTGATAGAAAGGTCAAACAACTCCTGGGCATTTATTCATTGGTTTAATTTGCATAAGAGCATTAGCTCTATGTATAATGAAGTATCATAAACTATAATTACTTTAGTGTTCTGTCATATTCACTGCCACATTTTGTCATGACTTCTGCCGAAGTCGTTGCCTCTCCTTGTTCGGGCGGTGCTCGGCGTTCGACGTCACCGGTCTTCTAGCCATCATTGATCCATTTTCCATTTTCCATTGGTTTTGTCTTGTCTTCCCACACACCTGTTTTCAATTCCATTCATTACCTGTTGTGTATTTAACCCTCTGTTTCCCCTCATGTCTTTGTCAGAGATTGTTTTATTGTCAGTGTAGTTTTATGTTGTATAGGTGCGCAACGGGTCCTCGTACCCATGTTTGTTTATGTATGTACATTTTAGTGTTATGGAGCATGTTACGTGGACTTTATTAAAAGACTCCATTTTACACTCTGTTTGACTCTCCTGCGCCTGACTTCCCTGCCACCTATACACATATGCCTGACACATTTTCACATACTAATTGATTAAATCATTCTGTAAAGTTAGGATAGGAAAGGAAATCCCTTCAGACTTCCCCATAGTCTGGTTTTATGACCAGTTGCAGAAACTCTGTTACAGATTTTTCAGAAATTCTTTTACGGATTGGTAACGGAATTTAGAGTTTTAATCACTCAATAATTCATAAACAAAATTGATATCAGTAAAAATACTATGGCTAATTAACAGGTCTCCCTTTATTGTTACCTTTGTTTACTTTCATTATCCTCCCTCCACATGAGGGAGAGAAAATAGATTTTTGTAATGGAATTTCAAGGCAAAAAGCAATGTTTCTCCTAGAGTAGATGTCTGCGCCTGCACTGAAATCGAATTAGCACAATCAAAAATCACCATCAAAATCACTGTTTTTTACTTATCTTTTTTATTTATTTCACCTTTATTTAACCAGGTAGGCCAGTTGACAACAAGTACTCATTTACAACTGCGATCTGGCCATGATAAAGCAAAGCAGTGCGACAAAAACAACACAGAGTTACACATGGAATAAACAAACGTACAGTCAATAACACAATAGAAAAATCTGTATACAGTGTGTGCAAAGGAAGTAAGGAGGTAAGGCAATAAATAGGCAAATAGTTGCAACGTAATTACAAATTAGCAATTTACACTGGAGTGATATATGTGCAGATGAGGATGTGCAAGTAGAAATACTGGTGTGAAAAAGAGCAGAAAAACTAAATATGGGGATGAGGTTGGTAGTTGGTTGGATGGGCTATTTACAGATGGGCTTTGTACAGCTGTAGCAATCAGTAAGTTGCTATGACAGCTAACGCTTAAAGTTAGTGAGGGAGATATAAGTCTCCAACTTCAGTGATTTTTTGCAATTCGTTCCAGTCATTGGCAGCAGAGAACTGGACGGGAAGGCGGCCAAAGGAGGTGTTGGCTTTGGGAATGACCAGTGAAATAAACCTGCTGGAGCGTGTGCGACGGGTGGGTGTTGCTATGGAGACCAGTGAGCTGAGATAAGGCAGAGCTATACATAGCAAAGACTTATAGATGACCTGGAGCCAGTGGGTTTGGCAACAAATTTAAACTAGAGACTTCCGCTTGGGCTATGTCTCAATCCACGTCATCTACAGATGTCGACCTTCCGAGTCGATATTCAATTAATAATAAGGAATTCCCCTCAACCACGTCCACAAATTGGGGAAAACAAACATTCTTTCCCATTGAGCCCCAGGGTAAAAGAGCCAACTTCGGCGTAGATTATTTGTTATATAGAAATAACAAAACCTGCCGAAAAGCTGCCGTGTTGTTCAATGTACGTGTGACCAGGTAAAAAAATCTGACCTACAGTTCGCAATGCTCCCACGTAGGGAAATAGAGCCTGCGAGAAGAACCCTTTGGCTTTAGGCTATTCAGCATGGGAGAGTGGGAAATGTGGGGACTTGGGGCCGGATTCACAAAACCTTCTTGAAATGTATTGTTTTAACACCTCTTAGGGATCCCTTCACCCCCATTTCCGCTCGGATCCTGTTAACGGGATTGATTTGACAACATCCAGTGAAATTGCAGTGCGCCAAATTCAAAAACAGAAATACTGATAATGAGAATTCATTAAACATACAAGTGTATCCTCCTGGGTGGCGCAGTGGTCAAGGGGCCTGCATCGCAGTGCTAGCTGTGCCACCAGAGACTCTGGGTTTGCGCCCAGGCTCTGTCGCAGCCAGCCGCGACCGGGAGGTCCATGGGGCGACGCACAATTGGCCTAGCGTCGCCCGGGTTAGGGAGGGTTTAGCCTGTAGGGATATCCTTGTCTCATCGCGCACTAGCGACTCCTGTGGAAGGCTGGGCACAGTGCACGCTAACCAGGTAACCAGGTGCACAGTGTTTCCTCCGACACATTGGTGCAGCTGGCTTCCGGGTTGGATGCGCGCTGTGTTAAGAAGCAGTGTGGCTTGGTTGGGTTGTGTTTCGGAGAACGCATGGCTTTCGACGTTCGTCTCTCCCGAGCCCATACAGGAGTTGTAGCGATGAGACAAGTTGGTAACTACTAACAATTGGATACCACAAAATTGGGGAGAAAAGGGGGTAAAATAAAATAATTAAAAACTATGTTATAATATTATAATAATATAATATGTTATATATCAAAATACAGCTTATCTTCTTGTTAATCCAGCCACCGTGTCAGATTTCAAAAAGGCTTTACGGCGAAAGCAGACCCATGAGATTATCTGAGGACAGCACCCCGCATACAAACACAAGAAAATACTATTTCAACCAGCCAGGTGTGACACAAAAATCCGAAATAATGATATAATTCATGCCTTATCCTTTTTATTATTTATTTATTTCACCTTCATTTAACCAGGTAGGCAAGTTGAGAACAAGTTCTCATTTACAATTGCGACCTGGCCAAGATAAAGCAAAGCAGTTCGACACATACAATGACACAGAGTTACACATGGAGTAAAACAAACATACAGTCAATAATACAGTAGCGCACTTTGAAGATCTTCTTATGTTAGCACACCAAAATGTCCCAGAAACGTCATAAATTGTCCTTTTGTTCGATAAATTTCTTCTTTATATCCCCAAAATGTCAATTTATTTGGCGCGTTTGATTCAGATATACAGAAATATACGTTATTTCAACTCCCCAACATGCCTACAAAGTATCTAATAAGTTAACTGTAAACTTGGTCCAAACATTTCAAACAACTTTCCTAATCCAACTTTAGGTAACCTAAAATGTAAATAATTGATCAAATTTAAGACAGGATAAATACCGGACGAAAACAAAGTGAAGCAC